>NW_024040263.1:23790382-24226960 GCF_014851395.1 Micropterus salmoides
TTTAGGGTTGCACTACTGGACCAATCACAGTCATAAGCCGATGAATATGTTAACCATCTTCAGCTCAGACTGCTATTAGACTATTTTGTGTACTATTTTGACATAATTGGCTTGGTGGGGATGGTTTATATTAGCTAAGGATCAAAAACTGATGGGGTAATTTTGCTTGAGGTAGTTGAAGACACGCTACGTGTCTTCAACTAGCTCAAGAAAACATTTTTTTACAAGAAACGTATTTTAAGAGATCTAATAATAACTTGATTGAAGAAAATTATATTGATCATATTAAACCATAATTTAGTGAAAAGGCTAATGTGTTAATTTACGCAATATACAAACAGCAGGATATAATAAGACATACTTAAATATTTAATACATATAATAACAAATTTTTACTTCCAAATTTGCTTTTATCAGTATATGTGGCAGTCATATTCTCAGTTGTAGGTATTTCTAGAAAAAAATGTTTACAATGAAGACACATGTCAGAGTTTTGTAGAGAGCGGAAGGCGTGACAACATTTTACAGAAGAGCCCACTCGTAATTATCTATGGGAAAGGGAAAAACGCAGGAAGTGTATGTTCTTACTTCTTTTTTTTCTTCATAGATGCAGCGCTCTTACACCCTGTGGTTTTTGTTGTGCTCGCTATGCTGCTCATACTGACATTTGCCTGTTGGTAGTTTATAAATACAAAAGTTACAAAGAGCATGGTATGTTTTACTTTCAATTAAATGTATGAGCAATGCACAGATACACAGACAAACATATGCAATGTGTAACTATTCTTTATGCTGTGTGTTTCCAGGAGCTGGAGTTAACATGAACAGAAACCAAACCAGGGCAGCAGAACGGAGGAAGTGATCAGTGTTGCAGATGTAAGAAAATTAAACTCCAAATCCTTGCTAGTTGAAACCAGAGACTGAAATGTTCAGTACAGTATACTCAAAATTTTATTATTAGCGGTGCTGAATATGTAAAGTTTCTATTTAGACTGTCATTACTGGAAGTGAGTGAGATCACAATCAGAAGGGTTTATACCATACCACCTATGGATGATATCCAGATCCGAGGAGTGGCAGAACAGAAGCCCGATCACCCATGGTGCTGAGCTCTCCTGGGGAGAAGGAGGCGGTTTGAGTTTGTTGAGCAGAGGGATATGCTCTCCTCCAGACAGGCGGTGAATGTTGAAGATGATGATGATGTTGGTAAAGCTGCAGAGGTGTCTGTGTCCAATTTCATGTATAGTTGTGTGTCATCAGCATAGCAGTGAAATGAAACTCCATAGCGGCTAATGACATAGCCAAGAGGAAGGATGTAATCATGAAGAGGATGGGGACCCCGCAGGTGACCGCAGTGTGTTGCCGGGACCTTGCACTTCCAAGTGAAATGTACTCTGTTCTGTCAGTAAGGTACAATTTAAACCAGTTAAGAGCAGTGTCAGTGAGTTCAGTGGTTTTGTGTAGCCGGTTGAGAAGTATGTCATGATCCATAGTGTCAAAGGCAGCAGAGAGATCGAGGAGTATGAGGAAGTGATCCAGCATCAGCTGCCATTTCTAGGTCATTTGTCACTCTAACCAGGGCTGTTTCTGTGCTGTGGGCAGAGCGGAAACCAGACTGAAATTTTTCGAAAAGGTTGTTGTGTTTGAGATGGTCCTGGAGATGGACGGCAACAACTTTTTCCAGTACTTTTGAGAGGAATGGGAGATTGGAAATGGGCCTGTAATTTGCAAATACATCTGGATCAAGGGTGGGTTTTTTGAGAAGTGGTTTGATTATGGTCGTTTTAAGGGCAGATGGAACATTGCCAGTCTGGAGGGAGTGGTTTATTACAGGGGCAATCAGGGCTTAGGGCAGAGGTGTTTGCTTTCACTAGAGCTGTAGGAAAGGGGTCGAGGGCACAGTGGGTTTCATCCCTTTTGATTATTTTCTCAACCTTGCTGTGAGATTTCTGGAAAGCAGTGTAGGGGCTGGGAGATTGCAAGCTGTGAGTGTACAGTCGGGGCGGGTAGTGTTGAGGACCCAGGAAAGTAAGAGTGGACTGAGTCTATTTTTATTTCGTAAAAGGCCAGGAAATTTTTACAGTGCTCTTCTGTAATTTCTGTAAGTGAGGTGGTTTGTTGTTTGAGAAGATGTTTATGGTGGAGAACAGCTGTTTGGACTGTTTCTGATGACGTTAGAGTAGAACTGTGACCGTGCGTCTATAAGTGACTTTGAGTAGTCCTTTTGTTTTTCCCAAAAAGCTAGCTGGTGCACAGTGAGACCTGTGGCTTTATATCTCCTCTCGATGGCAGGCCCAGCTGCCTTCATTTTCCGTAGCTCACCAGTGTACCAGGGGGCTGATCGGGAGAAAGTGGCTGTTCTTGTTTTGACCGGGGCGTAGGCATTCAAAAGAAGACAGCTCAGACAGGGTTATAGGGGACCAGCCCAGATCGCTTTGGTGGATAACAGCCAGACCACCACCGCGCTCTGTGCTGTGGGCTTTATAGGTAGCAGTAGCCAGGAGGACAGGTCTCATTTAGGACAGAAAAAAACATCTAGTTGATGGCAGGTTGCTGTAAGGCACATCAAATCCAAACACTTATCCATAATATGGTCATATCACGGTTGAAAACAAACTTTTGACCGCAACTTCTGTGAATGTAACGAAGGAGTCCAAGTTGTTGACTGATATGCACGATGGAGTGGTGTAGTTGTTGAATTGGGTGATGGAATAGTTCAACATCATGCCAGTCGTGGAGAGAGTGGTCTGTTAGCAATGCCCGTGATGAGAGCCATAGATCTGGTGCCCTGGTAGCGCTAGTCAGTACCCCCTCTGATGACACGGAAAGTATAATCCTTGCATTTGGGTGAAAGCGGGAATCTCCAAGTGATGGAAAACTGATAAGTAGACAGTGGCTAGAGTCAGCTGAATCCATACAGAACACATACAAATCCACAATATTTACTAGTGAGGAACAACAGTAGTATAACTTACTGGACGTAATAGTGGTCGATAAATGTACAGTAGGCTATACTGTTACAACAAATGTTGCACTGTAAAGGATTCCGGTTAGAGAAGCGGCGAACAAGCCATGCCAGCATCCTCTCCAACCAACTTAGAAAAATAGTAACTGTAATAGGTAATTTTGGGTTCTCTTGCTAGTGTGGCAGAATGTAATTTTTTATTATTAATAATAAGTGTATTTCCAAAGATATGTTTAATAACATTAATTCTCATCTGCATAACACCACCATCAGATCTGTGTATGTTTTTTGATTATTTTTGTAGATTTATGAAAATGAAGATGTTGTAGCACGCTCAAAGCAGGAGACCTCCAAACCAAAGAGCACCTGTGACCACAATGATGATGCTGATGAAGACCAGTCTGTGTACCAAAACTTTGCTAAAACAGAGGATATCTACTGTAATAAAATGTACATTAAAGCCAATAGGAGATGAACTGCATACACATTTGTGATTAAACCTTGCATTTTTGGGTCACGTTTGTACCCAAATGCTCCTGTTGTATTGTCTGTTTGTATTTTGTATTAACATACACCTACCACTGTGACCAACCTTTCATTGTCTCAAAACATGTAAAGTGATTATTTGCACAGAATTTTACTATAAGATATAATAATTCCTAAATTCATTGCTTTAACTTTGATTTTTTTTTTTTTATATTCATTTGGATTGCTTATTGTTAATATAACAAACTGTTAACATAACTGCACTCCTTGTAAGAAACTGTAACCATTTCAGCTAGAAGTTATCTACATGTGTGTGCATGTGTAAAAATATATACCTTTAGTAAAAGTGAATAAATAACCAAACCCAATCTTTACAGACAGTCTCTATAGAAACATCTGATCAGTATTGTTTTTTTGCACTATATATTAAAAACAATTAATCATATTTTACTGTACATATTATTTTTTTACCTCGATTGACCTTTGAATAAAAGATTTTCATAGATATGCCTGATGCATTTAGCACATGGCCATCACAATCGGCCACCTTGTATTGATGGGGTCATCAAGCAATGAATGTTTGGAATTCAAGAGAGTAACCCGTGTTACAATGTTGCTATCAGTCAACTGACAATGTCATCAAATGGCTTGGAGAACATAACCATATATTAACCCAAAATAGAGTTAAAATAACTGTCCGCAAATGTGGACACCATGCATTAAAAAGGGTTAGACACTGGTGGTGACACACACACACACATACACACACACTGTCCTTTCTCTTTGTCTTAAATAGCTTAAAGCTTAAATATTGCAGAAGAATGGATATATTGCATATTGATGAAGCATGAAGATATTCGTGTTTGAACAGTCCATAAATATTGTTGAGTTCATATGTATTAATTGAAAAACTGTATTTTTTAATGATTTTAAAATTACTCTAATGATGAGTCAGAAGATGGAGGACACCAAATAAGGCACATTGGTAAGAACCAATGCAAATAATTTAGAGGATAATTAATTAGTATTAGTTAGGTTTCACTTGCCTTTATGAGCATTTTTGACCTGTGACTGTCTTTGGAAATAAGATGGTAACTTACTGTTCATCCTTTGCATTTTCAAGGCAGCAGTTAAACTTGCATTTCCAAGTTCAACTGACTTGAAATGTCTTACAGTGAAGTGATCCATATGGATCTGAGTCTTATGAAAAGTACCTGTGTTGGAATGAATGTTGCTTCGATGATGATGCTCTGATTATGACTACAAGAGTGAATAAGAACAAATACTTAATCTATGATGACAAAGAGAAACGCATCTTCAACAAAACAGAAAGTTGAGACTCACTGACTACAAGGCTTTGAGGAAATTTTCTGTGACCATCAACGGTTTGACCCAAAAGGATTCTGTATGATATAGTCATCATCACATCTACAGCCCAACCAACCAAAGCCTCAGCCTCAGGTCATAACACAATGTAGAGACTCCACTAGTTATCTTAACATTAGCTACAATGATCCGCCCTGGATGTTTTCTCTGCTGTTGAACTAGAAGTCAGAGGTTAGTGATCAGTGGTACCTCATCATATTACAGTGAACCATTATTTTCACATCTATGAGAATGAGCTTACTTTAAACCTGCACATTCTACATCCGATTGAGTACTTTTGTTATTTGGAAATACATAGTTTTATGAGTATATTTACTATATAAAAATAAGCCAAACATTCGGTATCCTAAGAATGTTTTTCCCTTTTTTGATCTTTTTCTATTTTTCACAGCAGGTATTTCTGAGCCTCACATAGAATGTTTAAGTCATAGATTTTTATCCTGACTTGACAAACATGATTTGAGTTCTAAGCCATGAAACAACACATAAAACACCACAGACATAAGGACAGTGTTAAATACCTAAATTATTTTATACATTTTTAAACAGTTTGTTAATAAAACACCATTTGGCTCTTACAGAAAACAAATTTTGAAACTATTCAGTAGGATATTCTGCAGAGAGGAACAGAAAGAGAGAGAGATCAGGAGAGGAACAGAGAGAAAAAGAAAGGGATGGAAGGAGAGAGAGGGGAGGGAGGCAGCCTACACAATATACACACACAGAGGTACAGACAGAAAAGGTGATGTTGCTATAGACTAAATGAAAAACGGTATAGATATGTATAGTAATGTTAATGATAACAGTCGTAATGTTAATGATTATAATACAAATAGGACTAGTAACATTAGTTGTTGTAGCAGAGGTGTCGAGCAGGAACACGGGGGCAGCAGGCGACCCGCAGCCACAGATCCAGACTCCACAGCTCCAGAGCCAGAAAACCTGCAGGAAGTGATAGGAGGAGAGAGGAGAGGGACGAGAAAGCACAAGACTACCGGAAAGGGGAGAAGTTGTGTTAGTAACATGCAATAATGGGATGAGGTTGCATACAGAGGGAGAGGAAGTAGAGGAGAGAGGAGCAGTCTAGGCCTATAGCAGCATAACTAAGGGATGGTTCAGGACTCACCTAAGCCAGCCCTGACTATAAGCTTTATCAAAGAGGAAAGTCTTAAGCCTACTCTTAAATGTGGAGATGGTGTCTGCCTCCTGAACCCAAACTGGAACCTGGTTCCACAGGAGAGGAGCTTGATAGCTGAACGCTCTGGCTCCTAGTCTACTTTTGGAGACTCTAGGAACCACAAGTAACCCTGCATTCTGGGAGCGCAGTGCTCTGGTGGGGTAGTAAGGTACTATGAGCTCTTTAAGATAAGATGGTGCCTGACATTAAGAGCTTTGTAGGTAAGAAGCTATTCTGGATTTTACAGGAAGCCAATGCAGAGAAGCTAAAACAGGAAATGTGATCTCTTTTCCTGGGTCCTGTCAGAACACGTGCTGCAGCATTCTGGATCAGCTGAAGAGTCTTAATGGACTTTTTGAGCAGCCTGATAATAAGGAACTGCAGTAATCCAGTCTAGAAGTAACAAATGCATGGACTAGTTTTTCTGCATCATTTTTAGACAGGATGTTCCTGATTTTCGCAATATTACGTCGGTGAAAAAAGGCGGTCCTTGAAATTTGCTTAATGTGAGACTTAAACGACATGTCCTGATCAAAGATAACTCCAAGATTCCTCACAGTGGTGCTGGAGGCCAAGGCGATGCCATCAAGGGAAACTATATCTTTAGATAATGTGTCATGGAGGTGCTTAGGCCCCAGAACAATAACTTCAGTTTTATCTGAGTTTAACATTAGAAATTTACAGGTCATCCAGGTTTTAACATCCTGAAGGCACATTTGAAGTTTAGCTAACTGATGAGTTTCATCTGGCTTGATCGATAGATATAACTGAGTATCATTTCCTGATAATATTGCCTAAAGGAAGCATATATAAAGTGAAGAGGATTGGTCCGAGAACAGATCATTGTGGAACTCCATGACTAACTTTGGCGTGCATGGAGGACTCATCGTTAACATGTACAAACTGAAATTGATCTGATAAATAGGACTTAAACCAGCTTAGAGCAGTTCCTTTAATGCCAATGAAATGTTCCAGTCTCTGCAATAGGATCTGATGGTCAATGGTATCAAATGCAGCACTAAGATTTAATAAAACCAGTACAGAGACAAGTCCTTTGTCTGATGCAATAAGGAGGTCATTAGTAATTTTCACCAGTGCTGTCTCTGTGCTATGATGAGCTCTAAATCCTGAATGAAAATCCTCAAATAAACTATTGCTCTGTAGAAAGTCACACAGCTGTTTAGCAACTGCTTTCTCCAGGACCTTAGAGAGAAATGGAAGGTTAGATATAAGTCTATAGTTGGCTAAAACATTAATTACAGCTACTTTAAAGTACTGTGGTACATAGCCTGTTGATAGAGATAGATTGATCATATCTAGTAAAGAAGTGCTGACTAAGGGTAAAACATCTTTAAGCAGCCTAGTCGGGATGGGGTCTAAGAGGCAGGTTGATGGTTTAGATGAAGAAATTATTGAAGTTAGTTGGTAAAGATTGAGGGAAGCAAAACAGTCTAAACATGTATCTGGTTCTACAGCTGTTTCTAAGGTTCCTGAGTTAAGAGATAAGTCGGTGCCAGTTGAGGGCAGGTCTTGGTGAATTTTGTTTCTAATAGTTAGAAATTTATCATTAAAGAAGCTCATAAAGTCGTAACTACTGAGAGCTATGGGAATACTTGGCTCAATAGAGCTGTGACTCTCTGTCAGCCTGGCTACAGTGCTGAAAAGAAACCTGTGGCTGTTCCTATTTTCCTCTATTAATGATGAGTAGTACGCTGCTCTGGCATTACGGAGGGCCTTCCTATAAGTTTTAAGACTATCTTGCCAAATTAAACGAGAATTTTCCAGTTTGGTGGAACGCCAATTCCTAACCGTCTTTGTTTTATTATTTCTTTTTTAGAGGGGCTACAGAGTCGAGTGTCATTCGCAACGAGCCTGCAGCACTATCAACAAGATGATTGATTTGGGAGGGACTGAAATTAGCATAGGAGTCCTCCGTTACTTTGTGACTTGATAATGAATTTAGAGCTGATGGAATCGCATCCTTAAATTTAGCTACATATCAGACAGACATCTTGTATAGATGTTTTTGCAATGGCGTGTAGTAGCAGTACAAACAAAAGTCAAACAGTGGTCGGATAAAGAGGGATTCTGTGGGAACACTATTCAATGTTCAATTTCAATACCATATACCAAAACAAGGTTGAGGGTGTGGTTAAAACAGTGAGTCAGTTCATGAACACTCTGAGAGAAGCCAATTGAATCAAACAGAGAGATAAACGCAGTACTGAAGCTGTCATTCTCAACGTCCACATGAATATTAAAATCCCCTACAATAATAACTTTGTCCGTTTTAAGGACTAAAGTTGACAAAAACTCTGCAAATTCAGATAAGAATTCAGAGTACGGACCAGGTGCTCGGTACATTATAACAAAAAGATTGTTGCAGTGATTTCCAACTTGGGTGCGAAAGACTAAGAAAAAGGCTTTAAATGAGTTATAATTTAGTTTAGGTTTAGAGCTGATTAGTAGGCTAGAGTCGAAGAAGCTGCAACTCCACCTCCTCGGCCTATGCCTCGAGGAAAGTGAGTATTAATATGACTGGGAGGGGTGGATTCATTTAGGCTAACATATTCTCCATCACCCAGCTAGGTTTCAGTAAGACAAAATAAATCAATATCGTAATCTGATATTAGTTCATTTACTAGTACACCTTTAGAAGAGAGAGATCTGATGAGTCCACATTTAATTTTCCTATTAGTTTGCACTATTGCACTTGTGGTTTTAATTTTTATGAGGTTTTTATGCACAGCTCCTCTTCTGTTTACCTTTGATTTAAATAATTTCGATGGTCAGGGGGCAGACACCGTCACTATAGATAAGTTGAGTGTGGAACGGTGGATACTTCTCACCCTCAACAACCACCATTTTAGCTACGTAGCGGAAGTGGCGGGACCAACAGCACGGGAGAAGTGGGAAGCAGCAGAGGTAGACGGCAACAACAGAACGTCTTTTACAAGTTTCGTACACTATTTCATCACTAAATCTACTTCTGAGAAGTTTTGAGGCAAGAAATCAACTGTGTAGATGTCGAATATTGACAGTTCTATGAAGCGGATCATAAATGTGCTTGAATGTGAGTTGAGGAGCTCCAGAAGTAGCAGCCGGGGGAAGCTCGTGCCAACCTGTGGAAAGGAGCTAGTGCAGCCAGCCAGCTGTTCGCTCACAGAGCCCTCTGGTGCCACGGTCATTCAAACTTGTAAAAATGGCGGCTGAAGAAGCTATACAAGGGTTTTATAAATATTATTACCACTTAACCATTTTCAGTTATAAGACCTTAGTGTATGTTGTAATTTAGCAGTTAATTTAGCAGTATGTAATGATTTTGTACCGGGAATGAAAAAAAAAGGAGCCGGGAGGAAGCCGTGGAAGAGGTCCGATGGGAGAGGGCAGGGTGGCAAGCCCAGCTGGCGGAATGGAGGACAGAGGTGAGTGAACCTGGAGGAGAGACAGACAGACAGACAGGGTTAGACGCAGGGAAAACAGTGCACAAGGAAACAGTGATGACGCAGATTACTCGGGGGGCTAGAACGAAGAGGGATGAGGTAGCGCCAGGTTAGGAGCAACAACAATCAAGCGGAGATGGTGTGGAGAACCGGGGTAGATATGCAGGCAGGGATGAGGTTGATTGCTGGCAGGTGTGGCAGGCAGAGGAGGTGACTGTCGAGGTGCAGGTTCGGGTCGTTGGCTGGGCTCAGGAGCGGAGGGAGAGGGAGAGGGAGAGCACACGCAGGGGAGGAGACACTGGGAAGCAGGCAAAGTACAGGAAAAGAAAACACCAGGGGAAAACAGAATCACAAGCAAAATAAACAGGACACTCACCGTCAGCCGGGCTGCCACCACAACAGGAGCACCACTATGGAAACTTCAGTTTATTGTTTATGGTGTTTGGTGCACACCCTGTGTAGTGTTTAATTTAACAAATTTATATCATCATTTTATATTTATAATTTTTTTAAGCACATAACCCAGCTGCTGACGTTACAAATTGTTGATCTGATTTAGAGGGCTTTTCTGCTTTAGTTTGTTTTTTGCTGTCCTTTCTCCACAGGACCTGAAGTGTCCCAGAACTGGGGTCAGCACAGAGTGGGGTGAGACCACTGCTGCATCTCAGAAGTGGTATGGTTTGATGGATGAGGCAATTGGGGGCAGGCCATCTGTTACACCACCTGTCCTCATTGCCTCGTCTTCCCAGGATGTGGCGGTGGTCGAACCCCCCACTGCGGTGACCCCAGAAGGGGACACATCCAGAACATCCACCGCAAAATGGCGACGGGTGGATGTTCTGGATGCTCTGAGGCATCTTCAGGAGAAAAAGGCGCAGTACGACCTGGAGCTCAGGCCTCAGATGGAGGCAAAAGCAGTAGAGAGAGAGGAGACCAGAGCCAGAGAAGCAGCTGAGAGAGAGGAGCAAAGACACCGTGAGGCAGTAGAGAGGGAGGAGAGGTTTTTTAGAGAGATGAGGGAAAGAGAAGAGAGGAGAGGAGAGATAGAGAGACTGCTATTAGGGAGGAGTGCTTCCTGGCAGTCTTGGAGAAATTGCTCAACAAATAATAATTTTAAAAAAAATAGCTCATGATCTGCTGTTATTGTTATTCTAGATATTTAGTTAATCACAAATGTTTACACATGGTAAGGTAAGTTTATTTGTGTGACACATTCCAACAACAAGGCACTTCCAAGGGCTTAATGTAAAACATTACATGTGAAAATACATGAAAGAACATTTAAATACAACAAGAATATATAAAAGAACATTTTGAATTAATTGACAACTACAACAGTACTGCAAATGTTCAGTCAACATTAACAGGCATAATCATGATCTGGTGCATAACACAGCATTGCCATCCTGTGCTAGTTCTTTGCTCCACAGTTGGCATCTGGAGGTGCTGGTTCTGGGTTGTCTCCTGCTGCTCCCTCCACATCATCATCATCATCTGGCTACAACAGGTCCCCATTGCTGAGACAGATGTGTAGGACTGTGCAGCAGGCGATGACCTCCAGAACATATAGGACATCCATATCCAACAAAGGTTAAAGTCAAGGGCAACTGGACTTGGTTGAAGATACTGGAGATGTTTCGTCCCTCATCCAAAGGACTTCTTCAGTTCTGAGTGACTGGCAGGGAAACTCAGCTATTTAACCTCAGTGGGGTCGTTTGCCAGGATTGTCGATACTGCTGGTTCGTTAGTGTTCCTGGTTGCTGTAACGACAGTCATTACAGTCTTTAGTAGGCCAAAACTGAACGACCATCGTTGGTATCTTCACTGAGGGCAAGAGGTTACGTTTGTTGAGTTTCCTGGGAAGTGATGAAAGGACAGCATTGTAAGTGGCGGATAAGTGGTGGCGTAGACCCCCTCCCCTGTTCAATGACAGCTTCTCGACCCGGGTGTAGATGTAGAATGTGTAATGTGTGAACTCGATCTAAAGTAATATTATTTTTTCTTGGGTCACACTTAGCACAGCTTTTACACATTTCAGTTATAACCACCAATTAGGAGAATACTGTTTACTAAAAAGTTAAGTGTACTGACCCTTTAACACAACACAAGCACCACAGTACAATATATGTAAACTAAAATTATGAAACACTCAGAAGCAGTTTCACAATTAAAAAGGTGTTCTTTTAATTAAAAGGACAAATAAATAAAATATAATTCCAACTTAAAGTGTATTGTGTTCTTTTGTTCCAACAAGTTTCAGCTTAATATTGCAATTTTAAATCAGTAAAATGTTCCTTTTGTAACGTTCTTATTATCAGACCAAATTAAATAACGTTAAAATAATAAAGCAAAATAATAAAACAAAATCGTTGCAGGGCTGATTCGATGCTTGTTTTCGTTGAAACCAAAACTTCATTCACGCTGGAGCAAAAAGTAAATTAAATAGGAGAGTACCTTTTCCTTGAGATAATGGTGTCTTTCAGAAGAAGCTACCAATCCACTGGCCACCGAACTGAGCAGGACAGCACACCTAACGCAAACTCTTCTTCAAAACTGCAAAAGTTCACCTGAAAACTACCATATTAGCTTGTTAACCTTCGGTTCTCTATCCTTCCCTTCCTGCCCCCTTTTTTAACATCTCCTCTACTCACTCTTCCCCCCTCCACAAACGCTAGCCAATTAACAACCCACAGCCGATATAACCAGATACACTTCTCTAAAAAAACACCACTATCAAATTAAACAGTTCTTTAACAACATAGATGAAATAAAATACATATGAAATGCATTTTAACACTTTAATAGTCAATATTTTAAAACCAATATTTTAAAACATGAACTTGACATTTTACCACACAAAGAGAAATATGTTTTTAACCTTTTACTCTCTTAACAAATCTAATTTATTTATTTATGCAACACACATAACAATTAATTGTATTTATGCATTTTTAACTGGGCTACACCCTCCCCCTTCTAAATGTCTGATGTCCTCAGCAGACTTTTTAGGAATTAAGCACTACAAGTGGGAAGTGTGGCTATGTGTAGCTAGCTATCTAGCCCTTTCCTATCTTTATGACCATGCCTCTATGTATAATAGTGATTGGCTGGTTGCTGGCTTTACCTGGCTCGTCATAGGTTAACCTGACCACTGGCTTCACAGATCTCTTAGGGCGGGTCTCAGGTTTCCTATTTAGTCTGCTTTCAGAAACACTATCACTTTCTATCTCTATTGTAGACCTTGCAGCAATAGTATTTTGGTCTTCATCTTGTCTTAAATCCTCTTGTTCAGGACCAACTGCAGCTTCAGGATCAGAATCTGGCCTCAGATCTTGATCTCCTCCATCCAGTAGCTCACTATCCTCCTCAGGACTCTCCTCTGACTGCAGGGAAGCACTCTCCTCCTCTTGTAAGACAACTGATGGCCCTGCAGTATCCTGGGTCTTTTGGTCCAGGTTCTTGGAGCGTGTATGATTAGGCCTTGGAGGTCTGTAATAATCAAAATCAGAGTACGAATCTGAATCTGATGCCTCCTGTATAATTTTCTGGACCTCAGGTGTGGTTTTCTTCAGACTCTAAGAAGTTGCAGCTCTGGTCTTGGGTCTATCTTTATAAACCGGTAGATTGGGCATCCTTCCTACTAAAATGTAGGGAATAGGGCTCCATCGGGTTTCCAGCTTGTGTTTGCCTTTTAGCCCCATGTTCTTGAGCAACACACAGTCACCAACTGCCAAAGACTGAAAGCCAACCCTTTTTTCATATGCCTTCTTATTTCTTTAGTGAGACTTCAAGCTCGCCACAAATCTTCCCCACAAATCTTCCTTTAACTTCTCCACATAGTGTGAATGGCTCTTTCTTTTCCCATGTAATGGAAATTTGTCCCTTAGTGAGTCTTCTGAAATAAAGAGTCCAATCCAGATGTCTTTTAAGGGTTTTATTCTTTGCAAAGGGTCAGACAAACATACAGAGTGCAAACAATCTGCAGAGTGTAAGACAAAGAGCCAGTGAAGAAGCAGGTGACTTTATACTGTAAGGGTATTACGCAGCTATCCAAGGGAGGAAGGGAGTAGGGACCAGCTGTCCTGAGATGAAGGCCTCTCAAGGACAGTCTGATAAGAAAACTCTCTAACGAGCATCTTTCCCATGGGAAACTTCACCTAGCTGAAACATGATAAAATAATCAAATACCACACAGTGAAACACTGGTCTATTCTGATGAAGCATGCAGGGTGAAACAGTAAACACAGTAAAATATCAAATTTCCATCACACCCATCAGGAGACGTACCAAAGCACAAGTCTACAGAAAGTATGGCCTCTCACCCAAACATCAAGGGGTAAGGTGAATACCCTGTTGCATCACACTTCGTGCTATTGTATGCATGAACCAGATATCCTACATGCTGGCTCCAATGGCGTTTCTTCTCATAGCTCAGAGTGCCAAGCATGGACAGCAAGGTTCGGTTGAACCGGATCTCCCTGGGGGTGATACGGAGTAGTTCCTTCCGGACTCCCATCATCATCATGGATTTGAGCGGGAAGGCCATAATGCACAAAATACTTGTCGACCAAGATCTTTGCCACCATCTGAGCAGTCTGGTTCTTTGCAGGGAAAGCTTGGGCATACCGTGTAAAAAGATCCGTGACCACTAACACATTGCTCATGCCTTTAGAGTCCGGTTCCATTGACAGAAAATCAATACACACCTGATCTATGGGTCCTTTACTCGTGATCTGGTGTAATGGAGCCGCACGAGCAGGTGACTTGCGGGTGATGCACTCTCCACAGTTCTTCACATGTTGCTCTGCATCTTTAGACATTTTAGGCCAAAAAAATCTCATCATGCAATGACTTTAGCACAGCTTCACGAAACTCTTTGGGCAAAACAAGCTGTGTGCATTCTTCACCTGAGGGTCGCTTGCTCAACCAATCAAGTAATCCATCTTTCAGGATCAGTTTGTTCTTTCTTTTGTTTCAGCTGAGAGTGCTCTGGATTGTTGTCTGTATCCTCAGGCCATTTTTGCTGCTGAACTGTGTAGATGTCCAGAACACAATCTGGAGAAGCTCTCAACTGGTCCACATACTGTAGTGGAACGCCTGACGATCTTGTGAGGCAGACGTGCTGACAGATGGACTTTACACCAGCCTGGGGAATGATCTTCCATTTGGTATTGTTGTTCCTTGATTCCTTGACAACAGGTCAGCATCTATGTTGTGCCTGTATTGAATGTCAAAATCATACGTGGATAGGGCAGCAAGCCATCTGTGTACGACAGCACTGAGCTTGGCTGTCGTCAGCACGTATGTCAAAGGGTTATTGTCAGTACGCACAGTGAACCGAGGTAATCATGGAACTTCCCCACCATGGAAAACTTGAGTGCCAGAAACTCCAACTGGTGTATCGGGTACCGCTTCGCTGACTGGCTCAACTTTCTGCTGGCAAATGCTACTGGCCTTAAGCCTTCCAAGTACTTCTGATAGAGAACAGCCCCTATTCCCTTTAAGCTTGCGTCCACATGCAGGATGTATGGCTTTTCAGGGTTAGCAAATGCTAGCACTGGTACGTGTCAGGCAGTGGATGATCTGCTGAAAGGCATCTGTGCAGGATTGGTTCCATCTTTCTCAAAAGGGTTCTGACTCTCTCAAGTAGTTCTTAATAGGGTCTTTGTTGTGCTTCCTACTGTTCTGTGTGGGAGCATAACCTTTTGTTAGCTCTGTCAGTGGCTTGACAATGGCAGTGTAGTTGGCCACAAACCTGCGGTAATACCCATAGAAACCCAAAAAGAATTTCAGGGTTTTCAAATCAGTAGGCTGCTGCCAGGTGGTGACTGCCTCAATTTTCTCTGGATCCGGTGAGACACCATCAGCTGATACAATGTGTCCCAGATATTTCACTTTGGGCTGGCAAGACTGACATTTGTCTAGAGAGATCTTTAGCCCAGCCTCTTCAAGTCGGTCCAGGGCTTTGAGAAGTCTCTCCTCGTGTTCTATTAATGACTTTCCGAAGACAATCAAATCGTCAAGGTTAACAAGGACTTGGAGCAGGTTCATGTTGCCAACAGTTTTTTCCATTAATCTTTGGAAAGTTGCCGGTGCTCCAGTTATTCCCTGGGGAATCCTTTCAAACTGGAAGAATCCCAGAGGGCAAATGAATGCTGTTTTTTCCTTGGGTTACTCTGCCATAGCTATCTGGTAATAGCCACTCCTCAGGTAAAGTACCAAGAACCAACAGCTTCCAGATAAGGAGTCCAGAACATCATCAATGCAAGGCGTGGTGTACTGATCAGGAACTGTCTGGCTGTTCAGTAGCCTGTAATTAATACACATCCATATGTTTCCATTTTTCTTCCTAACGATCACAATTGGTGATGTGTAGGGGCTGTGAGACTCTTTAATGATGCCTGCACACAAGAGCTCTTGAAGGTGTTTTATCACATCATCAATGTCTGCAAGAGTTAGACGGCGGGAACGCTATCGGAAAGGTATAGGGTCAGACAGGCGGATTGTGTGCTCTACGCCTTTAGCTAATCCAGCATCCCATTCTGTCAGAGAGAAGACTTTGGATTGCTGGGACAGCTTTTGCCTCAGCCGCTCCTTCAACTCTTGTGGAACAGGTGAGTCTCCAAAGTTTATCAGGTTAGCATCAAAGTCTGATGAGGCTGATTTGTCAAGAGGAACAGCAGTGACGCTTCCAGTGAGATACATGTGTCCCATCACCATTCAGACTAGTATAACTGTCTCTTTCAGTGACTGATTCTGGACCAAGATTCTGAAACTGTTAATGTTCACTGCATGGCCTGGCACTACCATAGTCTGTAATAGCACACTGGCTGGGAGTAAAGAGGAGGGGGAGGAGTCAACCATCAGGATTTCTTTCCCAATGGGCTGCGTGAAGTCAACCCTGGAGACCACTTGGAGGTGAAGACTTCGCAGAGTCAGTAATGGCAAACTCATCCATACAGTCTGCTTTTATCCCCAGGGTTGGTGTGATATCAACCCCTCTCTCCCTACATTGCTCAACAGACTTCTGACATGACTAGTGTTTGTCCCTACAATGACAGGGGTCTGCTCTGCAGTACTGGGGCTTGGGCAAATAAGGGCAAGGACCGTTACTGCCTGGCAGGTTCCAGTGAGTTCAGCTGGGTATTCTAAATCCACCACAACATAGCCAAGGTAAGGATAGCTAGCTTCAGAATCACTCAAACCCCAGAGAGCAAGACCAGAAACAGGTCTGGTATCTGGTAGGTACTTTTGATACCAGGAGTTAAATATAATGGTCACCTGGGAGCCACTGTCGAACAGAGCGTCACAGGAGTGTCCATTGACTCGTAACTGCACTATTCTAGGTGGGCCAATCAAACCTTCAGGTATTCCCATACTCTGTGGTGTAATCACAAGACTTCTCTTGACATCACAGTTAACTGCAGCTCCTGTGAAACTGGGGGGAGACTGGTTCTCCAGCTTCGGAGCTTGGATCAGTTTTTTAATGACTTTACTCTGATTTTCTTGATTATGGCACTTCGCTTGCAAAGTGTCCCTTCTCCCCGCAACGGTAACAGAACTGTTCCTCAAAATGTCTCATGGGTCTGGTGGGGGAGTTGGCAGTTCTGGTGGTAGCCTCCGCTGTCGAGACTGTGGTTGGGTTGTCGGGAGTATGCATCGGGAGATGTAGTCACTCCATGATCTAGTTTTTTCTGCAATCTCATTACTTGTTTCTTTAAAGCTGCCAGCTCAGAGTCTTGACGATTTTCACAGGGGTGTGATGTGGTTGCAGGTACAGTATTGTGATATTCTTTAGTTTCAGATGGCTTAGTCACCACAGAAGCAACAATAGACTTGAGCTCTTTAATTTCCGCTTTTAGGGTTTGAATCTCTGCCTGTTTCACATCAACTGCCTGTTTTGTTTGCACCTGGTGCACTGAAGTTTTGAGCTTCATCCTTGAAGCCTCATATTCTTGTTCAGCTCTCAGATCTCCCCCAGGAGCTGTAAAAAGGTCGGAGTGTCAGTCTTGCGTTCTCTTAAGCATAACTGCATGAGCATTAAGTCAGAGGCAACTGCACCTCTCAACAGTTGCTCCACTCGAGGTCTGTCCTTACAGCTCAGAGGAAGGCTGCCTCTCGGAATAACTTTAGAGAGAGCACTCCAGGCGTCTCAGAAAATCTGACAGTTTCTCTCCCAGTTGCTGCTGCAACAGTCGGAAAGCAAAATATAGGTCATCTCTGGGTTCCAAAAGCACTCTCCAGGGCTTCCAAGTATTCTGCAGGGGTTGCATCCGGGTCGGTGGCCCTTTAAGACTTTCCATTAGCCTTCGCTTCTTCTCTCTATCAGAGCGTTCACTTTCTTCAACTAAGAGCCTTACTTGCTCGAGCCAAGGATCAAACTGCTCTTCACTGGTTGGAACAGGCTGGGCTCCAGAGAAGATGCGTAGGCGACGATAACCAGCTTTAGGTGGAGGTTTATTGGTCTTCTCCAAAAAATACTGCCTGTAGAATGGACTCAGTATGGTTAGTTGAGAGTTGTGCAGCGGGCAGGAGAGCTTTAAGGTCCTCCATAGTCCTTCCCTCACCTTGCAACAGCACTTTCAATTTGCTATTGAAATCCTCATCAGCAGCTGGGGCATTGCCTGGTGACTAAAGTCCAGGGTTCTCCACCCTCAGGAAGAGGTACTTCAGTAGGAACATTTAATCCAGTTAAGGCTTCTTTACATTCACACAAAACCATCAGGCAGCTTAGTCCCGGGTTAAAGATCCTTCCCGATCCTAACGTAATATTATTTTTTCTTGGGTCACACTTTACACAGCACAGCTTTTACACATTTCAGTTATAACCACCAATTAGGAGAATACTGTTTACTAAAAAGTTAAGTGTACTGACCCTTTAACACAACACAAGCACCACTATAAATAACATCAGTGGTCATAACTCTTTGCACCCACTATTAAGCACACTCACGGAGCTTGGTAGTTATCCCTCGTCTCCAGGTCGGAAACAGTCCAGGCGACAACCTCAGTACAGGAGCAGGATGGCAGCACTTCACTCACGGAGCTTGTAGTTATCCCTTGTCCCCAGGTCGAAGTTCACCCCGAAGACTACCACATTAGCTCGTTAATCCTCGGTTCTCTCTCCTTCCCTTCCTGCCCCCTTTTTTACTTTTGTAAACTTGTGCTGTTGCAGAGGTTGGAGTCAACATGAACAGGAACCTGTGGAAGTCAGGTGAAGCTGAAGAAATGATGGGTTTCATTGATGTAAGAAAACAAAAAGTCTACAGACCAACAAGCTGCAATGTTTATTACACTCTAAAATAAAGCTGCATGTGAATATGGTTAACACATGTTAAATTTATCTCCTCATGTCTCTTCTGTTCTGTTTCCTCCTGCACTCTCTGTTCACACAGTCATACTGCTGATGTTTGGGTGTCAGCGAGAGAGTTTAGGCCCCATGATGCTTTTTCCTAGACTTGTCGCTAGATGATGCGAGGGCACAGGATGAGACAGAAAACAATATATTACAAAGCAATAACATATTGAAGGTTATGAAATTCAGTCCATTAGTCAGTGCTTTAAGTGGAAAAAAATAGGTGCCCCCCCCCCAATTATATGTTGACAATTGAAAATATAATGTAATATAATTCAGTAATCAACCTTTGGACAATGCAAATTTGTTTCTTCTATATTTCAATTGCATTACATGTTTTACATTTGTCCATTGTTTCATTTGTTATTTAACATTTCTAGTAGCTGTTTTTCAGAAAGTGATAGACACATTCTGATCCTGACCTGTCCCCAGCATCCCCAGTGTAAATGACACCTATTTGTCAATGCTTTTAAATGTCCCGCCCCATCCAGGCTGTGATTGGTAGGTTCACGACAAGTGACATTGACGAGCTACATTCAGCTTCTCTTCTCCCTCCTCTCTCTCTATGGGATTAATATCCTGCCTTGATTCAAAACTGAAAATAAAGTTCTGAAAGGTTGAAACTAAGTGTTTGAAAACTCAAAATCTTACAAAAAAAAGTTTTGGAAGATCGAAAACTAAGATTTGCAAGCTTGCAAAATGTAAAAAAAATAAATAAAATCTCTGCAAACATTATGTTGTTTGTGAGTTTTACAGGTTTGAAACCTTGTAAATGGTGATCTGAAAACTGGTATGTAAATGTGTGAAAAAAAGTTTTGAAACTCTGAAAATTGAGTTTCAAAAGGGCGAAACTCTATTAAATTACATTACATTTACACTCTTATTGCAGACTATTTTTTCAGAACTGAGTTTCAAGCACCCACTTTGCGGAGACACGCCCACACAGTTGCGAGCTTGCGACTCACGTGATTTGTGGCAGCGTTGTCACGCAGCTCTGCTCTGAAACTCTGAAACTCAGACTGAGCTAAAATGAAGCTTTGCAACCTCACAACTTAAAAAAAAAAGACCAATGCTTGGCTGTCCTCTGAAGTACATCCAATCACAAGTCATATTTACTGGATAGAGGTCTGGATTGACAGACTGGTCCGCCAATGACAGACGCGGACAGGATACATGTTCAGGAAGCACGGATCCTTGGACGGGCTGGCTGTCTTCGTCCAAGAGGTGCATGGATGTGGAAAAGAAATCTGCAACGGGTAGTAGCTCAGATTTGTTCATCAGATCGATGTCACCCATGGAGTTGTGTCGGGAGATGCAGTAACTGAACCAGTGGTGAGTAAGAAATAGTATAAATAACTAACTGTAATTTGTTAAGCTATGACAACCAAATCATTTATTTTTTATTGAATTCCGTCCATTAGTATATTATTTTGGTAGCACATCACAACTGAGAAAAACACCTTAATGAATTAATAGATGCTAAAGGAGGTCATTCTTTCTTGTAAACCGTTCAGCTCTGTTTACTAGCACTGTAACTAATAAGCAAGGGTGTCACTTTGTGTTGTAAAGTGGGGACATAAGGTCTCAGATTAGGGGCGTGATGATACATTTGGGTTATAAGATGTGACGATGCACGAGATCAAGACAAAAATATAACATTATTTAAATGAAACTATGATGGTGAAATACATACAGTGCCTTGCGAAAGTATTCGGCCCCCTTGAACTTTTCGACCTTTTGCCACATTTCAGGCTTCAAACATAAAGATATAAAACTTAAATTTTTTGTGAAGAACCAACAACAAGTGGGACGAAATTTATTGGATATTTCAGACTTTTTTAACAAATAAACTGAAAAATTGGGCGTGCAAAATTATTCAGCCCCCTTAAGTTAATACTTTGTAGCGCCACCTTTTGCTGCGATTACAGCTGTAAGTCGCTTGGGGTACGTCTCTATCAGTTTTGCACATCGAGAGACTGAAATTTTTGCCCATTCCTCCTTGCAAAACAGCTCGAGCTCAGTGAGGTTGGATGGAGAGCGTTTGTGAACAGCAGTTTTCAGTTCTTTCCACAGATTCTCGATTGGATTCAGGTCTGGACTTTGACTTGGCCATTCTAACACCTGGATATGTTTATTTGTGAACCATTCCAGTGTAGATTTTGCTTTATGTTTTGGATCATTGTCTTGTTGGAAGACAAATCTCCGTCTTTTGCAGACTCCATCAGGTTTTCTTCCAGAATGGTCCTGTATTTGGCTCCATCCATCTTCCCATCAATTTTAACCATCTTCCCTGTCCCTGCTGAAGAAAAGCAGGCCCAAACCATGATGCTGCCACCACCATGTTTGACAGTGGGGATGGTGTGTTCAGGGTGATGAGCTGTGTTGCCTTTACACCAAACATAACGTTTTGCATTGTTGCCAAAAAGTTCGATTTTGGTTTTATCTGACCAGAGCACCTTCTTCCACAGGTTTGGTGTGTCTCCCAGGTGGCTTGTGGCAAACTTTAAACGAGACTTTTTATGGATATCTTTAAGAAATGGCTTTCTTCTTGCCACTCTTCCATAAAGGCCAGATTTGTGCAGTATACGACTGATTGTTGTCCTATGTCCTCCCACCTCAGCTGTAGATCTCTGCAGTTCATCCAGAGTGATCATGGGCCTCTTGGCTGCATCTCTGATCAGTCTTCTCCTTGTATGAGCTGAAAGTTTAGAGGGACGGCCGGGTCTTCGTAGATTTGCAGTGGTCTGATACTCCTTCCATTTCAATATTATCGCTTGCACAGTGCTCCTTGGGATGTTTAAAGCTTGGGAAATCTTTTTGTATCCAAATCCGGCTTTAAACTTCTCCACAACAGTATCTCGGACCTGCCTGGTGTGTTCCTTGTTCTTCATGATGCTCTCTGCGCTTTAAACGGACCTCTGAGACTATCGCAGAGCAGGTGCATTTATACGGAGACTTGATTTCACACAGGTGGATTCTATTTATCATCATTAGTCATTTAGGTCAACAGTGGATCATTCAGAGATCCTCACTGAACTTCTGGAGAGAGTTTGCTGCACTGAAAATAAAGGGGCTGAATAATTTTGCACGCCCAATTTTTCAGTTTTTTATTTGTTAAAAAAGTTTGAAGTATCCAATAAATTTCGCTCCACTTCATAATTGTGTCCCACAAAAAATTACAGTTTTATATCTTTATGTTTGAAGCCTGAAATGTGGCAAAAGGTCGAAAAGTTCAAGGGGGCCGAATACTTTCGCAAGGCACTGTATGCTGGAGGTCTGGGTACTCCCCAAGAAGATTTTAATCATTAAACTCGTAATTTCCTGCATTCTGGAAACATTTTCTGCTCCAATTTACGGTGGAAATGTCTGTTTTTTATTTTGAGTTTTCAAACACTTAGTTTCAAAGTTTCTTTATTTTCAGTTTTGAATCAAGGCAGGATATTAATCCCATATCTCTCCGCTGACGGATAGCAGGCAGAGAGAACGGGAGCAGGTGAGCGTCAGTAGCGCCCAGAGAACGTGATATGGAGAGGGCAGAGGAAAGTACCGGCAGCTTGGGAGAAGTCCCGGTACGCAAGAAAATGTCCCAGTACGCCAAAGAGTAAAATGTCGAGGTGCCGGGGGCGTTCCGGTCCACTTCAAGCACTGAATTCTGTAAAATATTGGCACTGTTTTGATGATGCCATAGGAATGGCCTATATCTCACAGTATAGCGCTCCCTGTCATGTGTGTTTGGGTGACTGTTGTTTCTTACAAATGACAAAAAAGTATTTAGATAAACTCAAAAAACATCTATGTCAATGACAATACATACTGCAGTGGTGCACACATAGGCCTACTGAAAATATCCCTCTACATGTCTTGACCTGTTCAAAATCAGTTCAGAGTAGAAAAATTAACCATCTGTCTGCCAGTTTGAGTTTGATTAATCTCATATGGCTGCTAACTGATAATGTAGTAGCACAGACAACTCCATGTTCTCTATTGAGAAACCTTAATCGTGAGTGGATAGTTTTCTTCTAAGTCTACGATATGAAATAAATGAAGAGGGCAGAAACAGCCACAAACACACATGCTGGGTAGTTAATATACAAGTTGTGGTGGAGGTTAAACTATTTGAATTGAGTGTAAAAGTTATTTTCTGTTATATTATAACATACAGGTCAAATTTAAGTGGACCCCAGAGGTTTTTATTATTGATGATTTCATTATTGTTTATTCTATGTGTGTGTTAATGTCTGCCCTTTAATCTCCATCAGCTGATGATAAATAGTCACCTGGGGCCATATTACAGAAAGGATTTTTCTCAATTTGGTATTACAGAAGCAAATCCTAACTAACATTAGGAATCCTATCTTATCTTACTTCATCTTATCTCAGGTTAGGAAATCCTAAGTAGGGATCGGTTATCAACTTTTGTCTGTTAGCAACCGATGCCACTTTACTCATTTCGCCGAGCTAAACGACTTTTAATGAAACATACACGGAAAATGGAGCAGAAACAACAATTATCATTGAACTTCAAGTCAGATGACACAGAGGTGTTTGTAAGAAATCAAAATCCACATAGGCCTAACGCTTAAATGGGGAGAGAGTGGGATAAAATAGCGGACACAGTCTCCGCCGCATATCCGGCATCCAGCGGAGCATTGATGCTGTCAAAAAGAAAATAAGTCAATTTACGGTGATATGAAGACACAGCTGTTGTGTCCAAAGAGCAGATGAAACCGCTGGTGTCTCTTCTCCCTCACTGACCCCGGCAGAAGGATACTCTTCTCAGGAAAGTTAGGCTAATTATGACGGTTAAAAAAAAATAGGCTGCTAGCTAACGTCATCATGTATTTCATGTAGGCTATTTCTTGAATTTAACGATCTCCTCCTATCAAAGACTTGAGTTAGTATCCTTTTGTTATATAGCCTTTAGCCTACATTATGTTACATAGTCTATTTTAGACATCATCTGGCGTTACATCGGCTATAGTCTTTCTACTAAGGAGGGTTTTGTCAAACACATCAAACACATTACACAGGTTACCAACATTAGGTATTGATATTCAATGATAGTTGCTGTTTCAGCTCCATTTTCAGTGTATGTTTCATTAAAAAAAAACGACCAAAAACAGCGATTAAAAGCCGTTTAGCTCAGCGAGATGAGAAAAGTGGCATCGGTTGCTAGGTAACAGACATAGGCTAACAGTTTATAACCAATATTGAAATGAGTATTTAGGATTTCCTAACCTGAGATAAGATTCCTAAAGTTAGTTAGGATTTGCTTCTGTAATAGGCTACCAAATTGGGGGAAATCCCATCTTAGACTCTTCCTATCTTAATTTAAGACTTAAGATAGGAACTTTCTGTAATAAGGCCCCTGAGCTGCTGCTGGAGCTGCTCCTGCCTACATGTGTTACCTGGCAACACCAAACAAACTTGGTCTCCTGCAGGACTGTAGGAACTGTTCACCACTGATGCCTAAATCAGCTGATCTATTTTCTGTTTCCTTTAACTACCTGTAATTTAATTGTAAAATATAATACAATCAAATACAATTTTTTAAAATGAGCTCTGGGGTTTTAGCGTCAAGGCCACACTATGACAGCAGAGCTGTGGCTCAGGGTGTCCTGGAGGAAGAGCCTCCTGTGGAGGTCCCGCAGCCGTCCGCAGGCTCAGCCACAGCGGGGTACCGCTCCGCTACATACACCCCGGCTGAGTGGTTCTCCAACTACCACACCATCCTTCGACAGGCCGATACGGACCACCACGAAGCCCGGAGTATCCAGCGAGTGTCCAAGAATCTGTACCAGCACACCCAGGCGGCCACTTTGAAGACCCAATCCGACGCAACACGTCTTCTGGGAGAGAGGCTGCAAGAGATCCACTACTGGAAGTCTGAGCTGCAGCGGCACATCGACCAGCTGCTGGCCGACACGGAGTCACTGCGGGCGCTGAAGACGCGGCTGGAGAAGGCGCTGGACGCCACCGAGACTCCGTACGCCATTGCCACCGACAATCTCAACTGCAGGACCAGAAGACTGGGACCGGACCTGATTAAAGACACTGTGGAGGTGGAACTGTTAAAGGTGACTATTGGCTTTTTTTGTTTGTTTTCTCGTAAACATAATCATGCAAAAGTGTTGTTTACATTATTTGTTCACTAAAACTTAGTGTGAATCCTTGAAGTAGCCTATTACCCGTTGGTTATTGTACATCAGCCTTAACAAGTTGTTTAACTAATACAATGTCGGTGTAATTTCCCATAACAGTGATTTTCTTTAATATAAATATTAATTTACTCTAAATGTAGTAGCCTAATTGCTTGGTAAACAGTTGTGTTTGTGAATCTGTGTCCAGGCCTGTAGAGCATATGAAAATTCATTGCAGGTAATTTATCAATTTTATAGTCACATTTAAGGAATAAACATCTTTTGAGAAGATATTCCATATTCAAAACTACCTCCAGACCACCATGTTGCAAAGGATATATTTCATTGATATTTCAAATGAAATGAACAAATTTTTTCACAATAAGTTCAGAAACCTGGCTATGGGTGACCATAGACACTATGTACATGTTTTATTTACAGTCTGTGGCAGGACTGTGTATCATGTTACCCACTTGCGCATGCGTCCTCATGCAGGAGATAAACAAAAGATAACTGCTCATAAACCACTCCATAGCACTTAGACTTCAAACCTCCTCAAGTTCCCTTTAAATCCGAACCGTAGCCAAGGAACAGTCTCCATGATACTGGTTGGATACTTCGATTTGTCAGGCATGCCAGAGTGATAGCAATGTCAGTCCACCACTAGTGAAATACTGCAGTGCAGCCTCTCTGTTTTAGTGCTCATTTGTAAATGTCAGTATGCTAAAGATGGTCACAATGTCACATACCTGCCCAACATCAAAATGTAATGTGACCATGTCCTTCTAGCATTTAAGTATGATTAGGCCTTGGGGTCTAGAAATTATATATGAGCAGTAAAGCAGGGCTCAGTGCAACACACACTAAACAGAAGTGTAACTATGTGTTTTGTAGGAAGTGGACTTGATCAGGAGCGTCCAGGCTCTTCTGAAGAGAACTGCAGCTCAGGTTGTCAGTCAGATCAAGTGAGTGTTAGAACCTTTTCCTAATAGTTAAACCACCTGACATGCAAAGCCACTTAAAAAATGTCCTCTTTAGATTGAAACCTTTATGTCAAGGAACTGAATTAATATCCTTTGGTTTGTGTGTGTGTCAGGATGAACAGCGAAGCCAAGCAGACGTTAGAGTCAGACTGGTCTGATAAGTACCAGGCCTACAACTTTGATGACCACAGTGGAAGATACAGTAACATGAGCCCAGATACACAGCTCCACCCCAGCTCGGCCAGCATGCAGGACCAGTAAGTGTGTGTGTGTGTGTGTGTGTGTGTGTGTGTGTGTGTGTGACATTTTCATATCTTACTGATAGAACTACATAGGAGAAACCACCATTAGAAAATGAAAAACAGTGTACATGATGTTTAAACAATGTATCTCCTGGTCTGCTGCAGGGTGTGTAACTGCCCATCGTGGATAAAGTTTACACAGGACAACCTGTCCAAGGCCTTGCAGGAAGAGCAGACCACCAACAATCTCAGGTCAGTGCGTTTAAGCTGCTACAGAATTAGGTTTTGCTCTGTGCGATGGATGCTGAACAGGATTTTGCGACACTTTATTTAAAGTTTTCAGTTCACTAGCAAGGACCACAATCAACAGATATGATTAAATGATATATTGATAAACAAAAACAAAATATGTATGATGCTTACAGTAGCTGAATAGACATTCGAAAGCGTTGTGGGGAAGCTACGATAGGGAGGGGTGCAGAATACGAGAGTGAAGAAGAGGAAGTGCGTTGTGTGGGTATTTATGGAAAGCCGGGAGTGACGTCATTAATGTGTGGTCCTGTTCCTGAAACTCTGCTGGTAGACCCACTAAATATAATAATGCTGTTTGTGTGTGTCAGAATGCTGGTGGAGAGACTGCTGCAGGACACCACTGAGGATCTGAGATTCCAGTGCTCCATTGTGGACCAAGCCTTCAGTCAGCGCTGTGTGGAGCTGACAGAGGCCAAGACCCAGCTGGAGATGAAGCTGGCACAGGTAGACAAACTGGCAGACAGAGGATTTGCCTGATTGATTGATTGATTCATTAAGTATTGTATGATCGTATGTGCAGATCTTGGAGCAGATTGCATCCCAGGAGAGGAACATTGTGGCTCTACAGCAGGCCATCCACTACAAAGAGGCTCCCCTTAGAGTAGCTCAGTCCAGACTTTACCTCCGCTCGCTCAGACCCAATATGGAGCTCTGCAGAGATGGACCCCAACTCAGGTACACACCCGTGTCTCATCTTACTTACTCTATCTTCTTTCTGTCTCTTCATTTTGTTCGCTTCCTGCGTCTGTAGTTTGGAAGGGGAGGTGAGGCAGATCAATGCCACTCTGGCGTCTCTGCACCAGCAGCTGAGTGAAGCCAGAGGCTCCCTGTCCCACCTGGAGGAGTCCCGCGTTACCATTGAAAAGGACATAAACTGTAAAACCCACTCGCTGTTCATTGACAGAGACAAGTGCATGACTCACCGTAAACGATACCCAGCGATCTCCACGCTGTCAGGATACTGAAGACGACGGTGATGAATGTTTCTGTGGGATTTGCTTTGTTTTGCTATTTTAAGTTCAAAATCCTGGATTGTTTTGTCTTTTTGTTGTGCTGTGTTCTAATGACCAATGAGGTGTTGTGTGATCAGGAAAACCTGAAAACTCTGTAGTAAAGAACCTATTTAATTGTATTTTTAACTCATCATAGTTAAAAATGGACAGGTCACTGACAATGTGTGGCAGCTGTGGCTCAGGAGGTCATCCACTTATCACAGAGTTGGCGATCGATCCCCACCTCCTTCTGTCAGCACCTTATGTGATAGCTCGCTGCCATCAGTCTGTGTGTTGTATGTGTGTAAAAGGGTGAATGAGCGGGAAAAAATCTTGTGAAACATTTTGGATAAAAGCAGCCATTTATCTAATAGACAAAGTAACAAAAGCGTATTCTGTAACACTTTACAATACAGTAAACAAAATTGTGAGTAGTCAACAATTTATCACTTTTTCATTTGACATACATTTAATCACTTCCATTATTAATTCATAAGCATGTTCATCACATTACTTTTTGTTTCACCCAACCTCAAGGCCACTTTCCTTAAATAATAAATGGCAATTATTTTGTTGTGAATGATGAGTAATGAATGTAAGACTGGAATAATAATAAAACGTGGCTTTGTTTTCATCATATAACGATCTGTTTTTATTAAATGAGCTTTAAATTAGTCAAATCACCTGATTATTTATCACTTCATTTTCATACCACATCCATTTTTATCCCTCTGTTTTTCAGTTCACATGCATAATCATCACCTTCATCCATTATTTTTTGTAATTTCCACCCCTTGTAGAATCTTGGTGTAGAGTCTGAACCACACCAGTGTGCCGCAACATCATTTGCTTTCAGTTCTGTGAAAGTAAGTGAGAAAGAGTTGGAAACACAATCTTGCAGCTTTGACTCATCACCATGTCGGTACAGCTGCTGCGGTTGTCTCCCTTACAAAGAAACTTCCTGTAATGCCGCTCAATTTGTTTGACTTAACACGTTACAGTTATTATAGTACATAAAAATGTATCCAAATAAAGAATTACAAAAATTCCTCCTGTATTTGCTTAAATAAATGTGTTTATCATATTATTCAAAAGAACTTACTGCAGAGGATGAACAGCAGGGTTGAAATGGTCCACATCTTCATGTTACTGAAAAGAAACATATAAACAGCTAATGTTTTGTGTACACAGAAACTCATAAACCTTCAGACAGTGTTGGTAGGTAGCCGAAATGAATATTCTGTTTGTATCTGTCAGACATACAAAACATGATTTAAAAAAAGTAAATACACATACACACACACGCAGGTACATACAGTGGGGGAAATAAGTATTTGACCCCTTGCTGATTTTGCAGGTTTGCCCACTTACAAAGAATGCAACAATCTACAATTTTAATCATATGTACATTCTAACAGTGAAAGACAGAATCCCAAAGAAAATTCCAAAAAATCACATCATATGAATTTATAAAAATTGATAACCATCTGATGAGGAAAAACAAGTATATGACCCCCTACCAAACAGCAAGTATTCTGGCTCCTACAAGCCAGTTAGTCTTTCTTTAAGACACAGTCCCAATCCCAACCAATTATCTACATCAAATACACCTGCCTCACCTCGTTACCTGTATAAAAGACACTGTCAACACCCAAACAACCAGCATCCAACATCACCACCATGGGCAAGACCAAAGAGCTTTCTACAGACATCAGGGACAAGATTGTTGATCTGCACAAGGCTTGGATGGGCTACAAGAGAATCGGAAAGCAACTTGGAGAGAAAAGATCAACTGTCGGTGCAGTTATCAGGAAATGGAAGAAGCACCACACCACCGCCAACCTCCCTCAGTCTGGGCCTCCACACAAGATGTCGCCTCGTGGGGTGTCCCTGATCATGCGAACGGTGAGGAATCATCCCAAAACCACAAGGGGGGAACTGATGAATCAACTGAAGGCAGCTGGGACCACAGTTACAAAAGAAACGGTTGGTAACACACTACGCCGTCATGGATTGAAATCCTGCAGCGCACGCAAGGTCCCCCTGCTCAAGAAGAAACATGTACAGGCCCGCATGAAGTTCGCCATTCACCACCTGGACGACTCAGAAGAGGCCTGGAAGAAGGTGATGTGGTCAGATGAGACCAAAATAGAATTTTTTGGCCTCAACTCAACTCGTCGTGTTTGGAGGGCAAAGAACACCGAGTACAACCCAAAGAACACCATCCCCACCGTCAAGCATGGTGGTGGCAACATCATGCTTTGGGGGTGCTTTTCAGCCAAGGGGACGGGACAACTCCATCGTATTGAGGGGAGGATGGACGGGGCCATGTATCGTGGAATTCTGGACCAACATCTCCTTCCCTCAGTGAGAGAGCTGAAGATGGGTCGAGGATGGGTGTTTCAGCACGACAATGACCCTAAGCACACCGCCAAAGCAACAAAAGAGTGGCTGAAGAAGAAGCACATCAAGGTTCTGGAGTGGCCTAGCCAGTCTCCAGACCTGAATCCAATTGAAAATCTTTGGAGGGAGCTTAAAATTCGAGTTGCCAGGCGACAACCTCGGAACCTGAATGATTTGGAGGCTGTCTGCAGGGAGGAGTGGCCCAACATCCCTGCCGAAATGTGCACAAACCTTGTCACCAACTATAAAAACCGTTTGACATCTGTGCTGGCCAATAATGGCTTTTCTACAAAATATTAACATACTGTTTGTCCAGGGGGTCAAATACTTGTTTTTCCTCATCAGATGGTTATCAATTTTAATAAATTCATATGATGTGATTTTCTGGAATTTTCTTTGGGATTCTGTCTTTCACTGTTAGAATGTACATATGATTAAAATTGTAGATTGTTGCATTCTTTGTAAGTGGGCAAACCTGCAAAATCAGCAAGGGGTCAAATACTTATTTCCCCCACTGTATGTATATACACATATAATCATAAGCAAAATTACAATGAAGCAAAGGCAACACAATTTACTAAATAGATCAATAATTCAACAAATACATGAAATAAAACAAATGATGGTCTACTGTTTGTTTAAAGTAAGTCTGGCATGCAAATTACAAAAATATAGCTTTTTCTTCATACAGTAGGACATGTGCTGAGTAAACATATCTTGGGGCACATAGAAAGATAATAATTAACATGACAAGAAACACCACTTTCTTCCCAAAGAAGTATGTAAAGTGGGAGTAATATAGATTAGGATACAGAAAAATCATCAAATGAGGTGTGAAAGGTATTTTCAAGCCGCCATATTGCCATGTTTGAGGCAATGGATTTTCTCCACTAGAGTGAGCTCTTGAGCCTCAATATTCCCTCTCCTGTCAACTCTCATTACAGTGAGCTGCCTTCCACCATGAAAGCAGCATAGAGTAGGGATGTTTGACATGTAAATGTAAAATGTTACAGTAAGATTGATGTGTTTGGTATAGATATTGGATATGGATATGAAATGAGATTTAAAGACCAGCTATCCCTTTTAATTTCCAAACGCACAGTACCTGTCATGTTTTCTCTCCGAAGAGCTGCTCTCAAACTTACACAATATGGAGGAAGATTAATCAAGTATTTCAACAAAAGGGACATTGAAACACGGCCCTATATAATCAAAATAAAGAGCTGCTTAACTTTTCAAGCCATTTTTCCCTTAATTATATAAATCACTGAGCAGTTTTGTTTTATTAAGTATTGCGTTTTAGGTTCACTTCATTAAATGTTAAAGCACTATAGTCTGATCTTTAGGAATATCTGCTCTTCTACTGAAATATGGAGCCACCGGCTGTCTCTATTCTTAGAGAGAGCTTCCTTCAAGCAAGGAGGTGCCACGACTGAGGATGTTATGAAACTGAACTTTATGCAAAGAGAAATACAGGCAGCTCCACTCTTACACAGTATTTATTTCATGACACCACTAACTGTGAGCATGGAATGTTGCCAACGCCGTGTGTGTGTGTGTGTGTGTGTGTGCGAGTTTGTGCATATGATTTTACCATTGTGTGGGATAAAAGCGCACACCCTCTCACCCTTTCAGACATCAGAGGGAAAAGTTACTTTTTCTTTTTTCACATTAAGGTTTTCAATGAGATGAGACTGAAGATTGGGTCTCATCTTCAAGATTTTGATACACAACGTCCTATACACAAACAATAAAGCAAATATGAATATGAAACTGTAACAAAAGGAGAGAAAAGAAGGGGCTTTTATAAAAACATGGTCTTTTAGAAGCTTGAGCTCATGTGTCCTGTGTATGCGGGCCATGTGAGGAGCCTGTAGGAAAGAGGTTGGTTTGCGTTAACTGATACCTGCTGCAGAAAAGCAACATACTGTGTTGAGGCAAAACAAGTGCAAACAAGTCTGTGTTGATGCACAAATTATTGCAAAATCATCTTAATCTTGATAGTGTGATTTGGCAGCTGCAGAACAAAGAAATACATATACTGTGTGGATTGTCTATCCTTTGTGCTTTCATTGGTCAATTTACCTTTTCCACATTTTCTCTGATAGATGCTGGAAAAGGACAAATGGGACACGATGAAAAGAAGGAAAGGGGGTTTTAAAAAATGAAGAAAATAGGAGGTGTGGATGAAGGAGCAGATCTGAGGGAGTGACAGATGAAGAAAGAGGGCGGGAAAAGAGGAGAATAGAGAGACAGCAGGACCAAACTCACTGCCTTCTTTTTCTCCAGTGCTCTATTCCTTCTTTCTCCTGGTGACTCCAGGCTGAGATCAACAGATAGGTGAGTTCATCAGCGTTTTCATCTCTTGACTTCACATTTTGTCCCAATCCATATTTCCTTCATAATTCAAGATTTCATCACTGCAGCTGCCTGAACTCATCCACACTCATCTCTCCTTTGACACCTTTAATTGTGCCCTCAATAGTCTGAGTTACTGCTTTTATTTACACGTTTGTTTGTACTGTTGCATGTATGTATATATGTAGGTAAATGGACAACAGAATTTGATTGACCCCTGGAAAGATGAATTTACTATAAGGTGTCTTTCATATCTTGTCTCCTCTCGCTCCTTTTCTCTCCAGTTTCTTTCCGTCTGTTAGAAGAAAAGGTTTTAGGATTGGTTGGCAGAATTAATCATCACTCATTAACTAAAATGTCTCTCACAGGCTCAGACCTGCTGCTTTATTTATGTGTGAGAACGTTTTTATGACAATGTTTATTTGCTTGTGTCTGTTGGCTAAATACATGCAGCTAAGCTTGAGGGTTTGCGGAAAGCCAAAGTTTCCGTTGGCTGGATGGAGAGGCTACTTTTAGCTCTGGTTATTACTCCCTCTGCCCTGACTGGCTCAGACCGAGGGCTACATTTTCACAACCTCTCTCAAGTCTCTGACTGTCCTGTAAATGACTGATGATTATTTTAAAGGATGAAAACATCTATCAATCTTTCATTTTACTGTGGAATGTCCCATTAGGGTTAGAAGAGAACTTTCTAATTATATGTTTTGTCAGAGTATGGAATGTGAGTTTCATGGCTTTGCGTGACTTTTTGGGGATTTTTGTGGTAACATGCTTATATATTTAGGGGCTCCTGCATCATGTGCATCTTCTCTGCACTGTTCCATTTCATTCCCATCACCCTTTTCTTCAGGATGCTGGGCCTTAGCTCCCTGTCCACACTCCTCCTGCTTCTCCTCTCCCCCCCGCCGCTGCCTGCCCAGGAGGTGCTTGTGCGTCTAGCAGGCGCAGGCCGGCGCGGTGCAAACGAGGGACGTGTGGAGGTGTTCTACAATGGCGCATGGGGCACAGTGTGTGATGACGAGGTGGATCTTAACCTGGCCAATGTGGTGTGTCGACAGCTTGGCTTCCAACGCGGCTTTACCTGGGCGCACAGTGCCAAGTTTGGCGAGGGACAAGGTATGTCAAGCCAATGAGGTTTAGCTCTGAACACTTATATCTTCTGATTCAATGACTTACCACCCTTTCTTGCTGTTAGGTTTGATCTGGTTGGACAACGTGCGCTGCAAGGGCACAGAGCTCTCTATTGCAGAATGTCGCTCCAATGGTTGGGGAATCAATGACTGCACCCATGCTGAGGACCTGGGGGTCATTTGCAGCCCAGAAAGGAGACCTGGCTCCCCCCCTGTCGCCTTGGAGGAGGCCCCTTCATCCTCCAGGCGCCAACCAAGCCAGCCAAGACAGAGAAACCCACCACCACAGTCTGTGTCCCCTTCAGCTTCGTCCCACATCTCCTCTTCTTCTGCAAGAGGCCATGAGATCGCCCTCCATCGCAACCCAACTTCTTCCCGACGCAGTAGCATCTCGCCGCAGGAAAATGGCCACGAGATCCAGATCTTGCGACGGAATCGAGGCCCGCAGGTTAGCTCAGCTCTGCCACAAGGGCATCAGCTGCCTTCACATCTGGCAAACGGAGCATCCTACAGACAGAGACAGGAGACAGCAAGGGCCAGTCCACAAGCAGTGAGACGAGAGACAGACGGACAGGTAGACAGACAGCCCCAACCCCAGCAATGGAGTGACAGGCATCAGCAGCTCAGCGGAAACCATGTCGAACCAGAGCCTGTGTATCCAGACACGGGACCGGAGACTTACACACAGGTAAAAACACATACATGTAGACAGTGAACCTCTAGTAGCCTACACACCAAAAGAAGAAGTCCAATCTTGATTCGACTTCCATACATAAATGTCATCTGTCAAGCCACAGCCCCCCAGATCTGTTCTAGATCTAGGTCTTATGCAGCCTTTGTTTTTTTTTTTACCTTAATTTATTCAGGGGAGCTTCACTGAGAGGAAGTCTCTCTTTTGCAGGAAGGCCGTGATCACATTCACACTGTTACACCAGTAACAGTGGAAGCTGGCCACTAAGCAGTTGGGGTTATGGGCCTTGCTCAAATGAGGGAGGGCAAGCACTGCTTGGTTTGCTTTCCACACCCAGATTTTACCCATTATTTACCTCCCAGTCACAAGCTCGCTTCTCTAACCTTTGGGCCACCCCTCCCTTAAGTTTAGGATCAAGTCCTGACTCTTTAAACGGGCAAGAAACTCAGACCAGAGGAAATTGCCAGACATTTATCACTTGTGTTTGACTTTCCCTCTTTTCAACTTGCAACTTGAGTTTACACTTTCTTTACCATTGTGTAATCATCATGACACGTATCCCGACACATTAAACATTAAACAAACTCTGTTTTCTGTTAGCTTCCTTCCTGTTGCCTATGTAATGTGGATGATTAGAGGCATTGCAGATCATCTTCATCATCATGTTATTCTCTCCATTGCGTGCTGTCTGCGGATATATTAGTCAACAAAGTCATGTTTATTGACTCAAATTAATCCTTTAGTGTGCTTGACAAAGGCTTGGCTGATGTGGGTTGAGGTTGACGCCTTTAAAAAGTGTGACAGAGATTTTGACGGGCAAAATTTCAGTCAACGTCTTTATTTAGGATGAAGCAGTATTCAATTATTTATCATCTTTAATGTTTTCACCCGGACAGGGATCTGTTCATCTAGAGGAGGCTCGTCTAAGGCCTGTGCTGTCCAGTAACCATGGCGGTCTGGTGACGGAAGGAGTGCTGGAAGTGAAGCATGCTGGGAAGTGGCGTCATGTGTGTAACCATGGCTGGGACCTCAGCAGCAGCCGTGTCGTATGTGGCATGTTAGGATTCCCTGCTGCAGAAGCATTTGACCAAAACGCCTACAGGTGAGTATGTGAGAGTGGAAACAGCAAAGTGACAGAGGAGAAGGGACACAGAGAAAGAGTGTGTGTGGTTATGAAAGGGATGAAAAAGTGCGGTTGACTACACATCCCTTTATGGATTAGGCGGCCCCATGCCTGGATTGCAGTTCCAACCCCTCTGTAGTAGAGGTTAACCACAAGTGCTGTCATTAGTACAACCACACTTGGCACGACATGTCCACTGTGGCATTAGCCATTAGCGGCAGGCCTGTCTGCCCCAGTGGCTGAGTGGGCCTTAATGCAGACTTTTAAAATAGTCTCAGAGAGTATGTTATTAATGTCAGATCCAGACTACAAGAATATGATCATCATTATGGTGTGTGTCTTTACATGAAACCTTTACATGGTTTCTAATCTCATATAATTAAGAAACCCCCAGTGAAAACTGTGTACAGTGGCACTTTCTAATGCAAAGTAGTGTGTCTGAAAATCTGTGTACTCACTTCTAGTCAACCTATAGTAAGGAGATATACTATTGAGGAATCTCTTTTTCTCTATCAATATCGTTAGTCTAAAATAATAACAAAAAGCTCTTAAACCCACTTTACACTACTTACCCAGCATCAAACACCAAAGTTAGCAGCTAGCTGGTGGACATTTCAGATATTTCCCTCAGGAGATGGTAGAGAAAAACAACTAGAGAGTGAACATTGGACTCATCAAGTGGCCGAAACACGACTCCAAATGGATGGTTAAGTTGCTCCATAACTGCTGGATGTTTAAATAACAAACTGTTTGCTAACAGCCAAATCAACTAGGAAGGTACATGTCGGTGTTGTGTTCACAGCTTGTTTTGGCTGCCCACATGTGGCCAAAAAAATTTAATGCATGGTAAAATCAAACTGAGTATCTTACTGAACTGGACAGTAAATTTTAACATTTTGTCATTTTAACAAAAAGAAAATGATGATTTGTTCGTTAGCTAGTTTCCGTTTTTGTTTGGTAACTAGCTAGTTAGTTATTTGTTCTTTGCTAAAAGTACAACGTGCTGATATTTAAGTATGTAGTAAAATACAGTCATAGATGAACATTTAGTAGACAGAAAACAAACAGTAAACCCACTGAGTTACAAAAGCTAGTGCAGAGTCTAGGTATGAAAAGACACTGAACTTCAGCTTTCTTTTTGATTTATGTTTTCATAACACTTTTATTGTCACGCAAACATAAATCATTTGCTCAACTAATAATCCCAGGCTGTTGAGCTGATTTTTTTTCCCTATAAATCCAGCTCATCTGTCTAACTTTAGCCATGAATACCAGCTGAAGCACCCTACACAAACCTTCAAAGCGCTTACACACATACCATCAAAACCCTAATACCTCACTTACACACACACACACACACACACACACACACTAATACATCCCTCCCTCCACCCTCATCGCACAGCACCTTATACGAGACCTTACATAAACCATGTACAAGATCCACATGCACACACAAATAAACACAAAAACACACATCTACACTTGTGCACACGCGAACACAACCCTCTGTGTGTCTGTCTGTCTGCCCACAGAGGTCTTTTTATGGCTTGGCTAACATTACAACTGTACTGACCGCTGGCCTGCCCTGCACCATCTGTCTCCCCATGTCACCAATAATTACCCCTTGTGTCCTGCTCTGGTCTGCTCTGGTCTGCTCTGCTCGGCAGCAGGATACAGGCTATTTCTCCTCAGCTGCCCTCTTCACCACCACGGCCACAGCCTAGCAATGAATAACCCTCTCTGAAAGTGTCTTATCTATAAAGGCTTCTTTAGAGCTGTGTTGTTTAGATACAGTGATGTGAGAAACTTCACTACCCTCACTTTTAATTAAGTGGATCTTTTTGGTCAAGCTAGGAGCCCTTTCAAGTCAAAGATGGAGCAAAAACGTAATCAAGACTGTGGCTTGGTTGTCCATCAGACTAACTCTCTATATCTAATCTCAGAATGTTGGACAACACTGAAAAACACCTCAGAGTTGTCTGGAGAAACATCCTGTTTCTGTGCCAAGAGCCCCACCAGCAGCTTGTGTAAAGACTGAACCAGGCCAGAGAATGTTGTTTGTATTTTGTAAACCTCCCCCCAGCTTTGTGGGAGATGAATGGAGCAGCCATTTTCGTCCGACAGTAAACAGCTGAGGAGAGGAGAACAAGCAACATGAGGTGGACCTTTGGCATCTGGTGCCACATTTGTTCACATGTTTTAAACAAGATTTTTATGTTGGTGACTGTCCTTTTGAAAATGTTCCCTGAGGTAGAAATTGTGACGTATCTTATCCACTTAACAACAAGTGCCATTTATAGCAATGCAGTCAGATGCATCTCCACAAACATGGATTGCCATGACATCTTGTACAGACATTCATTGTTCCCAGAGGAGGAAGCCTACCTGATGATTCCTGATGACATTTCTTCTAGCGCCACCATTAGGGTGAAATTTTAGATTTTAGTGAAATGTCTCAGAACGTATTGGATGTCTCGCTATGAAATTTACAGACATTCATGGTCCCCACAGGATGAATCCTAATAGCTTTGGTGATGTCCTGACTTTTCCATAATTCCCGCCAGCTTATCAAAATTTTTACTACATCTCCAGGATGAATAGGACATTTATGTTCCACAGAAAATGTAATGACTTTGGTGATCCTCTGGCCTATACTCTAGCACCACTGTGAGTGTCACATTTGTGCTTTTTGAGAGAAATGTCTTGACTATATCAGATAGATTACCTTGAAATCTGATACAACTTTCAACATGTTCTCGTCTTAGCGCATCAAATACGGATGCTTTGAGTAAGCCTGACAAAGCTATGGTGTGTGAGGTACCCTTCTGAATGAAACGCCTTTATAATATGTGGTATATATGCAGTATATATGCAGTTTTGGTTAAGTTTAAGCACGAAAAACTACTTTGTTAGGTTTAGGAAAACATCGTGTTTTGTGTTGAAAGAAGTACATTATGTGGCAGATGGGTTACATTGGAGTTACTTGAGAGACTAGGGTGTCTCGTATGAAAGCTGAAGGGGACCATGAGCATCAAATACCGATGTTTTGTCAGGCTTTCTCAAAGCTTGGGTATTTGATGCCCTGAGATGAGACCGGGCTCAAACTTTCATGCCCTCATCGGGATGAAATGTAAGAACTTTAATGAGCCCTTAACTCTTCATCTAGAGCCATCATCAGGTCAACATTTTGATTTGAAATTATGACAAAATACCTGCAAATCTGCTGGCATTCCCATCAGCCTCAGGTCTACTTTGTGATAAGAGATCGAACATGGTAAACATAATACCTGCTAAGCATCAGCATGTTGTCATTGTTGCATGTTAGCATGCTAATACTAGCATTTTGCTCACACCACTGTTGTGCTTTTAAGCCTCACAGAGCTGCATGAGTGGCCATAGATTTTTGTTATTGATCCATACATGGAGTAATATATTCCTGGTGGCACCCACTGTGCGGGCAGAGATCCATGCTCTTCTTTGGGGTTTGTGTCCGCTGGAACAGCTGTAATTATGGTCTGAGGGATCCAGGTTCAACTGAACCTGCTGCATGGCTTTTGCTGTGTCAGCACTTCCCTCTCTGACCATGTGGTTGTTTTTTGGTGTGACTGGCGTTGTTAAGTTGCTCAGTGCATTTTTACAGATGTTTAAAATACTCCCCCACTTTGCTGTGCTTACAAAAGGCAAGCGCTAAAGCCATTTTCCAGCTCCCTTGTTCCATCACATCCACACTCTCTTTATAGCTGACAGTAACTTCTTCAGTTCTTCTAATTTACTTTAACTCCCTGCCCCTTCTCCCCTCCTCAGTAGTGACTTTTTTAAAGACCTTTTATGCCTTTGTGGCAATTATGCTAAAACCCACATTTCATGGAAAGTACATCATTATGACCCCTTTGAGTTTTCATTCCATGGAGGTTGATGGGACCGTCTAGAGGCTGTTGTGGAGTCAGTGTGGCAACCTACTGTCTCCTGAGTGAGCCGATTGTTCCAGTCAGACAGTTTGCCTTATGCTGTGTAATAACAGGTTATCTGGCTTTCCTGTCAGTTCCTCTCTCCAGTGTGGCTTATGGTGTGGTCAGAGTTGCATCACGACATTGAGCTGAAGATCCTGAGAAGTAAGAAAATCCTCTCCTGGTTAAGAAGATTCAACAGTGGTGTGGTCAGAACCTGTCTGTTGTGCCTGAGGATTGCTACTGTGTGTTCACATCCCTGCATTTAAATTTCCTCATAAGACCGAGCAAGCCTTAACTCAGCTCCAGCCTGTTTGCGACCTGACAAAAAGCAACATCCAGCTTGCTTTTAACTCTCACTGGGATGGCTGAAATGTGTCTGAAAACCAAAAGAACTTGTTTTTCCTCTTCCTGAGAAGTGCTCATAAAAGTGGCCCTAGAGACTTCTGTCTTACATCACTCGCTTTCCCAGCATGCAGTCATAACGTTGGGTAACGATGCTGGGGGTTTAAAGAGCTCTGTTTTTACAGAGGCAAGGCAGGGAAAGTTGATATGTACGTGCATATTTCCACGTCTGGTGTGTGTGAACCGACATGCTACTGCTCGACCGCACACTAGACACTGCCAAGCAGAGCAGGCAATTATATGGGTAGCACTCTCTCCCTCTTCCTCCCCCTCTTCCAAACCATGAACTAACACCCCCTCAGAGTCTTTCTCTTTCATTTTGATTTACCATTGAGTTAGGAAACAGTTTAAGCTGTGCAAACGCACACACATAGGCTCACACGCATAAGCAGATAGACACAAGGAATACCCAACTCAACCATACACATATACTTATTTACATCACACAAAACCATAGGAATCTGTCACTTCTCATGAACAAGAAGAAAAATCTACCCTGAAACACTGGCTACATTTCTACATTTCCTTAAGATATACCATTTTATGTGTCACATTCCCTTGCAGAGGTGGTATCTCTAGTTTTAGGGATGTTCGTGCTTTCAGACCAGCTAACCAAGGTAAAGGGGAGGAAGGAGGGAAGGATGAAGAAAGAAATGAGAGAGAAAAGAAGGGGTTATGAATGAAAGAAATAAAGAAGCAAAGGGATGAATGAAAGAAGAAGTAAAAGAAAAAAGGAAGAAAGAAGAAAGGACAGATGGGAAGGAAATAAAGAACAGAGAAAGATAGATACTGTAATGTTTTATCACGTGCATAGACTGATCACATGTAAAAAAATGTTGCAACTAAATAGTGAGAATAAAAAAGTACAATATTTTCCTCTAAAATGTAGAGAAATAGAAGTATAAAGGTTCACGAAAGTGTCTGAAATTGTTCTGTAATAACTGTAACTGTCATAATTTTATATCAATATACAATATATTTTTTATGTAAATTGTGGTCGCTCATAATGAACCTACCGAGAATTTTTCACATAACTCTGCAGTTCCCCCAGCTCTACGGGCTTTTTAAACATCTTTAGTGTTGAGGTTCACTCTCACTGCTCTCCAGCAGCAGCAGGCAGCTGTTCAACACAAAAGCTCTGATAAACCCACTGTACACTACCTCCCCAGCACCAAACAGCAGACAGACAAAATTAGCAGCTGGCTGGTGAACACAGCGGAGCATTTAGCTGCTGAAGAGACAGATATAAAAATATAAAATATTTTTTTAAAAGAAATGTATCCACCAGAGGAGGCCAGTTGTCTAAATTACATTTCTCCACTGATGGACTGCTGCACACACAATCATAAAATAATGTGACTGTGGAAACTTGAGGGTGGAAATTTCCTTTCACTGTGAAAGATAAATGCACAGTTTGCCCTTCACTTTCTGGCCTGATTGTAGATGATTTGTGGTGCACATGTTCCATATGGTCTACAGTCTTCTGATTGTGGGCTTCCTTTTAGGCCCTTCCAGCGTTCAACACATTTCTCATCTAATGTTGGGATTGTGCATAATAACCTGTGGAATACAAGGATTCTAAGGGTTCTCCTGGAGAAGAAACGTTCCACGTTTAAGGTTGCCAAATATTTAATTGCATCATGAATCTGCGGTATGTACGGTAAAATCTCCTCCTGTCTATACTTGGTGTTCTGACTCATTTAATTCCAGTACATTCATGAAAGGCATCAGTCACACTGCACCTGTCTGTGGTCACACTGGCCTAGTGGTCTGCTCTAGTGTGTGTATGTGTGTGTGTGTGTGTGTGTGTGTGTGTGTGTGTGTCACAGAGGGACATTTCCCAGACTTTGACTGGGTTGTGAATCATTCTTTTATTTAATTCTCTTTTTTAGATTTTAGCAAAGTGTGTGTGTGTGTGTGTGTGTGTGTGTGTGTGTGTGTGTGTGCGTGCGTGTGCGTGTGCCTCTGGCGTGGGGGGCTCATTTTGTGTATACACACTGTTTCCCTTCAGGATTCGAATCTAGTTTAAGGTGTTGGCTTCTCGCAGAGATTAATGTAGTGGCGTATAAATTTTTTTCCCCACATGGATGTCCCAAACCAGACATCCAATGTAGACACATAGACAAACGCAGAAACAGAAATACCCATGAATGTAGAATCGGAAGATCTAAAAATTGTCATGACAATAAGGTGGTGGTCTGAGGACAAAGAAAGTAAGATAGATAGAGTTATGTGATCCGTTATTGTAAATATCCCTCTCTCCTCCTCACCTCCTGTCTCCTAAATAGGGGCTATGTTTATCCAAAGAGACACACACCCTTTCCAGCACGTTGTGTCTGTAGCTTGAAGTTTGTTTATTTAAGGTTTGATAGACAGACTGGAAGATGTCATTGAAGAGAAGAAAGGATGATTGAGGAGGAGCACAGGAGCAGACTGTGGGAGTGCATAGGACTGCCGGTTGTTTAGTCTACGGGATGTATAGATCCACAATTGTAAAAGTGTCTCTTTCTTTCAGGAAACTGTGGGACTCCAAGTTAGCCGATCCGTCTTCCAGGTAAAATCAACCACTGCTCTTTGAAGGGTGTACCTTTATAACTTAAAGTCATGTGACAAATTATAATATATCTCTTGTGTCTCTCAATGCTTTGTCTTCCTCCTCCACTTGTTTCCACACCCAGGTTGAGGACACAGATCAGTAAGAAGGCCTACTGGGTGGAGAAGGTGCAGTGTCAGGGAGTGGAGGCCTCTCTATCGCAGTGCCAGGCACAGCCATCACTCGCCAGGAGTGATATCCCGTGCCGTGGTGGCATGCACGCTGTGGTCCGTTGTGTCCCTGGATCCCAGTTTGCACGCTATGGTAGAGCACCTGCTCCACCTGCTGTGCCAGTGAGTGTGGAGGGGGAAGTAAAACCATATAGATTGTGAACAAATGTGTAAAAAATTAAGGAAATAGCTTGATATTTTAAGAAATATGCTTTTTCGTTTTCTTGCAGAGCGTTAGATAAGACAATACCACTCTCAAATCTGTGTGTTAGCTAAATAGTTGAAGCTACAGTCAGAAGGCAGCTTAGCTCAGCTTAACGTAAAGACTGAAAGTAGTGGGAAAAAGCAAGCCTGACTCTGCCCAGTGTTTAATACTGTAAAAGCATATAACAGTTAAGTTGCCAGCACCTCTAAATTTTGTTTATTCTGTAATGTTACACAAACACAAATGTAAAAACCACAGGTTGTGGTTTACAGGGTTGTGCTGTTTTATTTTTCCTGTATCAGCACATCAACTCCTTACAAACACAACTTGTCTTTTTCACGTCTGTTTGTGCACGAATTAAACACGATATGTGTTAACAATTTCTAATATTTAGATATGCTTGAAGGTGGATTCTGTTATCTTCAGACAATGTCAGGCTAGGTGTTGCACCCTGCCACCAATGTATAGGCTGAGCTAAGCTAACCAGACGGAAGATCAATCTTCCCATCAAACTCTCGGCAAGAAATTAAACAAGTTATTTCCAAAAATGTCAACTATTCCAGTGAAATAGATAAATTACAAAACATGTTATCGTAATACTGTAATAATATTATGGTTATGACTCTAGTTCCTACATTTGAAGTCTATATATTAAACTAGCGAGAATGCTAAAGCACATGCTAAGAAATACCAGAAAAGGGAAACTGTCTGTCTTTGCAAAATTTGCCTTCTGGCACCTTTAGCTCAACAATTACATCACATTATATCTTGTTTGTTTAATACTTACCAAAACACACACATTGCAGTTTTATTGGGTCTTCAGATAGATATTGGCTAGCTGTTTCTCTCTGTTTCCAGTCGTTGTGTTAAGCTAATGTAATCATCTCCAGGCTTTGGTATTAAACTTCTCAACTAACTTTAAGCAAGAGAGTGAAAATGTCAAACTATTCCTTTAAAAATAATAATTGCTAGCCTCAATCAGTCTGTTGCATTGTGTAGAGATGAGGATCTCAGATTCAGATTTGAACACTTTTGTGTATGAGCTTCAAGAAATGTCACCTGGTGCAGCTGTTGAACAGTTAACACTCATATATAAAACAAATGTTATAAGACTGAAATATAGTTTATTTGGCAGTTTTCTGTTGAACCTGAATTATCCAGATCCAGACAGACTTTAATAAGATTTCCAGATCATTTCACAAACTTCCATTACTCACCTAAACTCTTCCATTTTTCTTCAGGCAGTCGTGCGTCTGAAGGCCGGGCCCCGGGTCGGGGAGGGCCGTGTTGAGGTGCTGAAGGAGGGGAAATGGGGTACTGTATGTGACCACCTGTGGGGCATCACTGCAGCCAGCGTGGTCTGCAGAGAGCTGGGCTTTGGGACGGCCAAAGAGGCCCTCACCAGGGCTGAGCTCGGACAGGGTGAGATAGGACACATAAACATAGCCACACACATAGTATACACAAAGTCAAACTGTACCTTGAAGTCTTTCTGGTGCTTTCCAGTGATTCATTTACATAGCTTTACTCACCATTACTAGTGAGGTCTAGGTGGGAGTCATCTATGTCTAAACAAAACTATAATTGGGTCTTTATTTGTCCCCTTGTCCTATAGTGAACAGATAAAGTCATTCATAAAATCATTAAGAGTGTAAAAAGACCCCCGGCTACTGACCTGATACGTGTTAAATGGTACAGACTTTGAATTAGTGCCATGCACTTTGAGCATGATTAGTTTAGCTCAGTGATCCTTTAGACTAAACACTTTTCAGCCTAAATGTCTGTTGCTAAACGCAGCACTCCAAGAACCATGGACCCAAGCAGACAAATAAACCCTGAGGAAATGTTTACAGGCTGACTTCTACTTCTATCGGTGAAGCCAATTGTTGAGGAACTCTCCCCATGACCAATTATACAAGTGTAAACTATGCTGGAATGTTCCAGCGACTAAAACAATGCCCTGTGTTGTTGTCAAAATAAACCTGTTGTATGTGAAAAGTTAGCTGAGCTTTGAAACCGGGATGTCAGGCAATCAGCACTGAGCAAGACCAAAGGTTCAGACACATTGTGATTACTTTGGCACTGCTTTTGTTGTGGGCACGAAAATATAGCCACTGGACTGAAAGATTTTCCTAAGATATAGACCCCCCCCCCTTTTCACATACTCAGTTATAGTCTTTTCTTTCCTGCCGTGCCTCTGTAGTAACTCTGTAATCACGTTCATTTCCTCACATTATCTTTCCGCCCAAATGAGCACATAGCATCTCTTATAATGGTGGGTGCATTCCCTTGTCTTTACTTAATGAAGGAACTCATGGAAACCACTCGAGTGTTACTTTTAGGGCTCTATTAAAGTAGGTGCTATGGCGCAATTATGTCTGAATAATGAACACAGTTAAATGGAGCACTGTGGCTTTTAATGTCTCAGGATAGTTTACCGGAGTTATGTGAACAAATAAGATATAAGAGATGACTCTGTGTGCCACAGGAGCGATGAGAAGGCTAATGGGTAGTGCAGTAAGAGAAGAGCAACTTGAAGCTACACTTAATGACATCATTAGCTATTTAAATCCAAATTATAGGGCTTTATAGGGCTTTAGCCTGGGCCTCACACACCTACACAAACATAGATGTGTTGAAAGATTTCCATTTTGCCAATTTGGTTTTCTATTTTAGTTTATAAAGCACAGCCCTGGTGTGCAGTCGAGTGTACAATAATTTAGACAGAAAGATTTCTGGCTAAGCTCACTTTCAGAACCACATCAGAGGCCCGGATCTTGTCTGGGGTCTTAATACCTCTCTGTGGACATGTGCGGTGCAGAGCCATCAGGTTTTAGAGTGTGTGTGTGTGTGTGTGTGTGTGTGTGTGTGTGTGGTAAGACACATGTGAATCAATGAACTGTCACTCCACGCCCTTTTTCTTATGCAGGTACTGGTCTCATCCACATGAACAGCGTGCAGTGTACAGGCAGGGAGAAGTCAATTACAGAGTGTACCTACAGACAGGTGCCGCTTTACACCTGCAAACACAGCCAGGACGTGGCGGTCCGCTGCAACGTCCCCAGCACTGGCTTGCAGACCACGGTAGGAAACAAGAGGAGACATGCCTACATATTCACTGACAGGCATTTAGCAGTATTTACGGACTAGCAAGGAAACACTTTCCCTTCTCTTAACCCTCAGGTGCGTCTGGCAGGAGGGCGAGAGCCGGCAGAGGGCCGTGTGGAGGTGCTGATGGAGGTTGGAGGGGTGAAGCGTTGGGGCTCCGTCTGTAGTGAGAACTGGGGCATCAACGAGGCCATGGTGGTCTGTCGACAGCTGGGCTTGGGCTTTGCCTCAAGAGCTCATCAGGTAAACAAGAGAATAGAATATGTTGATGTTTTCTGCAAGTTTCTGGCTCCTCTTCTGCTTCTGCTTTTGTTCTGTGTGCTCCAGTATTTTCTTCTCTCTTTCTCCCTCTCTGTCTTGCTGTTTGTGTGCCTGTGCTGTGTTATTACCGAGGCCTGAGGTAATTACAGGCTTCTCAAACGTCCACTTCCAGCAAACCGAAAATAAAAGGAGAAATTTACAGAGCAAACAAGCTGAAAATAGAACTGTGCATGGAAAGGGCAGCATGAATGTGTTTTGGGGGGGGGGACATTTAACGCGCAGTTTTCAAATTGTGAGTAGGAGTGGAAAATGTGATCATGTGCACTGATAGTTCCTAATAAAAAAGTTTTTTTCTTTATTGCAGAGGCTGCAGTGTTTAATTCTTCTTGTGTCTCTGTGCAGGAGACCTGGTACTGGCCTGGCTCTTCTGGTGCTGGTGAGGTGGTTCTGAGTGGAACTCACTGCGTCGGCACTGAGATGTCCATCCAGCAGTGTCGCAGAAACACAAATGTCTACTGTCCCAGAGGAGGAGATGGCAGGGCTGCAGGCGTCACGTGTGTAGAAAGTGAGTCAAAAAACAGCAAACACATGAACAAAAACGTATTTTTAGTGCAAAGACAGGGAAATTAAGTCTTGTGTCTTGACCCCTGTAGCTGCTCCGGACCTTGTCGTGGATGCCCAGCTCGTCCAAGAGACGGCATACCTGGAGGACCGACCCCTCCACCTGCTGACATGCGCTAATGAGGAGAACTGCCTATCCTCCTCTGCCGCCCGGATGAACTGGCCCTATGGACACCGCCGCCTGCTGCGCTTCTCCTCCCGCATCATGAACGTGGGCCGCGCCGACTTCCGACCCCGAGCCAGCAGAGAAAGCTGGACGTGGCACCAGTGTCACAGGTGAGACTGGGAGGAGGAAGGCTCCATAACCTGAACCAGAAATTTACAAGTGTTTGCTCCAAGCTGCTTTCAGGATTTCATTTGAACCAACAGCTGCTCATTTTTTTACGCCTTCAACCAGATAGGAAGTAACTATGTGGTGATTTAAGCTGCTTCAGAGTTTGGTTAAAAAAGAAAAGCTGCATAACCTCCTCCATGGCAGAGGAGTGAGCATCATTATGGGGTGGCAAAAGAAAAACAAGAATTTTGCAAAGGACACAGTTGCTACCGGAGGTAAAGATATATCATGTCTGCAGCAAAATGTGAATGGAAAGTGCAGTGAGATTTTTGAGATCTAGACTATAAATAATCAAACACATAAATAAAGTATGTTATTTAAAGCAATAAACACAATCTTTTATCCTCCAAAATGATGTTTACAATAAACATCCTCCTCACTGGTCAACCCGTTGTTACAGTCAGAGGCATGACTGCACTCAGAGCCGCCTGGCTTCTTATCTCAGTGGTTGTGGTTTTGCGTCCCAAAAGGAGAGGCACAGCTCGGTGTCTCTCCCAGCCACAACCCAATCACTACCTCCCCAACCAGCAAACACATGGTTTGACTTTCAGCTTCTGGTACAGTCTTTTTCGGGAATGTCTCTGTAATGAGAGAAAGTGCGACACCAAACTGATATCTATCTGCCCACTTGTGTTTTTACAATTGTTGTCTGTGTCTGTTTGACGCCTTCGCAACAACGTGACAGGATTTATAGCTGCTATATTTTTTTTCACAGGATAATGATGAACTGTAAAAACAGCAGCAATGGAGATCTTTCCTTGTTACTCTGATAACTTTTTCTTTACTTCCTTCTTAATTTTGCCACTCTGATCCAATTCTCAGGCACTACCACAGCATTGAGGTGTTCACTCACTATGATCTACTGACCATCAATGGGACCAAGGTGGCTGAAGGTCACAAGGCCAGCTTCTGTCTGGAGGACACCTATTGCCCTGACGGTACGACAAATGGCATATTAATGTTACACAAATCTGCTTTTTGAGGGAAATCTGGAAACGAGAGCAGAATCGTGACAAACAAGGGATTCAAGAATACATAAAAGTGCAATGCTGAAATCCCATAATGAGCATTCAAAGACTGGCTGTAAGATCGGAGGCCAAGCCTAAATTCATCTTGGCTTCACAAAACCCAGACAGCTTTATGCAGCTTAGATCCTTTCTATTCATTTGACGGCCCCCCAAAAAAGATCTAGGTTTTAAATCATGTTCTTATAATTTCAGGCTTTTGGTAGAAATTCACATCCACAGTGACTGACGGCAAAGAAGATTTACACAACATGGTCTTCTCTTTTTACCTCTCCTCACAACTGTTTTATTTTCTCCTACAAGGTATCCATAAACGGTATGCCTGCTATAACATGGGAGAGCAAGGGATCTCAGTCGGCTGCTGGGACACCTACCGCCACGACATTGACTGCCAGTGGATCGACATCACAGACATACGACCCGGCGAATACATCTTCCAGGTTTGGAGGCTTTGTTTCTAACTCCTGATTCTATTAAGCAGACTGCTCAGCAGTCTGTAGAGTTCATTGTGAAATTGTTAGTTCAATAAAAATGCAACGGGAAAAAATTATCCACACTCAAATCTTCATGGTGAAATTAAATCATTTTAGTAGCTTACACAACTTCTTTGGTAGGGTGGAGAAAAAGAAAAAACAGAGCAAACACAGGGCTTGGTGTTTCAACATCTGAAGGCACACAAGAGATAAAAGCTGTGATTAAAGACTATAATTTCAGATAAATGGCTCTTGGCTGTTTCAGGTGTACAGTATGTATGTAGTTTTAGGGGTGTGTGCGTATTTAAGGAAAGTGAATTTAGTCTGGATTTATATAGAAAGTAGACCTGCTATTAGTCTACTCTTTCAGAAAGTACAGGCCTTTTTGCTGTGGAACAGCTCTGTCAGCACTTTTCATTTCTACTGAGTTTCATGTTTGAAAGTTTGTTGGTTCAATGTCGCATGTCTCTTCTATTTCTAGACATGCAATCTGCCGTGGGGACTACTCATCCATCCTCCCTCCATGTCATTTGTTCTATTTTTTTTCCTGACAGCTTAGTGGCAGCAAAATGATTATGTTTACAGTTCAGTTATTTTCTGAGTGTTTACATAAAATCAAGATGAGAAGAAGTTTAACTTGAGCGTGTGTGCGTGTGAGAGAGAGAGAGCCTGTATACATGTGACGAGCCTCGTGTTGAGAGATAAAACCACATACATGCCGTAAAGCAGGGATCCTCTGTTGCCACGGCGACGAGATACAGCAGCACTGTGCGGTTGGGATCGTGGTTCAACAGTAGTTGAGCTGCTCGTAAATTTGTGTAAGAAGTGAGAGATGGAAGGAGGGCACGGATGATCTCCCGTCTTTCATGCAGCTGGGCGTTTCTTTGGGTCTTTACTAAGAGACACAGGGTGGCAGCCATTTTTAGGACTATACATTTAAGCCGATGAGTCACGTCCACTTCAGCTTGATTGCTCCTGATTGCTCCGTCATTTAAAAATCAGCTGCACAACCTCAACGTCTTTTACATGACAGTGACGACCTTTCATTGTTCTGTAAAACAGGCTGTGGGCCCTTTGTTTCACATTATTACAAGAGCCTTTAAAAGGGCATCAACTGCCACCAAGTTAATATGGTGTTTTACACCGGTACTATAACATATGTGCTGAAATCATTGGCTGCTCTCAACATACTAAATTAAAAATATATGAACCGAACTTGTCTGAAAACGTAATGAGAAAGTATCATAACTATGAATATTTTACATCTAGAATTTTTGTCCGTAAATATAATTGGAACCACAACATTTATACTGTATGTAAAAATAAAAATTAAACTGGGTTGCTTTGTTGAATATGTGGTCAGGTTATCTGTTTGATGTGTGCATCAGGAAAATTCATTTGTGTGTTTTTTCTTATATATGGCAGGCAGGCAGACAGACAGGGTGGAAAACAACAAGCCATGGCAACCAACCATGGCTACAGCCTAATGACAGGCTGCAACTTGAATCCGAACCCAAAACTGTCATCTGCATCTCTGGTCCTTTTTCCCCCTGCATGGAGATAACAGTGGAAACTGATGTCATGCCGTGCTTGAACCCCCAATTTATACATCATGAGCCATATAGAAATGCAGAAGACAGTAATCCTGTGGTTGGCCCCACAGAATACCAGTTGTTTCCTAACTGTCTGAAGTAAACTGTTACTATCTCATTTGTTCCCTTACTTGATGAAAAAGACACTCCTGGCAGTGTTCATGGTACTTTGTCAGGCAACCTCAGGCTCCCCCATAGGACAAACATTTGCAAGAATGTTGTCGAGATATTTCGTCAGCAGTCATAATCAGAGGTCAAACTGATTTTATAGTGTTTGTATTATGGGCTAATTTTCCTATCTTTTCTTTCCTATCTTGGTCTTTCAATTTGAAAGTATTATTTATGGATTTCACATTCAGATTTTGTAAAGCTTTCCCTCAAAGCCCTGCCCTCGCACTCAAACAGCCCCTGCTTGCATTTAGATTTGTTCTGCTTCTCCTTAAACTATGAATCTTTATTCCCAGACAGGGAAAGGAGTCATTGACAGTCAATGCAGGTGGAAGGTGAATATCCTAAGTATATGTTGGAAAAGTGCCTGACAGGACACAAGCACTTTTCCAAGTAAAGCAAAAGAACAGCATTAGTGTGGGAATACATTTCCATCAGTCTTTGCATATTTACAAATAAAGTCATTTGACCTCACAGATCATCGTACTTCATTCAAACTCGACAGAAATAAAATAAAACTGTCTTGTCTTTACACTGTTCCAACAATCAACAATTCTGGTTTGGTCTAAATAAACACTTAATTCACAGAATTAGATGTAAAAATATCGGGAGACGAGTGAGAGGAGGGTCGGGCGTGAGAGAGGCAGCAGGGAGGTTATATTCTGGTGTATTTAAAGACTATTTCCAGTTAAACAAAAATGATCTTACTCTTTAATAAAAAGGTCTTATAAAGGGTCCTTTTCCACAATGCTGTCAGACACTTATAATGTCAGCCTGTCAGTAGCAAAAACAAGCACCTTTACTGGATGGACATTGAGAGTGCAGAAGAATAACAGCCCTGTTTTGCTGCTGTCGACTGCAGTGGTCTCGCTCAATACTGGACCAATTTCAAAAATAGTTGTCCCCATTAGTCATTTAGACACAAAAACATAGGAAAATAGGGTGCAGGTTGAAAAATACCAAGTTTCACGTTAATAAATCTGAACTGAAAACTGTACTCAACTGTGAGGAGAATGACTGACTGCAGCATCTTATATCTCATCTATTTTATATTTACAGGTGGAGGTCAACCCTTCCTTAGACATGGCTGAGTCTGATTTCCAGAACAACGTTATGCGCTGCCGGTGCAAATACGATGGAGCCCGAGTTTACATGTTTGGATGCCATGCAGGTACAGGGACTTTTTCAGTGCACACAAATCCTCAGCACTTCCCCTATATGTTGCCATGTATTCGTCTTCACTCTCTGTCTGTTTTCTTCAGGTGATGCTTACAGTGCCGAGGTTGAGGACTTGTTTGACCACCAACGTCAGATCTCCAACAACTTCCTGTGAATTAAGGAACACGCAGATTAGGACAGAAAAACTGTACAACTCCTCACAACACCTCAACATGTCAGGGGAAGGAGGATGAATGACAATGACATGCCAGTAAACAGAAAGATGAGGGTCAGAGAGAGGAGGGTGGGACTATGGGAGGGACTTCATGCAAAAAATGACTAATTAGAATCCTGTGACTGATCTGTCATCAGCAATGACTGTTCCTGTTAGAAAGTCAAAGAGCTAAAAGGAGGCCGTCACAAGCATCATGTCACCATGATAAAACAGAGTAGTTTACAATTTTAAAGATTTGTCTTGAATTTTGCAACAAATTTAATTACCTTGATCAAAACATAACCACAGTTAAGAGAGTAATGACATGAAGCCGCATAAGAACAACCTTTCTTTCACAGTACATCATCAGGCTGCCGTCCAGATAAGATCAACCCAGGTAACAGACTGTCTACAACACTCTGTAAATGCTTCCCGTGCTTTCATATTACGAATGCAGTATTTCCTGTTACAACTGTGTGGGTTTTGGATGAGAATTTTTTACTTCATGGTGCTATTTTGCCATATTTGAATAAATATTGTAATGTATTGCAAATGTATTGTCATGTACAGTTTTATATTACCTCTCTGGAATATTGTGCTTTAGGTCTAATTTATGCAGAATTTATGCAGAATTTTAATGTACTTTTGAGTTGAATCTTGTCCCTGTGTGGCTGTGTTTTGTTTTGTTAATTTTATTATGATAAGTATTTCAATTTGTTTGTTTTATACCTGTTTAACATCATAAACATCAGATGAGATCTGGTTTTGTACCACAGTATTGCGCCTTTAACAGTACTTCATAATGGTAGTTAAAGAATAAATGTCAAATTGACAAACTGTATGGTTATTTGAGGCATGGTTATTTGACTGCAGAGTTTTCTAACGTAGTTCAAAGGTAAAAGTTAATGTTAAAGTTTCTGCAGAACGTTTGTGGAATCTGCTAACTTGCTGAAAGAGATTCCCTTATTGATCTGACTAGATGGATAATATTTTTCATACTGTTATAATCTTATTATAAAAGATAAATAACTAAATGAAACCAAGTCCAGTTTCCCTTGATTTTAACTGTCCTGGGCGCAGACAAAATGACAAGTTACTCCTTGATAGCTGATCAGGCAGTTTGAAAGTTTGATCCCAGCAGCATGTAGACTCCATTGCTTCCCTCAGCAGATTTCAAATGTATCTAAAAAAAAAAATCCAACAGCAACTGGGTTCCCATTAGTCTGAGCTAACCCACGTTTTATGGTTGTTTCCAACCTCATTCCCACTGATGAACACATACAAACACTGGAAGCTCTCATATGTGCCCTTTTTCACATTACATAGGCTATACTTGAAATATGACTTATTTTGGTCTTTTTGTTCTCCTTTTATGATTGGGAGTAAAATATACATTTCACTTTCTAAAAGTAAAACATGACTATGTACATTAAGAAAGCAATGTTATGCGTTCCTGAACACATATCCATCAGTACCTGCGCCTGTTAATAATAACTTTAATTGTCATACACATGAATCCGCTTGTCCCATGATTAAACAAGACAATTTAACTTGTGCTTAACAGCCACTGCAGCTAAAAGTGTCATGTTTAGTTAAAATGTTTTTTGTTTAATGTAATAGTAGCACAAGTGGAGAAGAGTCATAAAGTCAGCAAACCGAATCAGTAATGTCCATTATGCAGCAAATATGTACCTAAAGTTGGCTACCATTAGCCACCATAGGCTACCAGACCAAGTAAGTTATATCAGCAAAGTTTTCAAATACCCCTGAGTGTGTTGAGTTTTACTGTTGAATTCTGCTGTGGAATTTTTTTAAAGTACAGTCTCACATTAAGTGTGCATTATCATCTTCAAACTTACTCTGGTGCATCTGCACATTGTACCTAACTTTGGTACATCTTTTGTTTTGGACCCAATGGACCCTGATTCCTCTAGCGGTGAGAATATGTTTGAGTGTGCAATGTAGCAAAGCTTTACAATAATGAAGGGATAGGGGTTATGTAAAGTGTGTTTGCTGACTGTGTTTGGTGCTAGGACACGCTCCACCCTACACCACCAGAGTCCTTTATTGTGGTGGGACATTAGATTATTCCTTCATTTGGACTATGCCTCACATTTCATTTGCTCCATGACACAACAGTGTTTCTGTGCAGCAGGTTTAGGGCAGAGTTGGCACTTAAAACCACTACTTGCTCAGTAGTGGTTTGCATTTTTGTGTAGTTAATGCACTGATTGTGTGTGAGGCACCCAGCAGTGTGCTCTGCGGTACATCACCTCCTCGTGAAGCCACAGTAAAGCATGAGATTATAGGCAGGGCTCAGATCTCACACGATGACGGTAAAGAGCAGCTACATGTAGTTTAGCTGCAAGAACAACAGAGCACAGGGAGGTCCACTACTGTTCTGGCAGACTCACTGTGAAAATGTGTCCAAATTTGGTCTTATTCCACAATGGAAGTGAGTAGGTTATGAAAGAGAAGGTCACAAGTGTGCATTGAGACCAGCTGAGACCTGACTTCAACACTTTCATCATCAGGAATAATAATAATAATAATCTTTATTTGTAGAGCACTTTTCAAAAACAAGTTACAAAGTGCTTTAACAAGTGTAAAGACAATAATACCCAAAAGACAATAATACAAAAACAATACAAGATAAAAGCATGAAAACATTGAAAAGACTAAAATACACGTTTAAGATAAATATAAAATTAGTAAAATAGAATAAAATAAAAGGGATAAAATAAAGTCAAATAAGATCGGAAAGGCTCTCCTATAAAAGTATGTTTTAAGAAGGGACTTAAAAGAGTTCACTGACTCAGCCGACCTGATTTCCTCGGGCAGGCTGTTCCAGAGCCTCGGGGCCCTGACAGCAGACGCTCTGTCCCCTTTAGTTTTCAGTCGAGACTCTGGAACAGACAGCAGACCTCTGCCCGAGGATCTCAAGGTACGTGCTGGTGTGTATGGGACTAAAAGGTCAGAAATATAACAAGGCGAGAGGCCATGAAGAGCTTTCAAAGTGATCAATAGAATGTTAAAGTCAATTCTAAAACATACTGAGAGCCAGTGTAATGAAGGTAAAATAGGAGTAATGTGGTCATATTTCTTTGTTCTGGTTAAAAGCCTGGCAGCTGAGTTCTGGACAGTCTGGAGTCGATCAATAGATTTTTGGGTTAAACAGGTGAAAAGGCTGTTGCAATAATCCAGGCGTGATGAGATGAAGGCGTGTAAAATGGTCTCGGTGTCCTTAAAATTTAACAGATTGAATTTTTGCTATATTTCTAAGTTGATAAAAACATGATTGAACAAGCTTTGTGGTGTGCTGCTCGAAATTTAAATTACTATCAAACCAAACACCAAAATTCTTTGCAACAGGCTTAATGTGATTACTAGGGCCATCTGCTGGGACCCAATGACCAGGATATCCGTTTTGTCTGAGTTAAGCTGGAGGAAATTATTTGATTTCCATTTTTTAAACTTCACAAAGGCAGTCGGTAAGTGAACTCAGCATTCCAGGGTCTGTGGATCTGACGGGCAAGTACATTTATGTGTCATCAGCATAAATATGAAAAGAAATGCCATGTTTATGGTTAATATGTCCAAAGGAAAGCAGATATAAGGAAAACAAAATTGGTCCTAAGACCGACCCCTGAGGCACACCATATTTAACTGGACAGAACGAAGAAACAGTTGTTTAAAGACACGCAAAACTTCCTATTTGACAGGTAGTATGAACCCCTTTCTAGGGCAGTACCAGAGATCCCCACCCAGTGCCTCAGTCTGTCTAACATGATTTTGTGATCAATGGTGTCAAAAGCAGCGCTGAGGTCCAGGAGTACCAGGACTGAGCACATGCCTTCATCAGCAGACATTAAAAATGTCATTGGTGACTTTAAGCAGGGCAGTCTCAGTGCTGTGGTACTTCCTGAAACCAGACTGAAACTTTTCAAATAATTTGTTATTTTCCAGTACAGTGAGCAGCTGTTTGGACACAATTCTTTCTAGAATCTTTGCAATAAAAGGCAGTTTTGAAATTGGTCTAAAATTTTGTGGGAGGGAGGGATCTAAACCAGGTTTCTTTAAAAGTGGGTTCACGCAAGCCGTTTTAAAATAATCAGGGACACTACCAGTAGATAGGGAGCTGTTGAAAATAGAGATCAAATGGGGCCCAACAGAATCTATTACTTTCAGTAAAAACTTTGTAGGTATTACATCAAGTGGGCTGGAGGACACTCGTTTGTGATAGTGTTTTTAAAAGCTCAAACAAGTCGATGGGATAAAACTGGTTAAAACTCTCTTGTTGCTGGTGAGGGACCTCTGAGTTAGAGGCCGCAGGGGTAATAGAGGCTCTGATTGACACCACCTTATTGGTAAAATAAGATAAAAACAATTCAGTCATCATTACTTCCAGCTGAGGCACAAGGAGGGGTTGGGTTTACCAGCTGATCCACAGTCTTAAACAGAAACCTGGGATTGTGTTTATGTGTAGTAATGAGTTCAGAAAAATAGTGTGTTCTCGCATCCTTAACCATTTTATTGTAGTTAATTAATAAATCCTTCAGACTGAGGTAATGGACTTGGAGACTGGATTTTTTCCATCTGTGCTCTGCTTTCCTGCATTCCATTTTTAGGCTGCGAATGCTGTCATTTATCCAGGGTTGCTTACTAGCTTTAGACGTAGGCCTAACCTTTAGAGGAGCAGTAATATTTAGTGACGACAAGCAGATATGATTGAAGTGATCGACCAGATTGTTGGTGTTGGAATCAGACAGGTGTTGGCTTTGGCTCTGAAAGAATGCGCAAAACTTTGAAACACTTTGTAGTGAACAACGGTGTGGATTTGTGCATTTTATATTGAATAAATTAGGAGCTACACTAAATTCCTTTCTCCTCCCCAGAGAAGAAGGGGAGGGGTGCTAGCCCGACCATAAAACTGGCACCTTTTTGATCCCGAAGCTGATAACGTGGGGCCTGACTTTTAAACTGACAAGGGACACGAACCAGCCATTAGCATTTCCCTGAACAGCCTATCAAAACTGCCCCCCCCACACACACACGTTTCCGTGGCAACTGACTTTGCTCTATGTTTATTAACCCATCAAAGGGATACTCCTTGTCTCACCTAAGTGTGACATAATCCAGGACAGCCGAACTTTCAATGTAAAAGGGACTGCAGTCTCCAAAACTCAAAGAATTTAATTAAGTTTAATTAAATCTTTAGTTACCTGATTACTTTTGCCTCTATTTGAGTAGTTATGTTAACGGTTGTTGCTATCCGTTGTTATTAGTGCTGAAAAGAAAGTTACTTGTGCAGTGTTTTTATTTTCAGCAAGACACCCCTTCATCTAATGTAATCCAAGCTTTCCTCATGTAACCTGAGCTCCCCCAAGTGGACGAAATAAGTATTACATGCCCTCGTTGGAAATGCCGATAAATGTATAAATATCCTGTTACCAAATGCCTAGAACAGTACAATCGTTTGACCGTTGAGGTTCGATTGTGGAAAATATTTGATTATAATACGCGCAAATAGATAAACATTAAGTTTACGCCGCAACCATAGATTCTGGACGCTTTGTGCCTTTAAGCTTGAAGTTCGATCTGCCTTCAGTTTGTTTTATTTTCTTTATTTCTTTTGTTTGTTAAAGTTATCAGTCCGTTAAGTTACACTGGACTAATTCAGGAACGACCAAGTTCCATTTTAAGCCTTTTTCGTCGAGTCAACTTCACCGAGGTCAGACCAAGCCACGTGGTCTCGCCAGCTACAACGAAGGAAACCTGAAAACAGCCGAATTACCAGACGGAGGAGGCGTTTTGAATCAGACACGGAGAACCCCGAGAATCCCTAGCAAAAAGCCAGGATCGGCAGCTAGCGTGGGACCCGTGCAACAGGCCAAAAGCAGGCTGTTGACAAGCAGTAAGACTTAACACACGTTCTGTGATCAGATGTCCATTTTAACTCCTAAATTATAGCATTAGTTTACTTTCATTAGCTCTTCTATGCCGTATGAGTCAAATGCTTCCCACAATCGAACCTCCAGGCTCATTGTACAGCAAATGTTTGTTTCCTGTATCCAACCATCTTCTTATCACCTTAGTTAGAGAATAAATTCACTGTAATATAATCAAGAGCTGTGTGTGTTGCCTATTTCTACGTCCCTGCCGAGAGAATTGACCCTTTAGATATGAGACTGACTGACTGATTTAAGATAATTGAGCGATTATTAACTAACTGATCACTAGTAATAATTGTATAATTATTAAAACTACCTAGAGGTCCGGAGACTCTAGGATTATAACAACTCCGGTGGTGCCCTGAAACGAGGAATCTGGTTTGATTTTATGAATAATAAAATTCATAACTGGGTATCAGTTCTCATAAATTTATTAAATTGCATAACTAAATTTTAGGTTTGCTACAACTTTGTTCATTAAAGATGCGAGAACACACGGAGCTTGGTGAGGCGGCATGAGTAACAGGTGAATCGCAGCTAAAAACAATACATCTGTGGTCAGATATGGTCATGTCCACTAATTCCACAGAGGAAATGCTGACACCCAGGGTAAAAACCAAGTCCAGTGTATGACCACGGTTATGTGTTTGCCCTTTGACATGTTGTTTGAAGTTAAAAGAAGTGGCCATATTTAAAAAGTCAGTTGCATTAACATTGGTGGGGTCATCAACATGAATATTAAAATCACCACAAAAAACAATTCTGTCATAATTTAAAACCAGAGTAGATAAAAATTCAGGAAGTTCTGATAAAAATCCTCCAGGCGGTTTTGGGGGGTGATAAATTATAACAAATATGATAAACTTTGAGGGCTGCAACCTAACAGTGAGAACTTCAAAGGAGTTAAATTCATCACAGCGTACTTGATGACATTTTAAATATTTCCTATACATGTTCACTAGCCCACCACCAAGACCACTGACTAAACAATCATATTGAGGTGGACACAGTTCAGCTAGCTGGCTATAGTCATTCATTTGCAACCAGGATTCAGTTAAAAACATAAAATCTAGATTTGCAGACAAGATAAAATCATTTAAGATAAAAGTCTTACTTGAAAGTGATCTCACATTGAAGAGAGCCATTTTAAATGAGTTTGTTCTGGGTTCTGGAGTTGGTGCAGTTGTCCTAATCCTTAAGAGATTACTAATATTTCTGTGTGGGATGTGCACATTTCGGTTTACTGGTCTATGCGTGATGATGACAGGAATAGAAGTCTGTGGAACAGCGCTGGGAGCAGACGGCTTTACATGCCAGCAGGTGGAGAGTTGTTTGTGGCAGTGAGCCAGAGATCTGTTCAGTGAGCGGTGGTGTGTCCAGGTGTGCTGCATGAAGAATGCACTAAGGATGGAGTGTGTGAGCTGCCGAGTGTTGTGTTGGAGTAGCAGTAACAGACCTGAGAGAAGGGCTGCCCGACGGTGCAGGGTAGAGACGGCCTCCGGAGCGTCTGAGCACAGCCTCCTTCAGGATCCTACGTCGGGAAGCGGAGGTTTTTGACCGGGATGACGGCCGCCGATCAGGCCCAGCGGCAGACCGGCGGCCCAGTGCAGGAGATGTAGCCGGTGGAGGAGATGCAACAGTGTCGGCAGGCACTCTCCGCCGAAAGAGATCCGTATCAGGGAGACTCGAAGCCGCAGGTGCATCCGCTGGATGGACCGGAGTGTCGTTAGACAAGGCTGCATAGCGGTTGGAGAGGCCGATGTCCGGAGGAGAGGCAGCCCCATCCGAGCCTCTCTTACAGCCAGGGGATCAGCCCAGGTTGACTGATGCTTTGGAGTCGAGCAGGATGAAAGCCTGGGAAGACTAGAGGGGTCCCAAAACACGGTGTCCTGGATGTTAGCGGTTGCGCTAAGAAAAACAATCTGTTTGGCTTGTACTGAAGCGACATCCATAAAGCCAGTCAGCAGGGAATCTTTCTCTTTGAGTTCCTCTGAAAGTCGTCGGATGTCTTCCATAAGGTCAGCAATCTTCTTGTTCGCTTTCTTAAGGAGTGAGCAGTCCTCATGGGGCAGAGTTATCTCGGCTTGCATAGTCACCGGAGCTTTGTTGCGATCAGTAGCGTTGATCGCGTTTTTACGGTCATCTAGCTTAAAATCCATGTCGGATGACTAAAATCCTTAACCCACGTAAAACTAAAGTTGAAAACTTAAGTTAAATAAAAAGGATATAAAAATTTTAACTAAAAAGAGTGGATTAAAACTGGATAAGAGTCCGGTTTAAGACGGAGCTTCCGACAGGTGGCTACAGACGCCAACGCATGCGCAGAGTGCAGATTACGTCAGCGATCTTCTTCTTCTTCTTCTTCTTCTTCTTTAATGGCGGATTGCAAACAACTTTTAAGTGCATACCGCCACCTACTGTACTGGAGTGTGTAACATCATATCACTCAGCTATCAACCTCAATAAGGTGCTCTCATATTCTGTTCACCAACCCAGTGTCTTTAAGAAATTAAAATAATGCCTTCCTGGTGATTCTTATACCCTTTTCTTTACCTTCTGTTCCCAGTACCCCCATCAGATTCCATTCCCGCCCTGCTTCCTGAACCCTATCTTGAAATATCTGTCTTTCCAACTCAAACAATATGCAGTGCAAAATGATATGTTCAACATTTTCTTTAACCCCACAGTTTTCACATTTTTCACTATTCCTTTTCCCCAATAAAAACAAGGTGCCATTCAGTCCTGTGTGATCTACTCTTAGTCTTGTCATAATAATTTCCTCCCGCCGGCTCCTTTCGCTATAATTTTTATTACTGACAGACTTTTGTATTTTATAGTAACTCCTTCCTTTCCTGTCTTCCTCCCACCATTTCTGCCATATTTCAGTACCTTTCTTCTTAATGGCTGTTTTTCCTTCTCCTTTACCTAGAGGTATTTGAACTGTTATTTCCTTTTGTAATGCCTCTTTTGCTAGTTTGTCTGCAATCTCATTTCCATTTACTCCCTCATGAGCTGGCACCCAGCAAAACTGAACATCTATCCCTCCCCGATGTAATCTTAGTAAGCTTTTGAAACATTTCTATCAGTAGGTCTTCTCTGACAGATGTCTTTGACTAAATGCTTTTAATAACTGCTAAGGAGTCTGTGCATAATATCACCCTATCAGGTCTGACCTCTTCAACCCACTGTAATGCTATGATGACTGCCACTATTTCTGCTGTATATACGGAGAGCCTATCTGATAATCGTTTTGAGATATTTATTTTGAATTCTGGTATATGTATTCCAATTCCCACACATTCCTGTTTGTTTTTAGATCCATCTGTATAGATTTTTAGATAATTATGGAAACTGTTTCTCAGATAGCTGCTAGTCCGTATTCCCCATCCTCTTTTCTTTTCCAGTATACTAAAATCTGTTTTTACGTCTGGATAGAGCCAAGGTTGAATGTTACTGACTGGATCGGGTGTGCTGAAATCTAATGCTTCCATTCCGTATTCCCTGACTCTCTTTTCCCCCGTCCATCCAAACCCATGCCCCCGAAACTTGAAATATTCCCAACAATCCTTTGTTATCTCCTTTGCAGGGTTTTCTTTCCCACTTCCTTTCAATCTGACCCAATATGCTAGCGCTAGTTTCTCTCTCCTTAACTCCAGTGGTGTCTCTCCAGCTTCTATGAGTATTGTGTTAATGGGAGTTGTCTTAATGGCTCCAATGCATATCCGTAAGGCTCTGTATTGTAATTTATTAATTTTTTCCAATGTTGTTTTTGCTGCTGCATCATATACTATGCAACCATAATCTATTGATGACCTCATGCATGCTCTATATATGTCAATTAGTGACTGTTTATCTGCACCCCAGTTGCATCCCGCCACCGCTCTCAGTAAATTAATAACTTGTTTGCATTTAGTTTCCAATTGCTTTATGTGTGTTTTCCATGTGTACTTACTATCAAGCCACAATCCCAAATACTTAAATTCATTTACTTTTTCCATTGGCTGCTGATATAGAAAAAGATTTTCTACATGACACTTTCGCTTGTTTGTGAACACCATATAACAGGATTTGCTTGTTGATATTTTAAATCCCCACTTGAATGACCACTTCTCTACTTTCCCTATTGCTTTCCTAATGTTCTCTAACACATATGTCTCATTTCTTCCTCTCATCCATATGGCCCCATCATCTGCAGATAACGCTGATTTGATGTTTCCATCTAAATCTGAAAATATATCATTAATCATAATGTTGAATAATATAGGGCTAGTTGCGCTCCCCTGGGGAATGCCATTATTTACCTTAAACTCTGTAGAAATTTCTGATCCAACCTTTACTCTAATTTTCCTATCTGTTAAAAAGTCTAGTATCCAGTTATAAATCCTTCCTTCAAACCCCATTCTATTTAGTTTAATAAGTAGTCCTTCCCTCCTCATAGTATCATATGCCTTCTCAATGTCAAAATACACTATTATCATCAGCTCTTTCATTTTCAGTGCCTTTTCTACCTCATTACTTACTCTAACGAGAGCATCTGTTGTGGAGCGCCCTATCCGAAATCCATTTTGTATATTACTCAGTAGTCCTCTCTGTTCCATTACATGTGATAACCTACGAACTATTATCCTCTCCAACCATTTGCATAAGTGAGATGTCAGAGTTATGGGTCTATAATTACCAGGATTGGTTGGGTCTTTACCAGGTTTGCTAAACGGTAGTATAACTGCACTTTTCCAACTTCTCGGTATTATTCCATCCTTCCATATTTTATTGAACAGTCTTATCACTAGCTTATTTGACCCTACTGGCAGCTGTCGGAACATGGCATAACATAACTGGTCTTGTCCTGGGGCTGTATATCCCGTGCCAAGCAGAGCTATATTGAGTTCTGTTATTGTAAAATCCACATATAAAGTTGTTGTACCATCCTCAATCTTCTGCTTCACGTCCTTATTTTCTCTGAGTGCCAGGTCTTTCTGTTGCTTATGAATATCCATAAGGTGATCACCACTATGCACAGCCGCAAAAGCCCTACCCAACATCTCTGTCTTTTCTTTGTCTGACACCACCGTCTTTCCTCCATCTATCAAAGCTGGGATTTTAATCCTTTTCCTTTTCCCACTCATTCTTTTAAACATAGACCATATATCCCCTAACCCTACACCTCTACCTATGGTGGAACAGAACTCTCTCCAACTTTTCTTTTTGGTTAACTTAATTGTCCTACGTGCCACTGCCCTTTTCCTTTGAAAATCCAAAACACTCTCTTGTGATAAATTCTTCTTTAATGTTTTAAAGGCTTTGTTTCGTTCTTTTACAGCTCTGCTACACTCCTCATTCCACCAGGGAACCACTTTCTTCCTCCCCTTTGTTGTTCTTATTGGAATACTTAAATGTGCTGCATTTATAATGTGTTCTGTAATTTGCTTTGTGCATTCCTCTACATCACCTTCTAACGTCACAAGGTTTGCTGACTTCGTACAACATAACCTAAATTTTTCCCAGTCTGCTTTCTCAAAGCACCATCTGTTAATTGTACTTCCTTCTTGGAAACATACATTTGTGTTAATAATAGTGAGAACTGGAAAATGGTCACTTCCTATGGTAGAATCATTCATAACAAACCATTCACATGCGTTTACCAAATTATCTGATACCAATGTGATATCTAAACATGATGTTTTACCCCTATTCACATCCATTCGTGTTCCCTGTCCATTATTAATGCAGACCAGTGATCTTTCTTCCATCATTTCTTCAATTATGTCCCCATTATTATCTGTGTGATTGCTGCCCCATAAGCTGTTGTGTGCATTGAAGTCCCCACACCATATTTCTTTCCTGTATACAGTCCCTGCCATTTCATTCAGTTTATTGATATCTAAGTTTTTGCATGGGTTATAGAAATTAATCAATTTAATGTTTCCCTCTTTCCTTGGGCTATAGATTTCAGCTATTATACATTTTGAATCTTCTGAGCTTGGGGATTCCCTGTAGGCCAACCTATCCTTGATAAAGGTGAAGCGCCCTCCACCAGTTTGGTTGTTAGGTCTATCGTACCTTATAGAGCTAAACCCTGGTATCACATAATCTGGGTCTGTCTCGTAACCAAGTTTCTTGTACACATATTGCATCTGGAACAACATCTAATTCATGAATGTACTTTTTGAATTCTTGACCATTAGCTATAAGACTTCATGCGTTCCACTGTAGTATGTGAAGAACCATTATAAGTGTCCTAACCCTCAGTTTGTGTATTTCCATTTTCAGTTACCGTCAACAATGCATGTATTTGATCTGCTTTGATATCTTTCATATCAAGAAGTTTTCCTGCTGCTTCTACAATAGCCTTAATTCTGTCACTTTTCTTTTTCAACTGGGTCGCAACATTGAGGGGTGTGACATATGAAACCCACAAAGTTCACTTTTTTCACTATCAACATATCATCGTCAACTTTACATTTATGCTCGCAACCATTCTGTGTGTGTGCTGGAATCTGGTTTTGTGTCTGATTAACTGGTGTTATGTTTCTTTGGACAATTCCACTGGAGTTTTTGTTATTTGATCCTGTTTATCTTACTTTCTTTAGAGCTTCTGCATATGATACTTTGTTCAATATCTTCACCTTTTGGGCTTCTCTGGCTTCTCTTTGCACTTCACATCCACCAAATGCAGCACTATGCTCTCCTCCACAGTTACAACATTTAATCTTTGCATCCTTTTCACATTTCCCATACTCGTGCTGGCCCCCACTTCTAGCACACCTTAGCTTTCCTTTGCACTGCTGAGCTGTGTGCCCCATCCTTTGACATTTATAGCATCTGATAGGGGGAGGGATGTATTCTCTCACGCTGTAATTTATGTATCCCATTTGGACTGACTTAGGGAGGGTTCTCTCAAATTGCACAACCACAGATAGTGTGTCTTTTAATGATCCATCTCGTTTGCTTTTTAGTCTAGTAGCCTCAACTGCTTTGCCTCCCTGAATCTCATTTTTAACATCTTCCATTGACATATTCAAAGGGATATAACTCCTTTAACCTTTGCTGTTGCTCCTGGGATGTGGGCCTTCATACTTTCCCCTTGAAGTGTGGACATACTAAGAATCTTTTCTTATTGTTGTTTGCTGCTTGCATGTATCAGTATTCGTTTATTGTTCAAAAATCTTGCAAATTTGATTTTGCCATCTCCTTCTCAATCGCCTTGGTAAGTTTAATTGGGTGATAGTGTCCACCATCCTGATTGAACTCAATTATAACTTTCCAATCGTTTCCTTGCACTTTCTCCGTATTCTCAGGCTTCTGTTTCTCACTCTGGCTAGATCTCAGTTTCTTGTTATTACTTCCCTCGCCGGTCTCGCTATGTTCTGACCAACTTTTCCCTCTCTGTCTCTCTCTCTCTCAAGTCCCTTTTCAATCTTATAGATCTGGACATCATCCACTCCATCTCATCCCCATCTGAACTATTTGACATGATGTTACATTCACAGTACAGTTTATGCAGATCCGCCAACAAAGTTCGATCCTACTATGTTTTCCAGCCACCGTTTGTTCACTCTCTCCACGTAGGTCCAAACCTCCGCGCTTTCCCGCTCCCGTCAGCGATCTTGAATAACAAGGACAGGGTTTACTAAATCACAACTAAGAGGAGCACGTGATCCGGCCACTAGAAAGAGAGGACAAAATCCACCAAGGGTTAAAGCTTAAGTGATGACAAATCATTTTTGTCATTAAAACAGATTTTGGTGATCCGTCAAAAAACTGAAACAAAGAGCTGACTAACACAAAACAAAATGAATGCAGCATCTTTTTGTTGTTGGCTTTCCCAAAACTTTTTCAAATTCTTAGCAGTGATATGTAAAATGTTAAATGGATAAGTTTGAGGATAAGTCAAATCACAAAAAAAAATCGCAACAAAAAGAGGGAAAACTTTATATAAAAGATTCCATAATGGTCTAACAGCAGGCATAAACAAAAACCATTGAATTCAATCCAATTTTATTTACATAGCACCAAATCACAACAGAAGTTCACAGGGAACTTTTCATATAGAGCAGGTCTAGACATACTCTATTTAATAGTATTTCTAAGACTGATATTGCATGATTTATGTCCTGCCCTTCTGTCCAGCACTTCAAACCTGATGATCTGGATATAAAGTAGTGGTAGAGTTGAATTTCACACAAATACTTGAATAAATCATGTGTGCCAGCAACATAATGTTTTAATATGAATGATCACCTTTTCAAAGCTTGTATGGGCTCAGCAACCTGTCGTATTATGTTAACATATCCTCAGCAAAGTTTAGTTTGAAGTTGATATAAAGTTCAATAACTTGCAGCCCTCTCTCCAAGCTGGGAAAATGCAACTTAACTATAAGCTGACGAGGTGGAAGAGACACTGCGCCACATGGCCTGTGGTTGGCTGGGTGAAGCCTCAGAAGAGGCAGCTGGTGTCCTGAGCCTGAATGTATGCGTTTCAAGAAGCTGAATTATGAAAACTGAACTCTGAATCAGGAAACCGAGGTTGAAGTTAAATGTTTAATTCAGTAAACACATTGTCTTTTTTTACAAGTCCAAAATCTCAACTTTACAGGAATAAAGAAAAACAGCATTTTGAGATTGGTCACCGCACATTTTTTTAAATCTAAAGCAGTTTTAAAATCAAAACGGGCGTTGGAGTTTAAATGCCATCATACATTTTTAAACTTCATTTAACTTTTAACTTATTTCATGAAAATAATTTAGCTTGAATTAAAATGTATGCAACTGAAATACAATATCTGCTCAACAGTTTCATTCAAGTTTACAAGCCGGAGATCTGCCACTTTTAAGTTTTCACATGTACTACCACCAGGTAAAATGGATGTTAATCATGATGTTGTGAAAAAAGTAACTTTGTTAAAGGACAGAATTTTGCCTCCATTATTAGACAGACACATGGTTGTTTTTGAACATGGACACTCCGTCTTCACAACATTTTCTCCCTACAATAAAATGCTCTCTTTAATTTGAACTGTCATTTGCTCTTCAGAATGACTATCCTCATCATCATCATCATCATCATCAGTACTACTTGTACAACAGGGCTCCTCTCGTTGAAAACACAATACATTCTCCTGTAGGTTTTAACAAACAGAACAGCCATAATACTGGACTAGAACAGCGGCAGCTTCCCAGGAGGCTTTTCAGAAAATGTTTAATAAGAGCTCACGGGTACAATTAAAAAGTGAACATCAAAATGTCCAAAAAATGCAACATTTTTAATTCAAGTGTAATCTCAACATTGTCTTCATAGTATAATGATGTACTGAATTGCATGACTGAATATTACAGGACCTTTAATAGAAAGCTTTGCTGCTCTAACATTAACAGGTGCATCCACTTGTGTCATCTTTAAAAACATAAAATAAATTCCATATAAAGACATACATGTGGCCTCTATTAAAAAAATAATTATTTTGAAGCCGTAGTTACCCTTTAAAATGATTAGACTCAGTGCTTCACTACAAAAAGGTGAGCCGGTTGTGTAAGCCCTGGCCGTGACACAGAGGCAACAGTCCCTGCACAGACAAGGTATGAGCTGAGGTAAGGGAACAGTAGCAGGACGCTCACATTTGATGCAACACTGCACGCAAATGGACAGACAGTAGAATTATGAGACGTTCAGTAAGAGAAGCTGGAGGACCGTGTCAGAAAGAAGAAAAAAATGGTGGGAAGCCATTTTTAGGAAGCACAGTGGTAAGAAGGAGTGGCCAGTTGAAAGAAATAAAATAACAAACAGGAGAAGACGGTGGGTGGGGTGGGGGTAGCTTTCTGTGCAGTCACTTCCCATCCCAAGCATCTTCCTTCTGTTTGGCTGCCAGGCGCTTTTGTTCTGAAAGATAAATCACAGAAACAAGACATAAATCAGCAAAAGCCCTTAGCTACTTAACTAAACATCACTCTGGTGGTTTGTTGCTCTAAATTTGTATAACTGTCTTTGCCATATGAGGGGAAGTGAAGCGCTGAGGCAGACTGAAGAGCTGGCTGTATGTATTTATGTAATTAATCTCTGGGTACAGCCATACGTGGCACACATGCCAAGGACACAATGTTCAGCACATGATGCACTCCTGCACTGACATTCACTGTGCGTGCTATAATCTTAAATAAAGAGCACAGCATCTCACCCATGCTAAGAACAAAGGACCTTTTTTTAGCTTTCTATACTCAAGGCTCTGACTTCCTGACTCAGTGGACAGCCATTTGGGGTTTTCTGTGCATATATACTTAAGTTCCATCTGTGAAGGGAAATGGTTGCTGTACTGATTATAGACCTGCTATGATCTGCACAGCAGTGGACCTAGAGCAACTTCTGCTGGTGTCAACTAGCAACTACATGTTTCAAATTCTTCTGTAAAGTATAACAACAGCTCCCACTTGTGGTGGAAAATGTGTGATGCCACAACTAGGACGATGAGGACTTTTGTGGGTCCTTAATACAGTATTTATTCATTCAAGAAAGGTTGAGAGGGAACCCATGTTCTTTCTTAATGACACCATGCTTGACACTCACACATATTATTCACTGTAGCAACAGGCCACTCTGCAGTATTTCCGACCCATGTCTGCTTCTTAAACATAGGTTACTAGGGGAGAGAGCAGGCCTGCTGACCACAGCACATCTTCACATTAAACACCTCAATCATAATCTGAACACATAATAATAATAATGCACCTCTTGCCTCCTGGAGTTTCCTCCTCTCTGCATCGCGCTGCTCCTTTGTGATGTTGCTCTTCACACCAAGGGCGCCGATCACAAGCTGGCGAGCCAGCGCTGCACTCGTTTGAGGTCTCTGTTTAGCAGGAAGGAGGTAGTCTGGGTATGGGAGGAGAGGAGAATAAAGAGGGACACAGATCATGTTAGTCTTTAAATGTGGATTTATTATGGAAATTACAGATGGCTGTATTTGTACCTGAGCAGCTACGGGCTTTGGCCTTTGTAGCAGGGGAGGATTTGGAGAGTGGTCGCAACTTCATCAGGGGATGTTTGGATCTTAGAGCTTCACGGGCTGAAAAGGGAACAGAAACAAACTGAAAAGGTTTATTACTTGAATAGAACTGAAAAAGCACATTTGTAACATGATGTCAAAGAGAGATTCAAACACGTTTCCTCTTACAAAACCATAAAATAGCTCAGCACTTCACACCAAGTTTCAGTGAGAGTTGGTTGGTCAGGTTCTACTCATGTCCACTGATCCTCTTTATTAATAGTTTTCCTCCCATTGTAGCGGGGGAAAGTGTCACAACAATGACATAGGAGAGCAGAGGATAATGTATTGTAGGAGCTCACAAACCTGCTATGGGGCTTGAGAAGAGACCCAGGGCATGTGAGTCATCAATCCACTGGATGTCAAAGCCTCTCTGTCTGAAAGTGAGAGGTCACGAATAAATAAGAAGAGAAGGTGTTACAAAAACCAAAGGAAGGTAAAACTGACACAGACACTTCTTGTGGATCTCAGATGCAATACATACACCAGGGATCCTGCACTCACAGAGATATCAAGAAACCTAAATTATATTGATGAATAAGTTTAACTATACATACTGGTAACACTGAAATAACTTGAGAAGGTCCTCTGTCTTAAACTCTGCAGGGAAGTCGTAGATCTCTACAATGTGAGAAAGTTCATCCTCACTGAGGTCAATGTCGTCGTCATCATCATCTTGGTCCATGTTGTAGTAATCAAACCTGGGCTGTTGGATTGATCCCTTCTTTCTACCTTCATTCACAGCCAGCTGGAAGCAGATGAGGAGAGGTGGTGAGAAGAAGGAAATGACGAGAAGGAAAGGGATAAGGGGCATTAAGCCTGAATTATAACTTCTTTTAAGTTAAGTTTTTAGCCATGTGTACACATAAACTGGCAAAGAGTGTTAACTTTGGGGAATATTGTGACGTTTTTTTTTTTTTTAAATATCACCTCTACCAAGCACTCACCTCTTCAAGCAGGTGCGGATCCAGACAATCTCCATCATCATTGAACAAGGTGTCCCAACTGTCCTCTTCCCCCTTTTCGTCCTGAAGGGATGTTGCTTCCAGACATGAGGTAGTATCTGCTAGCATCTCCTCATTGGTTGCAGCGTGGCCATTAACCTGCACATCTGCATCCTGCTCTTCCTTCACAGCAGGCTTGCTGTCACCTCCATCTTCTCCTCCAACTGGCGCTCCTTTATCAGCTGCTCCAGTCTTGTTGTTCTTGTTCTTGGCGTTTTTTCTTGCCTTGTCTGTGTAGCGAGGCCTGGGTCTTGGTTTGACTTCTCCCTGACTCTGACCTTTATCTTTGGAGCCACTATTTCGTTGCTTGGGGGCGTAAAGAGCCTGACTTGGCCTTTTTGACTGAGATGGAGGTGTGGGTGTTGGAGGACTGTCTTCTTTTGGCTGTTCCAGCTCCATGTTGTTAAAACATCTGGAGCATACAGGAAAGAAAACAGAAGAAGAGGCAGTGCAATGAAAACATCATGGGCCTTTCTTAACCGTTAGACGATTTCCACTCGAGTCTTGAATGTGTTTAAAGAAAATATGAATTATCTTTGACTCCAATGACTTCAACTGGTTAATTCATCCGGGAGAACAGTTTAAAAATTAAACAAAAAACATTTAAACCACGACATTGCTGTTAGCTACAGTTAGCTTACCAATTTAGCTAGCTACAGCTAAACCTCCTCTCGTTCAGGTTGTAACACTTGTGTATTGAGGATACAAATGTAAAGATAATGTCAATATAAATGAAAAAGTAATTATTTTCATTCAAACCATTTCAAACAGAATTGTAGAAGATAATTAATACTCTTTCAGCTTACCCGTGTTTGGTTTGTTTAGCAATAGATTTTCGTCGCACTATTGACGCAAGCTGAGGTCAACGCAAAGCATTCTGGGAGATGCTGTTCTTGAATGGCGCTGCAGCAGACCCACTCTGGATGGTCAACACGGTTGTTTAATGTCAATTTTGTATTTTTATGAGAATGTTCATTGTTTTTATAGGTCACGAGTTATACCCTGGCAGGAAGTATTAATGTGCTGTCTCTAAAATGTATTTCTGTGCCGTCGCTGTGATGTTTTTGTTTCGCAGCGTCTTCAAAACAAAGCAGACTTCCGCTTCTCGCATAGGTCACAGAAGCACAGGCCGGCCATTGGTCAACAATCTAATAAGTCCCACAGGTCTTCGCTTATTGGTCAATTGTTTACGCGTTACACAAGCTGTTTCATAAATTTTAAAAGCAGAAGTTGTGTAAGGTGGAGAATATTTGCCAAATGACATAATAAGCGGCGCCGAGTGCACTCACATCTCTGCAGCGACCCAGATCATCTTCATCTGTACACAGTGATAGAGCTGTCAGGTAAGGTTTTTAACGAAATGTCTGCATGCGACTGTGCTGGGGAGCAAGCAGTGAGGGCCTATAGGCACCAGTGAGCAAACGATTATCCAAGAAATGATCAGTAAAACAGAAATTCATCAATAATAGAGCGGTATAATTCACCTGGCGCAGGTTGCAGAAATGTTGATTCTAATGCAGAAGCATCTAGACACGATTTGTGTTCAAATGTATAATTACTTTCTCAAAATGGGAAAAACACAATGGTGTTCACTGGCTGATTTGGATGGATAGACGTCTTCTACTTAAATATATTGTCAACTCGTTTTTATTGTTTTTGGAGACTCTAACTTCTTTATTTTATTTTTGTAATATATCTTTTGGACAGTTTTACGTCTCCATTGTAATTCTCAGTTTTGAAGGTTCTGTAAAAATAAAATAAAAAGTAGTTTATTCATCACTGGGGCCATCCAGTAATCCAGCAATTTAGTAATGCATGTTCATAAAGTTGGGAGATTCACAAGAGACGCATGAAAAAATGGATCAACTAATGTAAAACTGATGTATATTTAACACAAAATTCTGCCTGTGATTGAGGTATACTTTTGCTTTACTGAAGGATACTAATGTGGTGTCTATCACATCAGGACATACAGTATCTCTTTACATTATATTTGTCTGCTTTATACAGAAGATTTTTGCATCTTCGGCATATTTAAATAAAATGCATAACCAAGCCCTGTGTTCCGTCAGGTTGCAGTGATGTGGATTTCAGGTCTATTGCTCCTCCTGGTTGGACTCTGGCATCAGTCCCACTCCCAGAGCTCTGAGCCCATGCTTCAGGTCGTTACACAGACGATGCTTCCCCCCGACAGTCTGCACAACCCCACGCAGCTCAACTATGGGATGGCTGTAACAGACGTGGATGGTGATGGTGACCTGGAAGTGGTAGTGGCAGGGTGAGTGGGAAAATGGTTAAAGGTAGAAGCACTGCTGACGGCGTGACAGAATGCATCTGTTAGGTGTGTCATGTGTTCAGAAATTTGTATATAAAACTGTGTGTGCATATAAAACTGTGTGTGCAATACAAACCTGTGTGATGTTCTGCTATAGGTACAATGGCCCCAACCTGGTGCTGAAATATGATCGCACTCAGAAGAGGCTGGTAAACATTGCTGTTGATGACAGTAACTCTCCTTACTACGCCCTGAGGGACCGAGCAGGGAATGCTATTGGAGTTACTGCCTGTGATGTGGATGGAGATGGCCGTGAGGAGATCTACTTCCTCAACACAAACAATGCTTACTCTGGTAAATTGTGCATTCTTATGATGTGCTTAAAATGTTTGTCCCAGCAAGCAATTTCAGGTAGCTGAATGATCCCCCCCCCCCCCCCCCTCATGATAACTGATGGTTTTCATGCAGGACAGGCAACTTATTCAGACAAGCTCTTCAAGTTTCGAAATGGTCGCTTTGAAGATCTTCTGAGCGACGAGCTCAATGTACGTCGCGGCGTTGCTAATCGCATGGCAGGACGTTCAGTTGCATGTGTTGACAGGAAGGTCAGTAAACACACTGTGTAAACATACACTGTTAAAAAAATAAGGGAACACTTAATCATTACTGTATAACATTAAGTCAGTTAAACTTCAGAGACATAAATCTGTCCAGTTAGGAAGCATGAGAGTCCTACAGAATGACCTCCAGCGGGCTACTGGTGTGCATGGTTCTAACCAAACTGTCAGATGCAGACTCCATGAGGGTGGCGTGACAGCCCGATGTCCTCTAATGGTATCTGTGCTCACAGCCCAGCAACGTGCAGCTCGATTAGCATTCGCCAGAGAACACCGGAATTGGACATCCGCCATTGCTGCTCCGTTCTCTTTACAGATGAGAGCAGGTTCACACTGACCACATATGACAGACGTGAAAGAGTCTGGAGACGTGAACATGATGCTCCCTGTAACACCATCCAGCATGACCGGTTTGGCAGCGGGTCAGTGATGGTCTAAGGAGGAATATACTTGGCAGGCCCACAGACCTCCATGTGGTAGCCAACGGTATCCTGACTGTTGTTCGGTCCCTGGATGAAATCCTCTGAGCCACTATTATAATAATAATAATAATCTTTATTTGTAGAGCACTTTACAAAAACAAGTTATAAAGTGCTTTAACAAGTGTAAAGACCATAATACCCAAAAGACAATAATACAAAAACAATACAAGATAAAAGCATGAAAACATTGAAAAGACTAAAATACATGTTTAAGATAAATATAAAATAAAAAAATAAAATAAAAGGGATCAAATAAAGTCAAATAAGATCGGGAAAGGCTCTCCTATAAAAGTATGTTTTAAGAAGGGACTTAAAAGAGTTCACTGACTCAGCCGACCTGATTTCCTCGGCAGGCTGTTCCAGAGCCTCGGGGCCCTGACAGCAAACGCTCTGTCCCCTTTAGTTTTCAGTCGAGACTCTGGAACAGACAACAGACCTCTGCCCGAGGATCTCAAGGTACATGCTGGTGCGTATGGGACTAAAAGGTCAGAAATATAACAAGGCGAGAGGCCATGAAGAGCTTTAAAAGTGATCAATAGAATTTTAAAGTTAATTCTAAAACATACTGGGAGCCAGTGTAATGAAGCTAAAATAGGAGTAATGTGGTCATATTTCTTTGTTCTGGTTAAAAGCCTGAGTTCTGGACAGTCTGGAGTCGATCAATAGATTTTTGGGTTAAACAGGTGAAAAGGCTGTTGCAATAATCCAGGCGTGATGAGATGAAGGCGTGTAAAATGGTCTCGGTGTCCTTAAAAGTTAACATAGATCCAAATTTTTGCTATATTTCTAAGTTGATAAAAACATGATTGAACAAGCTTTGTGGTGTGCTGCTCGAAATTTAAATTACTATCAAACCAAACACCAAGGTTCTTTGCCACAGGCTTAATGTGATTTACTAGGGAACCAATAACCAGTATATCTGTTTTGTCTGAGTTCAGCTAGAGGAAATTATTTGATCATCCTTCATCAGCAGAAATTAAAAGGTCATTGGTGACTTTAAGCAGGGCATTCTCAGTGCTGTGGTACTTCCTAAAACCAGACTGAAACCTTTCAAATATTTTGTTATTTTCCAGTACAGTGAGCAGCTGTTTGGACACAATTCTTTCTAGAATCTTTGCAATAAAAGGCAGTTTTGAAATTGGTCTAAAATTATGTGGGAGGGAGGGATCTAAACCAGGTTTCTTTAAAAGTGGGTTCACGCAAGCCGTTTTAAAATAATCAGGGACACAACCAGTAGATAGGGAGCTGTTGAAAATAGAGATCAAATGGGGCCCAACAGAATCTATTACTTTCAGTAAAAACTTTGTAGGTATTACATCAAGTGGGCTGGAGGACACTCTCATTTGTGATAGTGTTTTTAAAAGCTCAGACAAGTCGATGGGATAAAACTGGTTAAAACTCTCTTGCTGCTGGTGAGGGACCTCTGAGTTAGAGGCCGCAGGGGTAATAGAGGCTCTGATTGACACCACCTTATTGGTAAAATAAGATAAAAACAATTCACAGTCATCATTACTTCCAGCTGAGGCACAAGGAGGGGTTGGGTTTAGCAGCTGATCCACAGTCTTAAACAGAAACCTGGGATTGTGTTTATGTGTAGTAATGAGTTCAGAAAAATAGTGTGTCCTCGGATCCTTAACCATGTTATTGTATTTAATTGATAAATCTTTCAGACTGAGGTAATGAACTTGGAGACTGGACTTGTTCCATCTGCGCTCTGCTTTCCTGCATTCCCTTTTTTTAGGCTGCGAATGCTGTCATTTATCCAGGGTTGTTTACTAGCTTTAGACGTAGGCCTAACCTTTAGATGAGCAGTAATATTTAGTGACGACAAGCAGATATGATTGAAGTGATCGACCAGACTGTTGGTGTTGGAATCAGACAGGTGTTGGCTTTGGCTCTGAAAGAATGCACAAAACTTTGAAACACTTTGTTCATTAAAGATGCGAGAACACACGGAGCTTGGTGAGGCGGCATGAGTAACAGGCGAATCGCAGCTAAAAACAATACATCTGTGGTCAGATATGGTCATGTCCACTAATTCCACAGAGGAAATGCTGACACCCAGGGTAAAAACCAAGTCCAGTGTATGACCACGGTTATGTGTTTGCCCTTTGACATGTTGTTTGAAGTTAAAAGAAGTGGCCGTATTTAAAAAGTCAGTTGCATTAACATTGGTGGGGTCATCAACATGAATATTAAAATCGCCACAAAGAACAATTCTGTCATAATTTAAAACCAGAATAAATTAAAATTCAGGAAGTTCTGATAAAAATCCTCCAGGCGGTGTAAATTATAACAAATATGATAGGTTGCAGCCCTCAAAGTTTAAGAGTGAGAACTTCAAAGGAGTTAAATTCATCACAGCGTACTTGATGACATTAAAAATTTTCCTATACACGCTCACTAGCCCACCACCACGACCACTGACCCTCAGTTGACTAAAACAATCATATTGAGGCGGACGCAGTTCAGCTGGCTGGCTATAGTCATTCATTTGCAACCAGGATTCAGTTAAAAACATAAAATCTAGATTTGCAGACAAGATAAAATCATTGAAGATAAAAGTCTTACTTGACAGAGATCTCACATTGAAGAGAGCCATTTTAATTGAGTTTGTTTTGGGTTCTGGAGTTGGTGCAGTTGTCCTAATCCTTAAGAGATTACTATTATTTCTGTGTGGGATGTGCACATTTCGGTTTACTGGTCTATGTGTGATGATGACAGGAATAGAAGTCTTTGGAACAGCGCTAGGAGCAGACGGCTTTACATGCCAGCAGGTGGAGACAGTTGTTTGTGGCAGTGAGGCAGAGATCTGTTCAGTGAGCGGTGGTGTGTCCAGGTGGGCTGCATGAATGATTAGTCATTCACGTAAATCCTCAGGGGAGGACCATACCACATGCTGTATGCAGTCCTGTTTGTTTGGGTGAAGTCCATCTGTCTTAAAAAGAGACATTCATTGCCAGAAAATATTAAAGTTATGGACATAACACAAACCCTGAGCCCTGCAGGCGGACTGGTGGCCAAGGAGTCTACTGAAGCGGCCAGCACCGTGACCAACTGTGGGAATGGGACCAGAGATTAAAATGGACTTTCACTGTCAGACCTTACGCTGGTGCAGTGGGCCCTGGGTTCCTACTGGTGCAGGACAATGCCCGGCCTTATGTGGCCAGAGTGTGTAGGCTGGCCATATGATGAGGGCATTGAGGCCATTGACTCTCATCGGCCCTCATATTCCCCGTTATGTATTGGTGTATCCACCGCCACCAAGTAGGGCCCCAGAGTGTCCAGGAGCTCACTGATGACCTGATCCAGGTCTGGGAGGAGATCCCACCATCTGCCATCTCATCAGGAGCGTGCCCAGATGTTGTTGGGAGTGCATACAGGCTACACCAGGGGTCGGCAACCCGCGGCTCCAGAGCCGCATGCGGCTCTTTCATCCTTATACTGCGGCTCCGAGTGGCTTGGGAAAATAAATTACTAAAAAAAAAAAAAAAAAACTAAGTATTTAATTGAAGTGTATTTTATTTGTGTTAGTTGTTTTTTTATTATTTTAGTAACTAAATTAGAAGATTATTGTGATCTTGAAATATTAAAATATTAATAAAATAATATATTTGATTGTTTTTCGTCGCTCAAAATAAACGCCTTTGGAGTCCTGTCCATCTTCGGATCCACATATGTATGTGAGCAGCTATTCTCTACCATGAACTACATTTAAAAACAAACACCGCTCACGCCTCACAGATGACAGCTTACAGTCTTGCGTAAAGATGAAAGTGACTTCGTACAGCCCCGATTTGCAGACGCTGTGCGCAGAGGTTCAGGAGCAGAAGTCCCATTAACCAGGTAAAATAAATATTTATGCAGATATTTTGCAAATATTTATTTTTCATTGTTTAGGGACACAGTGCTTTTTTTCTCAATTTATTTTTTAAATTCAGGTCAAGGCTCCGCTACATACTCAGCCCAAAGGCGATACTATAAGGATGACGGCTCATGGCATTTTTTGCTTTTGTTTGCTACATGGATATTTTAAGTTCAGCTTTTTAATTTGTTTGAAAGGGACATTCAGACATTGTTATTATTTTTTCAAGAATTCAAAATGTTCAAAATGTTCAAAGCACTAATAAGTGTATGGCTGGGGTGAACCCCAAAGCATGAAAGGGAAGTTGTTGTTGTTGTTGTTTTTTTTTTAATAAATGCGGGTTTTTTTCATTTTAGATGTCAAAAAGTATTTGCGGCTCCCAGTGTTTTCTTTTCCGTGGAAACCGAGTTCAAATGGTTCTTTCGGTGTTAAAGGTTGCCGACCGCTGGGCTACACACACTACTGAGTCACATTATGAGTTGCCGTGATGAAAGTCACGCAAGTTGGATCAGCCTGTGATTGCATTTTTTTGGGGGGGATTTTGAATCCAGCCCCCAATCAGTGTGGTGATTCGGATTTCCATTGACCGTTAGTAAGTAATTTTGTTCTCAACAAACTACACAATGTACAGTAAAGATTTGTAACTTTCAACTATTTCGTTCATCGAGATCTGATGTGGGATTTGAGTGTTCCCTTGATTATTTTTAGCAGTGTATTTATGAAGTCCCTTAATCTGATTCATCACATCTCACCCTCTTTGTTTCCTCTTCCTCCTTCCAACAGCCTCCCTCTCACTCTCTTGTCTGTTGTTGCTCTACAGGGAACAGGCCGTTACTCAGTCTACGTGGCCAACTACGCCAGTGGCAACATCGGCCCCCACGCTCTCTTAGAAATGGATGAGGCTGCCAGTGATGTCACCAAGGGCATCGTGGCTCTGTCTGACGTGGCCGCAGACGCCGGGGTCAACAAGCTCACAGGTCAGGAGGTGGGCTGGAGAAGTGAAGGTCTGTGACATTTTGAAGTGTGCTGAATCAAGCATTCACGGTTTGCTTGTGGTGCAGGTGGACGTGGTGTGTTGGTTGGACCAATCCTAAGCCAGTCGCGGTCGGATGTGTTCTGCGACAACGAGAATGGACCAAACTTCCTGTTCAAGAATAATGGAGACGGGACTTTTGTTGATATGGCCAGACAGGCAGGTGAGTATACAACAACCTGAAAGGTATAGTCAGGCCTAGAAATACTTTTAAAGGCAGCTGGATGTCTTTCAAAGTTTATACTTTTGGTTTCACTCCAAATATTCTATTTTTTGCCCTGTTATATTTAATGTATACCAGCATTTTTAGCTGTGCTAACGATGACTATTAATTGACTACTGCAAAACTGATTACATTATTCTCAGCTGTAGTTTGTGATTAGTGCCAATTAGCAGATTTTTGCATGCTGACACACTCAACTAAAACTGTGAATGTGGTAAACACACATTGTACCTGCTGAACATCAGCATGTTAGCATTGCAAGCATGTTAGTGTACTGATGTTTAGCTTAATGTGCCCCTTTGCAGCCTTACAGAGCCAATAACAGGTCTGGAGAGGAGGAAAGTTGGTGAAATATTGAAGTTATTACACTGAAAATTACACAGAATGCATTGCTGTCAATCCTACACATAGTGGGTGTAAAAATGATTCATATCAAAATACAGTATGTTATTTTTCCAGCACTTGCAACACTAAGGATTTCAACATTGTGTCAATTTCTAAAGGTGTAGAGGACCGGTACCAGCATGGTAGAGGAGTAGCACTAGCCGACTTCAACGGTGATGGAAAGACAGACATTGTCTATGGCAACTGGAACGGCCCACACAGACTTTTCCTGCAAGGCAGTGACTCTAAATTCCGGGTAAGGAAGGACAACAGGGCGGAAAACTAATAAAAAAGTGGGTGATGGAAAGAGTTTGATAAAGCCTTGACAGTCTTCTCGTGCGCAGAACATAGCCACTGGAGAATTTGCTGTGCCCTCACCTATTCGCACAGTCATCGCTGCCGACTTTGACAATGACAAGGAGCTGGAGGTGTTTTTCAACAACATTGCTTACAAAGGCAATGCCCCCAACAGGCTGTTCAGGTAACATTCAATTATCATGTAAAGTCCCATTGAGAAGCATCAAGCAATTAAAAAATTACTCGCAGCAAACACATCCTGGATTATTGTTTACGTTACTAGCTGTTTTGAGCTTTGTGTGTTTGCAGGGTGTCAAGGAGAGCTGGTGCAGACCCTTTGATCCAGGAACTTAATGTGGGAGATGCTGCGGAGCCACAAGGAAGAGGAACAGGTCAGCTGTCTCTAAACTCTGACCTGAATATGTGCCACCTCTGCTGCCTCTCTGTTTGGATGAGATTTACAGAGTCAGAACTGTCAGAGACGTTATGTAGGTCACTGCAGTGAAAGCTCTGTCTGTTTTGGACAGGTGGCACTGTGGCAGACTTAGATGGGGATGGACAGCTGGAGCTGCTGCTGGCACATGGGGAGAGCGCCCAGCAGCCAATCTCTGTCTTCAAGGTCACACAGGTGTGTGTGTGTGTGTGTGTGTGTGTGTGTGTGTGTGTGGGGTGGTATTTGTATGTAAAATATTAATCTGAAAAGTAACTCAGATAAATGTAGTGGAGTAAAAAAATTATACTTAAGTACAGTATTTGGGTAAATGTACTTAGTAACATCAACACTTACTAAGCCCTAAAGGTCCTCAACCTAAACTGTGAAACCTGTCCAGGGCTCGTCCAACAACTGGCTGCGGGTCATCCCTCGCACCCAGTTTGGCTCGTTTGCCCGGGGAGCCAAGGTAACAGCCTTCACCAATCAGAGTGGAGCTCACACGCGCATCATTGACGGAGGCTCGGGGTACCTTTGTGAGATGGAGCCTGTCGCACACTTTGGTTTAGGTAATTTCCTTTACACTTTATAATTCATACACACTAAAAGTAAATGGGATAAACTTATATCTTAAGTAAAAGGCAGTATACATTGCCATAATTTATTTATTTTTGTATGTATTTAATCCAATTCACTGTAGGCATGTTTTTCTTAACTGTGGACAGAGCCAGGCTAGCTGTTTCCAGCTTTTATGCTAAGCTAAGATAATCACTTCCGTGGCTTGGCTTCATATTTAATGTACAGACATGAGAGTATTTTCAATCACCTCATATAGTTCTCAGAAAGAGTGCAAATATTTCCTAAAATCTCTATTCCTTTGACATGTAATATCATGTGTTCCTAACATACACAAAATTTCCTTATTATTACCTATGACTCCTAGGAAATGATGAGGTGACGGTGCTGGAGGTCTCCTGGCCCGACGGCAGCTCCATCACTCGAACCCTACAGCCTGGTGAATTGAACTCAGTGGTGGAAGTGGCCTATCCCACAGAAGGGCAAACGGTTGTGCTTGCCAATGACACGCAGGTACGCAAAATGGATCCACGGCATGAATTATGAACACGGGTAATGTTTCAGTCGGCCTGTGATAGTGGCCATATAAATTTATCCAACCCACCACATCATTCTCATGGCTTTTTTTTTCTTCAGTTCAGTTAGAAGCAGTTTTACAACAAAGCATCAACAGAAGACAACCCAAAAAAACAGATCATTTAGTAACATTACTGTTGATCGCTGACACAGATGATCATTTATAGTCCACTGTCTGTGAGATCTAAATGAATCAACATATTTGGTTTTATATACCAATGAATTTCTTTCTTTTTGTTCAGTGTGGTAAAGGCTTTACTGTCAAGAATGGCTACTGTGCAGGTAGGCCAATCTCCTTAATTTATAACTTTTTTTAAATGAAGTTAAATGAAGTGCCTTTTGAAAGATGAATACGTAAAAATCAAATATTATTTGGTTTCTTTTTAATTTGCTTTAATGTTTATGTTTCTACAGGTCTGTGAGGATAATCACATGGAATGCAATATCAAATTTCTGTGGAAAATGTTACAGAACACATGGTTTTAAAATACTTGTCTTTTTGTCGGGCTTAGTTGTTTTCTTTACTCTATGAGTAGTTTTAGTCTTTTTGTGTTTTTCTGCTAGGTTATGGAAATTATTTTGTATGTGCCATGGCAAACCCTTCTAAATAAACTGCTACAAGTCAGTATGGTCACATGGTAATTTCATTGGTAGAAAAAATTCACATCTGTCTTCAGTAGTTTGAGACACTCCCCATTTAGTCCCAAGTACAACCTCGTCACTCCACGTACTTTTACTGACCTCAGCAAACGCAAGCTAGTGCTGGCTGCATGTTTGAAGATGCACTTTTCACTTAAACCAGCAGCCAGCTGAAAATTAACTTGCAAGAACAACTGTGTGGTAGACACAGACCAACTAGAATAATCAGAAAGTACAAAGAAAACATATGGAGTTTCCCGTGTCCCCTGTTTGTGCTCCTCTCTGCCTCTTCTTGTCTTTCGTCCATGTGACTGCCATCTCAATCAGTTTCAATCCTTTGTACTGTGTTGTGATAATCTGATGTCTGCTCTTCTTTGTTTTCTACCATTTTATTTTCTTGTTCTGCCCTATTCTGTCACTTCTTTCATGCAGCGTTGGCTCCGTTTTACGATGGTGTGCGCTCGACCTCTGTCTCCACGCTTGCAGCCTCCTGTTTTAAGACCGTTTTACTACTATGTGTCATGGTGCTCTCTGCACTGGCAGCTCTCAGGGGCTGGTATTCATGAAGGTAACGATGATGCAGTAAGATGGCTTTTACCCAGCACCACATGCCTTAACCAAGCATTTGCTAAAAGACTTCCAGTATCCGTGAGGCAGTTATCAGAATGCATATCCTTGTATCTGGACCTTCCGCAGTCTGGACTTCTCCTGTTTGCTCTGGTGAGCTGGGTGCATGCTGTAGTCCCTACATGTTGTAACTTGAACTGAAAAACTGGGAACGGTATCATGCCATTTGCCCAGCTGAAGGCGCTGCAGTGTCTTATATCCAGTCAAGCGTGCATGCAAGCATGAGGGAATTTTCCTGACAAAAGCTTGTTAAAACATTAAAATAAGCATGTTTTTTTAAATCTGACATTTAATATCCGATTATTATTATGTACTTTATGCCTTTCCAAAGCAGATATTTTGATTTGTCATAGTGGGAAAAGCACAGGTGTTACTAATAACAAGTGTCAAAAGTCAAAATGTCTTTTGTGAAAAAAGCCCATTCTGCATTAAATAAATATCCCTGTACCTATTTTCCAATGGTGTGGTGTACATTGAGTTTGTCAAAGCTGTTTCACTGATGCCACAGCTGTGAAAGCACGAAGACTGAAACAAAACAGGAAGCTTAATAATGCTAAAAGCATTCTGAGTTTGTCACTACGGGCGGCCTCTTAAAGATTATCTGCAGGCATTTGGTCCATTAGTCATATAAAAAAGTTGATTAGTGCAGCTTTGCATTTAGGAGTTCCAGTTGCAGAGCCCTGCTACTGCGCATGGTGAGTTACAAGTTCGCTTTCTGGCTCACCTTAACGGAAAGAGGCCATTATGTTATTTGAAACACCTGTTCTTTTCCTGTTGTGACAGTCAAAATGTCTGCCATAGTAAAAGTGTATTATGTGGATTTCCAGTTTAACAACAAAGAAAGATGAGCTCTGTGCAGCTGTGATGAAACAGCATTTATTTGACACCAGTCATATATACCCCATTGCCATGTGTATCAAACAACAAGCAGTACGAAAGTTTGTTCTTGCACAAAATGTCACCAAAATAAAAGACACATTCACATTTGCGAGCCAGTTTTTTTGGCAGTTAACTGTTCTTTGGAAGTTTGTTCAGAAATCGAGGAAGTGGAGGTGTATTTTAAAACAATGGGTATGATTCAGGAAGACTTTGTGACCCATCCTTTTACTACTGCATTTAATGCACAGTATGTCTTTGCATAATCAAAATTTAGGAAGAGTTTGTCTCACTCATTGAAACCAAGAGATTAGTAGTACTTGTAATGTGTCTGCATTTGTGTGTCTAACAATTAAAATATAGGCTTCATGTGAGAAATATGGAAGATCTGCTACATAATATACATGGATGGGCTAAATGACATTCATCTGCTACCAGACAGCATGATTTACATCGGAGGTGAAGGAGGAAGAGGTTCTTTGTACACTTTATCTGGGTTCTGGGGGGGGTGAAACCTTGTGATGGTCTATTCAAATACTTGTACATCCTACTTACAACTCAAGATAGAGCTACAGAAAACATTTTTTAAAAGCCAATGTCTGGTGTGCAGGGTTGAGGGTGAGGAGTTCAGTCCAAATTTGGTTGATCCGGGTTCGGCTGTGGCTGATCTGGACTACATGGTGCAACTGTGGTGGCTGAGGTATGAGGTTTGGCGTGGCTCGTTGTGGTCTTCACTCCTCCCTCTACACCTCCTTCCTTCTTCCCTCCCTCCCTCCTTTTCTCACCCATCAGATTACACATAGCTGTGGTCACATCAAAGAAGACAGGAAGGAAGGTGATGGTACGATCACACAAAGCAGTACTAGCAAAATGTTTTGAGACATTGCATCCTCCAGTAACATGACACTTTTTTGATGCATGCACATTGCTTTGCAACAAACTACTAAAGTGTGTTTTAAGCGTTCACTGTGGTGGGGGGAGCTTAAACAATGTTAGCACGTGAAGGCCACGTCAGGAGCAACATGCCTCTCTTTGTTAAAAGCCAGCAAATCCTTTGTGTGAGCGTAGCTTTGGGATGCTTGGGTGACGAGTTGGAACAGGAGTAGTGTCATTGTCCTTCGTTCTCCTCCAGGGTTGTGAATGATCAGGGGGATCATTAATGTTAGGAGGTACCCAGTCATCGAGCAGTGCTGCCAGACACAGAGCTGCTCCCTGAGCTGGAGCCACTGGACCCCCGGTCTTCATAGATGGAAATCTCTATCTGGGGGGAGAGTAGTTAGGGACGACAACCTCGCTGTGGAGCGTTAATTAAACAGAAAAGATCAATTCTCTTGCCGTGCGCAAGCACCCAAAAACACTAAGTAAGGATACGACGCGCATTCCCCTTTCGATGGGATCCGTGATGAGCAGCCCTCTTGGAGCATAGATCTTCTCATTCTGCTCCTGAATGTACTTCGCTATCTTCTTCAACACCTGGCACACAGACAGAAGAACAACAAGAAATGGGTGAAACCCCAAACGCTAATCATTGTCCCAGACCTTTCAAATGCATCGAGATCACCGCTCTGACCTTCTCGTAGCGTGTCTCCATGCAGAGGAAGATGAGATATGCTGTAGCGCAAGCCAGGCACCCCTCCAGGTAGGACTGCCCTCCTATCTTTTCTGCCTCTGCGTAGTAGTTATTAAGCGTCTTCACAGTGTCCTCGAACAGTGTCCGCTCAATCTGGAGACGCACGCAGAGTCATGAGTAGCAGGGTTAGGACTGGTCAAGATAATATTTTGGCCTTCATTTGAGAGTGACCGTATAGATACAGACAGGAGACATGGAGAGAGAACGAGAAGGATAACCAGGAACATGTTACATGTATGTGTCTTTACCACTAGGCCACCTGCGTGGTTCTGTTAATGAGGTAATAAATAAAACTAATATTGTTCTGCGTAACGTAACATCAATCCTCTCTACAGTGGTAAAGCAGGTTAAACATTGGAAAACATGCCAATTTGTTTGTCTTTAATAATGAATGAGCAAATATTGAGTCTACTGAGAGTATTCACCAGATGCCTTTTATTTTAAATGTATTCATTTTTAATAGTCTGCTGGCACAACTTGTTTATCTGTATTTTATCACTATGTATTATTCTTGTTTGTTTTATTACTGTATTTATGAAGATGGGAGTTGCTGGGTTGGGGGTAATGACCCAAGAACTGTTTGTGTTCCTGTTGCAATGGAAATCATGACTTAAATATAAATCAATTAAAGAACTCACACACAATTGCTTTGGATTTAGCAACTTGTATCCCTTCCAACATGGAAGAAACAGAAAATAAAACATTTTATAAAAAGAAGAGCCTCCATTACTCTTTTCATCAGCAAATACCTCCCTGTCACACAACTTACTGGTGGCATTAACATAAACAGAAATGAAAGCGTTACAGTAGTTTCTATCGTGTTGCTCTTGAATTCATCATATCATATACCTATTCTATATGTACTAGTACTATGATGGCTACAAATTCACATGCATGTGTGGTTGGAGGCTGCCGGTGTCTCCTCACCCTGCTCTCCAGCTCAGAGGGGAACTTGGTCTGAAACTTGCAGGTGGTCCCTTCGCTGTAGTCTCTCTGGATGAAGACTTTGTTAGCCAGAGATGCACTGTGCCTCAGCTCCTGCAGATTGTGGAACTGAGGGGAATAAATCACACACACACACAGACAAATATAATGAGGTTTGATACAGTTATGTCTTTAATGGATCCCCAGGGAGAGCTCCATCTCTCTGTGCACCTGTTCACTCCTAATGTGTCCAAACACTGGCTGATCCGGAAGTATAGGATGATAGAGGAGAAGCATACAAGGTGTGATCAATCACTATGTGGCTCGGTGTCTGCACTCATTTCTGCCTTGTCTATTGGAGCAGAGCCCAGCATTGATATACTATCTTTTCCACACACACACACTTTTCATTCTGTGGTCTTGCAGGAAACGGGACAACGTTTCACTACAGCTCACAACAGATCGATCGGGCGGAACAAGATGAGGCACGGTGATAAAGCCCACTCAAACTCTTGTAATTTCTAGTGTTTACGCCGAAAATGTCGATTGCATCAAGGGATGTGTTGGGTAAACGTCAGTTTTGTTCAGTTGCATTTATGAAAGCACAGATGGAGGCAAAAGAGGCTGGAAAGGGAGCGAGGAAGGTCAGGGCGGCGTGGCTTCTGTCCATGGTGCTGAACGCCTTTCCTCCGCGCGTGTGTGTGTGGGCACTGTCACCGGATTAACGGGGCGTCTCAACAGACAAAAACAGATCTGCTTTCGCCAAAACAGCTTAACATTGCGGGGAGGACCGCACCGTGATCCGCTGTTTCTGCCCCAGTTTCTGTCCCCATGGAGCAAAGCTGACATTCAAAATGTTTGTTTTTTATCCCTTTATAACGGCAGAACAGCTTACAGGAGGAAAAAGCCTTTGGACGGAGCTGGCATGATAATGTAGGACACTGCCGTCAGTAGTGATTCAAGTGAGCTGCAACTGGATCAGTGTGACACCGTTTAACCGTGTGCAGCCTCACTGCCGTCATTGACAATGTTAACTGCCCCCGCGCTTGTTTCACTTGAACAATAATAAAATTGTGCAGGAAATCGAAAAGTCAGCAGGGTATTTAAACAGATAACGTGCCAGTCTTACCTCTGTCGCCATGTTGCCATCAGCAGCCGTAGGGACGAGTCCCTGCACGCGCTGTAACCGCTTTAGTGGGACACGGGGACGGGTGAAGGAGCTGGGGGTGGGAGAGAGGAGGGGCGGACCAGGGGAGGGGCGAATACACGCATGTTTACATTATAATACATAATAAATTAGTTCAGGGGTAGGAGTACATAACTTTTACTTCTTCCTACTCCTATCCACACATGTAAATAGAGGTGTTGAAGTTTATTGTACTATTTTATATTATTTATTTTACACGTTCGAAATAAAGATAGCAATTAATCAATCAATCAAACATTAATGATGGCGCCAATCTATTAACAAGTATCTCAGGACGCCGGGAACAGTGGGCCAGCATGCACAAAACCAGGACTCTGAGACCAAAACAGCTAAATGGATTTCATCCGTTAATAAATCATTTACTCCTGTGCTTTTCCTACTGTGAGGTGAACAAATGTTTGTTTTTTTCCTGTGAAAAAGGCCAGCTGTGTGGGAGCAAAGAGGGGCCTTAAACCTGAATTAACTGATTTCTTTCCACTACACAGACCAAATGATAAATCTAAGTCCAATATTAACCAACCCATGAGGGAAACACTGTTGCTCTTTAGCTGCTAAATGCTCCACTATGTTCCACAGATAGTCACTAACTTTGTGTTGTTTTAGTGCAGGTAGTGTACAGTGGGTTTATCAGACATTTTTTTTTGCTGAAAACAGCTGCAGTAAATAGTATTTAATTGGTCATTTGTTGCTCAAAAACAGTTTCTCAGATTTTGCTTGAAACTGAAAAACAAAAAAAATTTAGTGGTATTTTATTTTAAACTTTGGTTAAAGTAGTGGTTATTCAGTTGCTTATAAATGTTTTTATTGTGATCTTTGTTTCCATACTACTGAAGCAAAGACTAGCAGAGCCTGTGAGAAATCTCCAACTCAAAAGACCATACCTACCACTTGTGACTTTAAGTTAATCAAACCTTCAGAGTTTATTTCAATAATAGCATAGGTTCATCCATAAAATCAGGGCAATATATACAGAATGAATTATTAAGTCAAATAACTTGCACTTTCTGGACTTTTAAATTAAATAGATATAGTAGTACAGTTTAGAGTAAAACTTGATACATGATTACAATAAAAGCAAACAATTACAATCATCTGTGTCTGAATCTTGATTAAAACTTTACCAACAAGATCCACATCTTGGGTTAAAATGCCTCCACATCAATTCTTTTAAGTCCCGCTTGCAAGAGTGTGAGGCTCTGATGACAATTCCAGCTGGTTGCTCAGTCCATTTAAACAACTTTAAACCAGTTGGGTTGACTTTGATCCAGTTAGAGGAATACCACGGGCTCCAGGGACCTCTAGCAATTTCTTTGACCTGTAGGCTGCTGCTATACTAAAACGCTAATATGACATGTCAACACCAGAAAAATGATTATTACAACCAAAACTGATCCGCAAAACAAATCTGGGATCAAAATGTTCACAAACCCCGTTCACCACCCTCCAGAACACCGTCAATTTGTCAAAAATGTAATATGATTCACCGCAGGCCATGCACTCTCAGTACTGCCATAGAGTTAATTGCTTGATGGCATGTTATATCTATTCCAGTTATGTCATGTAAGCTCTTTTAGTTGGTGGGAACACCATTTAAAAATGTGCCATTTGCTCTCTGAGCCTGTATACTTACCAACTTGAGGAAAATGTGGTTTGCAGTGGCAGTAGACAAACCTAGTAAAACAAGAAAATTAAAAGCAGTGTCCCCAAAAACTTGGACAAACCCAGAACTAATCACATGACATTGTTGACCAGCTGCAGGTCAAAGTTTATTGGAGCAAACAAAATTTCTGAGTTTAGCTAGCCAGCCTGCGCACACTGTGGCAATAGAAGCTAAATGTAGAGCTTGTTTCGGTTGTATGTTATTTTGTTCATCTGAACAAAGCAAATTCACACTGCCAGCCTTTTGATCACTCCATCGCATTCATCCCCGATCTAAAAACCTATAACTAAATGTATACAGTGCCAGCCGCTAATGCTGAGAGTCCTCTCAGAATTACAGTACTGTTAAACTGCAACATGGGGCTGAAAATGTCATGATTCAAGCGGAATCAACAAAGTAAAAGCAAAACCGTAGACAGGCAGCCTATAATCTTGTTTATATTGCCCGACACAACCAGTCCAATTCTGGCCTCCACCCTGCATACTCTGCACCTCCCTCTGCTCAGCAAAGGGAACAGGTCTGTTGATTTTGGTGCCACTCTGCTCTGTAGTTAATCTCATTGATTCAGAAGGTCCAGTTCTTCATTGAGACTTGAAACAGGAAATATTTAACATATTACAGTAGATGTCCCATAAGCAGCATGAGTAGCTAAGGAGGGATATGATATGGGGGTTTCTTGGAGTTAGATATCTTGACAGACAGAAGTGCCTTAACCTGAAAACCAAGGCAAGTAGGGTTTCAGTAACTTGGACTGGGGCTCAGGTATGAACAGTGAATGATCTCCAGCTGGCCACAGGGAGACAAGACTGACATGCCAGCTCACTGTAACTTGATGAGAGAGGAATTACAGGCAGCACAAACAAATACTGTCTCTCTCTGTGCCTCTGGAGCTGGAGAAGAAACAATAAAAAGAGAATGAGATCGTAAGTCAAAGAGCAGATAAGTGAGAGTAATTTAGTCACTGTCATGTAATTTTTATCAATCTGTCTAACAATAAAAATGCTAGAATGATCCAATTTTGTATTTTTTCCCTTCTCACCTGTTGCCCCCATGCAAGATCTCAGCACCTTGAAAGAACAGCATCGGGAACAGAAGCTGTTGCCACAGTTACTGCAGCTCCTCTGTAACATAAAGAGACACTGTGTTGAAGCTTGCGCAAATAAAACAATAAGACAAAATTAAATATGACGATGGCGTGATGCCTAAATATATCCCCAGTTCTTGTCACAAGTTTTCAGTCTCACCCTTTTCTTCAGCACTGAGAAGACAGCATTGCAGCTAGAACAGTTGCCTTTGGAGAATAAGACAGATAAGAGAGATAAATAGTATTATGAAATAAAGTATAGAAAAAAATATCAGATACAATGCATCCGTTCACAGATAAGATATGAGACTAACGTCAGAAAGATTCTCCTTTCATCACTGAGGTATAACAAGACGAAACAAAGCAGTGGATGAGTCAGAGCAGACTGACCTGTGCTGGTGGTGGGGTAGCGTTTACGCAGTTTCTCTGTCAGTTTGGACACTTTGCTGCGTATTGGTTCATTGCGGCTCAAGAGACCATTTTCGGAGATGGTGTCATACTCGGGAGCTCCAAGAGGCCCGTCATCATCCTCCTGAGGGAGAGGGAGGACGAGAGAGGAGGGGCAGTTACATACTGTGTAAGCTACAGTAACCGGAGTTAGTCTTTTGGAGTATGAGAACCTGCCAAGACACAGAGCCAAACTCAGCAGTCGGGCTAAAATGCATTGTGAGGATTTCAGCCAATTATACCAATAGATGTTTGGCAAATAATTCAAGCATGATGATGTCAACTACTAGGGAGACAAATGCAATTCCTGCATTTACAGAAAAAATAAGTACAGTATGCATGCTTGTACAGCTGGACTTAATCTATGTGCCAAACATAAGGAAACCAAACCCCTTAAAAAGCTGAGCGCTGCATCATTATATCCACGTAATGCTATATGTATAAAAAAATAAAAAAATAAATAAAAAGCCATTTGGTGGAAATGTCATTTGATTATTGGTCATACAGTCGGCAGATAAAAAGACAACAAACATCTCCAAATTTCTACCTAGATACAGTACCTGTCAGGTTCTGTTCATGTTGGTGTTGGTCTGGAGCGCATATCAGCGGACTTTACGCACGCATACAAATGTCTTGTAAGACACTGGGTAATAAATGATTTACAAAAGCAGGCATTTTGAGGGAGAAGCACTACCATCAGATGGTCTTATCACAGATCACACCATATTTTGTTTGCATTTGTAAAGTGGACCAGTAAAATAAGAGGGCCACAATTGCAAACATCCCAAAATCACAAAGTTGGCCCCTGCAAATAGGTGGTAAATGGTAAATGATACATAATCGATATGTATCTCCTTGAATGAATGAATTACTTCATACATGGCCCTACACGCTACATACATGAATAGTTTAATATATCAGTAGGTGCTTCCCTTTCATCAAGAATAAATATTACTTATAATTGTTTTATATTTATGTTGTATTAGTTGTTACTGTACTTTTATAGTGTCTTTTCCATTTTTTTGTTCTTGACTGTTACAGTACTTTGTCTTTATTTTTATTTCCTCTTAATATGTTTATTGTATGTAAGTGAAAACCTACTTGGTAATAAAACATATTCTGATCAATATGAAATATTATAAATAACCCCCCCCCCCCCAAACTAAATAAGGCTGGTGTGGACCTGCCCTAATACTCATCAAAAGGTCTATTCCCCACTCAACAACCTAACCTAATCCACTGAAAGGCACAACTAGACAAGAGGACAAACAAGAAGAAAAAGATATTTCTTGCCAAAGAAAACCATCCAGCCTAAACAAACAGGGCTTTAGGGAACAAGATAACATGTTTCTGCTTCCTGTGTGTTGGACAGCAGATCTACAGCTACACTAAAAAGCCAATATCTGCCAATCAGAAACTCTAAAATATAAATGATATCATGCTGCAACTCTTTCGCATATCACACATTCTAATTAAATAAAGAAATGCAAAACGCTCATAATATGCTTTCAATCAAAAGACACAGACACCACAAAACATTAATGAGTTCATCTTGCAGAAATGGTTTGAGGAAGGAAAAGCTGATCTCACAAATGTAATATGACTCGTAAACAATTGTCATGCAGACTAGAAATGAATTAGCACTGCATGATGGGATTATTATTATTATCACTATCACATAACATGTGCCAAGGGAACAAGCACATGATGATGGATGGATGGGAGGTGCAGGGAAATCCACTTACCACTAAGACCAAAGGCGTTTCCTAATCAGGAAGCAGAACAGCACAGGACAACAACATTACCCACAAACACTGATATTTAGTGTGAGTACACAGGAATATACCCAAAACCATGTTTCAAACGGCAAAAACCATGACAAAAACCAACTACACCATGAGGTCCCTGTTCATGTGTCAAGTAGTTCTATATTTAAGTGTTAACGGGGTGGCAGTGCACTAGCCTCTTCTAAACAGAGGGGGGCAACACTCACCTGCAAGGACATTGAATGCTCCTGAGTTCAGCAGAGAAAAGACAGGAAGTAACGGGACATACATCATGAGACAAAGGTGTTTCACACAATGTAGGCTAGCTCCAACTATTGTCATTCAAATATGTAATGTCATTTATTAAACAGTGGCTTCAGAACATATTCAAACCCTGTCACAAACTTTATTCTGCAATAGATTTAATTTAAATCTGTGAAATCTCTCATTTATATTAGCATTTGAGTCCTTGTTATGGCACTCCACATTTAGCTCAGGCACATTCTGTGTGCTTTAATTATCCTTGAAGTGCCTCTAAACCTTGACTGAAGTCTACCTGTGACAATTAATTGTCACTTTACTTTCCAAAACACACTGTACTTAAAGCCAAATGTGGTTGAACACCTTTTAACATTTGTTACCTGTCAAAGTGACAGCACACCCTGGCCCTAAAATTGTACCAGGCTGCTGCTTCTTTTTATCCTGGTGTCTTTTATAATCTTTTTCTAAAACTGTCTTTACTTCAACCATCAAATCTGACATCATTAGAAAGACGTAAAGGTAAAAATATAAGTTAAGCAAGTGATCAGATCTACCTCAATGGCATCTTTGAATTCATCATCAGGCTCTGCCTCCTCAGCTTCCTCCACACTGCCAGGAGACAGGTCCTGTCATCAAACACACACAGACACAAATTAATATATAAATACTGGGCTGAAAAGTACCCAATTTAAACTGTGGGATGATATATTCTCGAACCTTGATCACCTTGATTATTTTGATCAGTCAAGATTCACTGTTGCCTTGTCATGGATGGATCGAGAAAACCTGTGCATGGATTTGCATTACTCATACTGGACAAATACATAAGCAGCTTACAGCCATGGTTGGTTTTATTGTAATTCACAAACACTAAATCCTTCAGTATTCAAACCCCCATGCCAGGGGCGTTGCTAGACATAAAGCTCAACTGGGGCACAAACCCACTCATTCCCCATGTAAATTTTTGATTTTGATTTATTTTTGTTTGAAGAGTATGAAATGTGTTAGTATGTGCCTCACCAGCCTCCCTTGCATAGCCCCTTAATATTGTCATGTCAGAAAGGCCACCTAATGGAAAATTCTGGTACCACCTAAGAAAAATTCTGCTATGGCGCCGTCCTACCTGACTTGTGAGCCATGTAAACAATTTGCCATTGCTGCACAGTCACACCTGACACTGCATTCCTCTCACTACTGCCTCTCCTTTAAAACAGTCCGTCTATGTAATAAGCCTGAATGGAAACCTCTTCTAGAAAATACCACTGCTGATTTAAATGGACCTCTGCGCACTAACTCAATCCTCCATTGGGTCTGAGCTGCTTGTATCTGATGCTGCCTGCAGACATCTGGCTGTGCTTTTTACTGGCTGAGGCTGCCTGTATTTCACCTGGGTCTGTGTAACCCGCTAAAAACGTCTGGACTGGGTCTGTGCTACTACTGGATTTGGATCAGCTGTGCTTGTACTGGCTTATGATCCAGCATCTACTCTACTGACAAACCTCAGCATAGCCCCTATAAATCATAAATATCAATACTTGCAAGATAATATTGTTATCAGCTGCATCAGGCCCATTCAAACTGGCTCCCCAGGTTTCCTTTAATACGTTTTCAAAAGGAAAATACTATTTATACTATGACATGACTATGTGATGTTTATTATGTACAGAAAAATGTAGGCTAAATCCATATTTTCCAGTCTGCCCTGCTAATCAAACTTTTAATAGTCAATGTGAATCCACTGCTTTCCATCTTGCATTAGTCCTGAGTTGCTGAATTAAACTTTCACTGAGAGACAGATAATTATTGTCTCATTTTAAAATGATGTGTGCCTATGAGGAGTGCCATTCCATCTGTGTCTAGACTGGTCCCACTAATGTTGCTGCTGGAGGGATATAACGCAATAACATCCGGCTGCAGACTGTAGCACCGCTCAGCCGGATGCGCAAGTTTCATTTCGTGCACGCGCACATGAGCGCTTGTTCACACGTGACGTAGTTGTCTTTTCAGTGCTGCAGTTTATAAATATCATTGCATGTCGGCTGCTCAGCTGGGTTTGCAAGACAGAGAGAGATTCACTGCAGCTACACATGCTGCTCACATCAGACTCTTAGAGGAGAGAACACAAGTTTACCTGACTGCTGTTCTAGAAAGTCATTCTCATTGAGCCATTTTCTCTTCTTGTGCCCAGAAGGATAGTTCCTCTTAGTCTTCTCATCAATGTTGTAAACAGTCGCTTTCAACACTGACTCGTTTTTTGCGGCATTTCATATTGTAACAAAGTGCCTTTTCGCATCAACCAGTAGTTTTATTTTGAAAGAGTACCCGGACATTGCAGATGCAGCCAATTGTTGCTACCTTGACCGCGGAGCCCTACACGTCCAAAAACGACACCAAGATGTCTTAACAATTTCACTGGGGCACAGCACATGGATACAGGGGCACGTGCCCCAGTAAAAAGGGTCTAGCGACGCCTATGCCCCATGCACTACTCTCCACAGTGCTCCTTCCTCTCACCTCCAGACTAGTTGGTGTAGGGGTCCTGTCCAACAAGTTGCCCTGTTCCTGCACTTCACATGCCCCCTCTGAGGTCTGGGCCTGACCCATGTAGGACAGCTTTCTGAGGTCCAACAAAACTGCAACCACAGGAGAAACAACACTTCACTTTGGCTCAACTTTCCTAAAGGACAGTTAGTGTTTGCTTCTTCCAAACAGAATGAACTAACCTCTGCAGAAGTCTCTGTTCCACAGGAAGATGACGCTGTTGAGACCGGCGAACACCCAGCCCACAGGAGCGACGTAGAGCAGACACGCCAATATTAACATCCCTGCATAGAACCTGGAGAGAGATATTACAAAAAGAATAAGTTAAGAATAGAAACCACTATACAAGTGATTGATTAGCCAGTACATTCTTATAATGAGTAGCATGGACATTTCAAGTAATATTGACCTCGGATTGAAAAGTTTTCTGTCCAAATAAACTACAGAGCATGTGGATATTTATCCAAGTATTTAACTAAAACTAGAATACTCCATGTCTCTAATGAATTATAATTATACAGACTATGACCTTATTTGGTCATTTAAATGTAATTTACATTTACATTACATTTATTCATTTAGCTGACGCTTTTATCCAAAGCGACTTACAATTGCTATATATGTCAGAGGTGCCACTAGGGGTTAAGTCTCTTGCTCAGGGACACATTGGTGGATGGGTCACAGTGGGGAATTGAACCCGAGTCTCTCACGCCAAAGGCATGTATGTGTCTTATCCATTGCGTCATCACCACATTGCTTACCAGTATTAGTAAGTCAATGTAAATGTGACTACTGACAACATCAGCTCAGCAATAAAGAATAACCGATATGTTGTGAAGTAGTAACTAACAATACCTTGGCTGTGTGTGTGTGTTTGTGTGTGTTTCATGTTTTTATATCCCGGTGGGGACTTTAACCTGAAAACACACCAACCAATGTGGACATAAATTTTGGACCCCACGGGTAGAGACTGTTTTGGGGGTTAAGACTTGGTTTTAGGGGTCAGGTTACCAATGGGTTAAGGTTAATAGGGTTAATGTCAATGAGATGTCCCCAAGGGGGTAGTGGTCCAAACACGTGCATGCCTGATTGTGTATGCAGACCTTGACGACTTGGTGTGATTGTCCCAGTATAGGACCTCGTAAATAGCTTCTGCAGACAGGCAGGCAGAGGACAGCATGTCATCCAGCTGCTTCAACCTGGTGAAAACAACAAAACATGAGCACACCCACAAACACTAAAAGAACAAAGACCATGTTCAAATGTTACGCATACATATGACCTGTGGGTACAAGCCACAGTTTGTAAACCTATTCCAAAAAGGAAGATTTTCATTATCTGTTAGTCTCTTAATACTTTCTAATTAAATCATAAAATATGTATTTATTTGTATATAAATCATTTTATTATGGTAAAAATAAAGAAAACTAGCAATTGTACCTGTGGCATTTGTGAGCGTTTGTGAGCTGTAGGGCAATGTTTTGATGATAGGGGACCAAAACAAGTTGTGCTGTTTTCATTTTTTAAGACAGCTTTGCACATGTTTAATGAAGTAGGAAATTAATTAAACAACAATACAAAAACAAGCTCAGGCCTCTAGGATATACATTAATATATGTTTAGGTGAGAAAACAGTGAATGTGAAGAAACTCCATAGAGTACCTTAAGAGTAGCATTTGGGAAGCTGTAACCAACACATGTTTACAAAAGTAACTGTGACGTATACAAAGTGGAGTGGTGTGAACTCAACAAATCTTTTCAAGCAGATTTTGTTTCAGGTCTGGCTTCAATGCAGAAACACCCAAAGACAAGTGCAACCGCACAAGCTCTCATTGCCTATCCACACACACACACACACACACACACACACACACACACACACACACACACACACGCATCAGTCAATTAATAGAATAGGTGATCAACAGAAGATAAATTAGAAACTATTTTGATAATATATTAATTGTTTTAGTACATTTTAAAAGAAAATTACTATTTCATTACCAAGTTCCAGCTTGTCAAATGTGATGAAGTGTTGTTTTTTTGTTTTTTTTTTACATGGTAGTAAAATGTTTTTTTGGCTTTGGACTGTTGGTCGGACAAAACATTACACTTATGGACATCACCGCTTCAGAAAGATTTAACTGGTATTTATTTATTTTTTACTAAGTTCTGACATTTTATAGCCTTAACAATGAATCGAGAAAATAATCAGAAGATTAACTGATAATGAAAATAACCTGCCCTGCAGCACATAACCCCATCCCCTGCAGTGTATGTCTTACAGTTGTTTGACTTCCAGCATGGCCTCCTGTTTGGTGAGATGCACCGTCTGCCAGTCTCGGCGGTACACAGCGTGGTAGCGCCTCCTCTGGAGCTCAGCGTCTGAGGCTCTGCCCCCACACCTGTCCTGCAGGTAACCCAGGGCAGCAGGCGCCGTCAGTGCCACTACACCCACAGTGAACCAGCCCACTGATACCAGAGAAGCAGACATAAAGTTCATCAATTATTCACGAGGCTTTTCAAACATCAAACAAAAGCCGGATCAATATTAATGCTTCATCTTACCTTCATTAACAGTGCAGAAGAAGATATTGAGGAATACACAGACAAGCAGAGAGCACACGGGCATCTTCCATCTGAGGGATGAAAAAAATAGATGACACTGAATACTAAATATGGCTTCCTGCCATTACTACTTAAGGCCAAAAGCACTTACATGACATGATGCTCAAACAGCCCACAAACAAACACACATACGCACCCGAGCAGGAAGCGCGTCAGCTCCACTGCATCTGCAACCGGTTCTATAAGCAGAGCCATTCTCTTATAGGACACAACCATGTTGAAGAGGTCAAAGTTTGGTGTACTCCGCGGGCTCCCCAACTCAGAGGCATCCGGCGACCCGGGGGTCTCTTTAGATAACGTGTGTACTAGCTCTCCCCCCTCCCCTGCACCCTGTGAGGGGTCCTGGGACACGCCGTGCGTCGTCATTCCTGTACAGAGTGAAGAAAAGAAAGCAGGCAGGATTCAGAAGGTGAATTATAAGGCGAAAATCTCATCTTGACTTGCTAATGGTAAAGCCCCCTAAAGGTGATAATCTGAAATAATAAGACCTGCCTTAGAAGTGTCAAAATCTACAGTGCTGAAACAGTGCAAAACATTTTCCATTAGGATTTATAAAGCATGTGTTTATCAGTCTGTGTTGTTTACAATGCTGTAGATACACACTGTATTTTACTGACATCTTACTTACATTTTACTTGAGTGTGCAAAATTGAAATAAAGTGGAAAAACCACACCCACCAGCACATACCTGCATTGTACTGGTGAGGTTTTCCTAGAGCACACTTCTGACCACACCCAACAGAGGTGCAACACAGAAGTGGACAATGTCTAATGCTATTCTTGGTACTGTAAATTATCATGCATTTTTGGAGTATAATCATCATAATTATGCTTACAGTCACATACATATAAAGAACTTACTGATGTAGAGCTTACTTGAAGCTCTACATCCTCAAAAGTAATCTTAAAACAAAGTTATCCTTACAATTATGTGTGAAAGCTCCTGGAAGCGTCACTGAATTAGCAAGAGATTAGTATGGTGTACTTGTCATGTTATGTTACTGTCAACATGATCTTTTCTAAGTGATCACACTAACAGGTAACGTTACTTAACGCTGTCTTCAAAAAGCTACTTCAACTTACTCGAGTACTTTGTTCTGAACACAAGCAACCCTAACCTGTAACTACATGAGGGGTTTTCTGAGTGCACTCTATCCCTCTCCATCCTCCTTTTGCAATAATAAATCATTCATCATTCACCGTGAACACGCAAAGGACCACCTCAGCAGCATCACCCTAAATCGGCGCGGTGTTGTGGCCTGTGAGACGCTGTCAAACAGGAGAGTAACAGAAAGACACTATAGATTTATTATCGAGACAGCCGCCCAGCTAATTGTATAACTTACCCCGAGCTGAGTGTCCAACAACAGCCAACTTGTGAAGCAGCAGCAGCGCCGAAGAGAGTTCAGGCGTAACTAGCGAGTCCCACCGACATCGTCAGTCTGGAGGAAGGAAGAGCCTCCAAATGCACCCGGCCCGGTCAACATAGCAGCTGCCTGCCCTCCTACATGAGCATCCACCTGTCAAAGCGAGACCGTTTATAAAACTAAGCAGTTGTCTGCGGAGAAACGCTACGAGTAAACCAGTTTTGTTTGTCCCAGCTAACTGCGTTAGCTCCGTGCTTATCTGACAACGTCCGCTTCCTCATTTAATCCAGGCCGAACAATGGATCACGGAGAAGGAGCTGGTGTCCGATACAACCGATCACAGAGCAGGGCGGTAGGATGCAGAGCGGAACTGACTGAGTAAGCTCATTTTAGTGTTACTATGTTGAAAAATAAACCCAAACGCTTTATGTAAGTCTACTTATAATAATAAAGAAAAGGTTTGTGTGTTTTTTTCAAGTATAATAATAAGGATGACCTTGTTTTCAAAAGAAAGGCTATTATATTTCATATTCCAGAATCAATATATATGCAAATACTTTTGTTAACACTTTACAAAACGGTAGCAAAAAAATTGTGAATAGTTACTAAGGAAGAGTCAGGAACAGATCAGGAATTGGTAGCCTAATTAATGAAGCGTTAACAAGTAGGCTAGTAGGTCTAATGATTAGGCAACTCGCACCATAAAGTAATACATTATAGTCGTCCCTCATTAGTCCATGATTACCTGATCACCCATTACTAAACCCTTTTGTGCCCTGCTCAAATAAAGTACCCAATAAAAGAGCTTCAACACAAATGTTAAGTAGTGGTCAGATAATCATGAACTACTCAGTATAGCATAGTTTTGTGCCTCTCAGTGGCTGCAGAGTTCATTTGGAACCACTAAAGAAAGCGGTCATTATGATTCACAGATACATGAACTAACCATCTATTGATTCATTAATATAGTCTCTCTCAACAGTGTTGTCACGTCAGGAGGAATTTAGACATTTTAAAAAGCACACCCACATTACTTCAGAGGACATTACACTGACTTATTTCATTTCCTGAAGACTTCCCTTCAGCCTATAACCACTAGCCTACTTGCTTAACCTTTAGCCTACCTAATCTTAACCACTGGTCTTACATTGCTAACCCTGCATAGTCCAAAAGATTAACTTGACTGATATGATTATGGAATAAAAATGACCCCACTAACATTTTCTACATGTTTGAAAAATATTGTGCATATCTGTCCCATTGGTATATCTGCCTGTAACTAATATCCTATTTGAACTTTTCTGTGACCCCTCTCTGGCTGCAGAGTAGGCCTACAGGATTTGTGTACTTTGTCCACCACTGGACGAAGTACACAAATCCTGTAGGCCTACTTGAGTTCCTGATTAGCTCACACCATAAAAGTATAGTGGTTTTCAATTTCTACTTGAGTAAAAATACAAAAAATACTTAAGTATAAAGTACTATGAGTATGGTTATGTTTGTCAGGGGACTTGACAAACATACAGTAATTTAATAATAGAGTAGGCAAACTTCCCTATTTATTAAATTATTATTTTATTATTTATTACTGTCTGACTCCAAGCACTGAGTTCACATTTTTGAAATCCTGAAAATAGTGAGAAATGCCGTCACAATTATGCAGAGCCCAAATTGTCACCTTAATGTCTTGCTTGCTTTGCGTTCTTGCTTTGTCTAACCAACGGTACAACGCCAAAAGTGAATGTTTGTTTAGTCTCCACAGGAAACTAACGTTTGTTTCAGAAACTAAACAAAAGTGAGTATGCCAACGATGGTTGTTCTGCCTCGGGTGGCTCTAATGACCATAAAGACTGTTGTTACAACATCCAGGAACACTAACCAACCAGCGGTATCGATCATCTTATAAAGGACCCCACATACATTAAATAGCTGAATTTCCCTACCAGTCAGTCAGAAATAAAGAAGCTTGGATGAGGGACAAAACTTCTTCAGGTATTTTCAACTAAGTCCAGTTTCTCATGATTTTAACCTTCCTTTGACATGACTGTTTAAATGTATTCTAGTCTACTATCTAGGCTATTACTATTCTACTTACCTGTGTCCAATTGATATGTTACTTGCAGATGTGACACCAAAATGTGTGACCTATCAGCTTCTGTGACCCAAATGTGAAGTTAAGTGCCAGAGGCTTTGTTGACATTGTGAAGCAGGTTGCAGTTTGTATAGGTTTAGGCACCAAAATCACATAGTTAGGGGTTAGGAAAACACTGTCGTTTGGGTTTTGTGACAGAATCTGATGGGTCAAAAGTTTTGGTTTTACACCAGCAAGGGCGAAGAATTTATGAAATATAACTTGTCCCTCTGTCGACCTGATACTGAAATCAAATGAAGTGGCTGTTGTTCATATGGACCTGGTACCATCATGTTAGCTGACATACTTTCTCCACTCTTTGAGCAATTTCCATACTTTTTATTAATCAAACGAAATTATTTTCCATACAGTATAGTTAAAATATTTGTATATATTAGGCACAATAAGGAAAACAAGATTGCCATGAAAAAGATAAAAACTGATTATTTAATAACCATCATAAAACAAGTCAGAAACTGGCACTGAAAGGTTTCACATAGCTACTGTATTTATACATCGTCTTCCTACATGGTTTGTTCGACACTTGACTGGTCCCATAACTTGTTGTGATGCTGCTTTTTGGGTGAGAGCACTTAAAAGCAATACCTGCTATCTCAAAAAGGGAAGACCTGGTTGAAAAAGGTGACACAGTACAGACAGGAAAGACCCTGTTATGGAGTGAGCTGAGTTAAGTACACAACATTCCCCAGACTATTTCAGTCAACAGCCTCAGGTCTGACCATGTGGAAAAGCCTGTATACCTTTTTTTAAAACATAAAAATTTAAACATTGAGAATTGCATAAAATCAGATGTTTACATCTCACATAAAAAAAATTGGGATCTTGAAGACATTAACACTGCTGAGTCCCACTCTACTGCAGCTGCATGCTGTGTGAACGCTGGTGGAATTTGAGCCCCCCACAGTTTCTGAAAGACTTCCCACACTGTCCGCAGATGTAAGGCTTTTCTCCTGTGTGGATGCGAAAGTGCCTGGTTAATGCCCCAGAGTGACGGAAACACTTGGAGCATACTGAGCAGGTGTACGGCCTCTCTCCTGTGTGGATGCGAAGGTGAGTCTTGAGGTTCTCCATGCGGTTGAACTCTCGGTTGCACTCTGTGCAGCGGAAAGGGCTGCAGCCCGGTGGGTAAAGCTGCAGTCTGGTCCTCTTACTTCCCGCTACAGGCTGTTGGCAACACTGCTGGAGCTTCTGCTGGCACTGGCCATAGTGCCGCCGCAGCAAGCTGGGCAGGTGGAACGTCTGACCACAGGACTTGCAGGCATAGATGTTGGTGAAGGTGTTGCCGAGGTTGCGGCTGGCCCGTACGTGGACTCCGTAAACCTGTGGAGGGGTTTCTGGGATGGGAGCTGGTTCAGCTGGCTGGAAGATGTTTGGGAACTCTGAGGAGAGAGACGGAAGATCTGCGCGTGGTGGGAGGTTGGAAGGATGAGCTATAGAAAAGAAAAGGCAACAACAAAAAAAAAATAAAAAAGATTCACATGTGGTGTTAAAGTGAAGGACATTTTAAGTTATCCAACTTTTTAAGTTACAGAAAATCTGTCAAAATGGCAGCAACTTGTGTAGGCTTAAATCAGTCATAACACAGCAAATATTTACATCCAGTAAATATACTGGCCATCGTATTTAAAGCTTTTCAAATGATTTGATAGCATTTAAAATGTTGAGAATACATCAGTTTATTAATGGACACCAATTCCTCAAACACCTCACTAGCACCTGACAAGACCTTTACAATCTGACCAACCTCCGACATTACACCTACAATTTCCACAGATTTAATTGGTTACACAGTGGTGTAGGCAATTCATTTAGGTATAATGTTAACATGATCACCCGTGCCACACCTATGTTACACCAACACTACACCTTACATAACTAAATTAACTTATCACATATAGATAACAGGTGTGGTGTTGAATGGAGCTGTAATGGTCAGGTACGCTGCACTATCGAGCAACGCCTGCCAGTACACCTAACATTTGGGAAAGTTCTACCTACATGTAGAGGTATGTGTGGCGCTGTCACCTCTAGTGTGGTGCATCAGTGCGGGAATGGACTTAACCTGATGCTGGCAGGTGCAAAGTACTATGTCACCACACCTGATGTGACACCTAATCGGCCTTATCCACAGAGAGAGAAAGAGTTTGACCCTTCATTAGGTCATTATTGCAAATTGCTTTTATTGTGTAATATAAAAGATTATGTAAGTAAAGTATAATGGCTTTGCTGCTAGCTAGCTAGTAAAAATGATTTAGTTCTTTTTTGACCAAGTAGAGTGTAGGCTACCATATGATCACTTTTTCATGCTCAGGACTGGAGTTCAGTTCGTTATGAGCAAAATGATACATAAAAAGAATGACAGTGGTTTATTCTAAGGCTCCAGACGCGCTGCATCAACAGATGAATGCTTAAAATATAAATCATTAATTTCAATTTAACACTACCACCAAAATCAACACAGAATTAACGTTTAATGTGATTAAAGCAGGAAAGTCAGTAAATCAGTCTGCACAGATCTATGAATGAATGTGTGCAGTTCTTACAGTATCTGCTGTCCACAGCTGCTTTATACTGTATGAAAAGCTTCTCATTCAGTTTAATAAATCCCTGCAGCATCTGAAGGCAGCAGGACTGATGGGTTCATAAATCCTATGCCTATATGATGTAGTACCGTGCCAGAGCATCGTACCATTACATGCGGCCGTTCACTGCGTTTACTTCATTAAACTCCTGCATATTACACAATAAAAGCAACATATTTGCAATAATGACACAGGCGGCTGAACAAACAGTCAACCTCTTTTTCTCTCTCTCTCTCTCAAACAGCCTAGAAGACTGCATGAATAGTGTTAGATATCACATCAGGTGTGGCGACACGTGCCTTTACATGTCACTACAACTTTTCTATTTTCTATATATTTCAAGTGGTAGGTGTAGGACAGACGTTGCTGGATCGTGCAGCACACCTGACCAATGTAGCCTCACTCAACAAAACCTGCTTCTACACCCAACAAGGTTAGATGGACTGCAAGTTACGCAGGCAGGCATCAGCACCTGAATGTGAAAAGATGATACATGTCACATGCTGATTACATACTGGTTGTAGAACTGATCAATACGACAAAGTCTATCAAAAGAAAGGAACTATGCTGAATTAGGTTTAAATGGACATTTGATCAAATTAGACATTAGCAGAGATATATTACTACTTACTTACAATTCCAGCAGCCTAAATCAGAGTTTCTCAGACATATGGGGAAACACTGCATACTTAGGATGTACAGACACTAAATAACACTGTAAATAAATCTAAATAGTTATCCCCATGTAATCTGTTGCTATAACAGGGACATGTTTGCAGATGTTTCAGACGCTCATTGTTTTCCTTCTTACCCTGAGTCAGCCCGGTGCAGGACAGAGTGTCTGAGTCTTGGCTCTGAATATCCAGCACTTCTGGTTTCCACTCCTCCAGCATGTTGGATTGGACTGCCGACATACACTCCGGGCTAAAGTCCTCCAATTTGATCGAGTCTAAACAGCAAGCTGGATCATCGCTCTCCTCTTCTGGCTTCTCCTGCTTTACTGTAAGCTGCTCTAAAATGTCATCTCCATTGGGAAGGGGTGGCGAGTTGCGGCGTTGAGCTGCCAGGTTTCGATTTGGCTGGTTAATGCTCTCTACCCTCACCACACAAACACGGGAAATGTCTTCACTGACTTCTGTAAGCAAAAGATCACAGGGTGCACGCAGTGAGCAAGGAATCATTAGATAGTTGTCTATTTTATTTACAATAGGCCTATCCTTTCTACAGATAAATGAGCAAATCTCCTGTGAACTCCTTTTAAGTGAAAAGTGCTGAGTTTGGCCGCTCCACTCAAACTGAACACCCCCTAAAAACATTTGTATTTATATGGTGTACAAATATTTACTTTAAGGATTAAAAACAGAATTTGACCTGCTGTAATAGGCCAGTGGTGATACTAAAGTGTTGCTGATAAAGTAGCAAGTGTTTGTCACTGCAATTTCACACTCATGAGTCTGCAAAATGTGTGAAAACTGCCAGCACCACATATGAACATGCAGTTTGTGCACACTTTGACCATTTGAGCCAAGTGTATTATGCTCTACTTTTGAGAGGAGTCACGATAGGAAGATTGTGATCAAACAAAATATAAATTTTAAAAGTGCTATACCTTTAATCAAAACATCACAAGCAACTGCATATCCCTGGTTTCTTTCTGGGTTTGAAGCTGCACCACTGACATACTGCATCTTTACATGCTCGCCTGATCTCTGCTCCTCATTTCTGCCCACAGGTTTATGCTGGGGGTCAGGAGGCTGGTCTGCACGGCTGTGACCTGCAGGAGGAGTGTCACCTCTGAGCCCCGCGCAACCTTGTCCATTGCCCACTCTGTGATTTGGGCTTTTTTGATGGGATTTAGGGTGAGGCGGTTGGCCTGCATGGCTGGTAGCATTCAGGTGTAGCTTTGTAGGAGGAGGGCTGCCACTTCGGTCCTCTCTGCGCGCACAGTCCAGCAGGGCTTCAGCTCTCTGCAGTTTTTGTTTGAGGGACTCGTTCTCTCGTCGCATCTCTTCATACACGTCTCCCGTCGCTTGACCCACCAGCTTAGTCACCTCTCGAACTGCGATCTCCACGGCCACTTCAAACGCCCCATGGATCGCTGCAACGAGCTCCTCTTGCAGAGACAGCGCAGCCTCGGTTGGGTTTGTCACAGACAGGCGCGGTTTGGTGTCAGCGGGCTGCGGCTTCATGGTGCATTCAAATGCACTTTTAGCTCTGTAGAATGATTAGGCAATATAAATACACCCACTACGTACAACAGTTATGGATGCCCTGTGGGATACAGCCTGTTTATAAGCCAAGCGAGAGGTTTCACTTCCGCCGACAGCTTCTGACACCTACTGGTGTAATGGCTAAACTGCACCAGTGAAAAAAACCAAACAAAAAAAACCGACAAAGCGAAATTGAGATAGTCACATTTATTAAGTTAACACGTCCAAAAGCTTCAAATCGCACTTATAAAAGCAGGCATGCTAACAAGTTTAAACAATGGCTCATCCATCAGTCACGGTTTTTATAATCGTGTAAGTGGGCAAGAATCCAACAAGCAGGTCCGAGGACACCCAGGGCCATCAAAGTCAGCACGAGCACAGATTCCTGCAGGACAGAGCCAGGTCATTTCAGTTATGAAATGAGTTGTCACTAACATTTTGAGAGCATCTTCCAGCCACTGCCAAATAAAACTTAACAGGGCTCGTTTGGAAACTTACAGCTGGGCCCACGTTATCTTTAGGTGGCTTGCCTTGGATAGAACCTGCTCGTTGTTGAATCATTACACCCGTCCTGGGAGCAGAAGCCCGTCGAACCCGCAGGAGTCCAGCAAAGCGCCCACACATGTTTGGCTTTTAACGAAAGAGGCTTCTGAGACCTTGGGGGCGCTTAAAAGTAGCTGCCCTAATACTACACACCTGCTAATTAATTGGACTGATTTTAATCAGACTGCCCTCACGTGCTTTGGGGAAAACCAAGCTTTGACGAGTTCAGGGTCCATGTGTGAAGTTCTGTGACAGTTCTTATCATCAGCATTTTTCTTTGAGATACATATGTTCTAGTTTCTTGTTCATGATGTGATACAATACTTTAGTCCATATAATGTAAAAAAATAATAAAGAGAAATAATTGTCAACAAAATAATAACTTTATAAGTAGGCGACCTGGTAATTAAAATTGATGATTGTTTTGTAGTTTCATGAAAGCACTCTCCCTCACAGAGAGAGGCAGCTCTTTCGCCAGTTTGCAAACGCTTCTTTCAGCATGACAGAGGTCAGACAAAACATCCACAGAAGCACAAGGTTGTCTTATTACCTTGCATCAGTAAAGCTTCTCCCCTCAGTGTCACAGACTGAGAGAGAGAGCTCCAAATAGATTTTATAAAAATGATGACTCCTTTCAAACTTGAAAAATTTAAATCATAATAAATTAATTCAAATACATCAGACTCTGCCAGTATAATTTGATATTTTATTCACATTTTAATTAATCATTTGCTGTAGATGTGGCTAGAAACTACATTCAGCTCAGGCTGCAGTCTGACTACCACAAAAACACACAGAGCCTCTTCTACAGTCCATTGGCCTGACCCCACCACAGATGGTAGGAAAAGGGCGCCATTTGGTGGCCAATCGTTACACAGAAAGATACATTCATACCTGATTTAATCTATTTATCATTCATATACTGTATTTACACTGACAACCCAGAGAGGATAGGCTAATTTAGGGGCTTAAGAGGATGGTGTAAAGGCCTCAGCTCATTCTGACGTGTGAATTATTTTCCAGCAGACCTCAGGATTCTCCTGAAGTTACAGTGAGAGCTGCTACTGGTAGTTACAGTGCAGACTTAAGTGCAGACAAAAATATCACAGGTATCAAATTTTTGTTGTTGTAGAAGCAATGCAGGTTGGTGCTGTGTTTTTATTGTGTTTGTTCAAATGTGTTAACCAATCAGTCAATCAATCAACCACTAATACAGTGCCTCTTATAGCTTAAAACCAGAGTATCCGTATGATAAATAGCAGGAGCCCATAATGCCTCCTTTCTGTCCTGGACTTGCTTTTGACTGTTTTTCTCCCCCTTTCTTTCCAACCAGCTCTTGCTTTGAGGTAAGCACTTCGGCACTGACGTAATTCGTGGATTACTCTTTGATTATTCCTTTGCGTTCTCCTGCAGCAAGTGGGTCGGCTCGGCATTAGCAGGTGTGAAGGTTGTAGTCTGGAAGCTGGTTAATCAGGTTGTCTGTCTGCCTGTGGTGCATGGTTAGAGTTTGTCTCATTCAAACTACAGAGGGTAAGGTAAGCACTCTCCTCCTACTATATTCTGTGTTTAAAATCATTTTGAGGTTTTTAACCAACATATTTTTCTTGCTGTAGTAGACAGCTGTGAACAGTATCAGTCAGGATACTTTTTATAAAATTAATTGAATTGAATGTGAATATGTTAAGGGGAAATTACAGGAGAAAGAGCTGGAGCTATTGGCTATTTCAATATAAAAATACTAGCATAAACATATGAAGCATAAGAATTTCATGACACCAGCTTCAGGCCGAAATAATAAGTCGATTACTCAATTAGTCAATTGACAAAAAATTATTCTGCATCTCTTGTAATTGTAATTGTCTTTATCTACCATGATATTAGATTAGATTTATTTGGGTTTTGGACTGTTGGTACGACAACACTAGCAAATTGATTCTTAACTTGGGATTTGGACAATTATGGTGGACATTTTTCACTGACCTTTTATAGCCCAAATGATTTATAAAGAAAATAACTTAGTTTATAATGAAAATTATCCTTAACAGCAGCGATTAGTTTGTCATCAATCAACACATAGGAAAGGGTGGCTTATATTATTTGTTTGTTTGCTTTTGAAGTATGTCTGCTGGCAGGAAGCTTGAGCTTTACTTGTGGCTGTGATCTCTTTAGTTTGACCAATCTGTTCTCTTTACTTCATCCCCCTTTTCAGCTTACCTTACCTTCCCCCCTTAATATTGTCCTCCTGTCCTTATATCACCACCTGGAAGCCATCCACCCTCGCAACATGGCAGAGGCCCCAGCATCCACCTCCTCTGAGGAAGGTCTGCCTGTGCAGTGGAAACTTTCCAATCGACGCAACAGGAAGCCAGGATGCTCCAACATCTTTACAGGGGTCAACCTGCAGCAGCTGCACAGGCTGTTCAGAACAGCAGGAGACAGAGACGCTGAACATCGGGCAAAGCTAGTGTGGCGAGGGATGGATGCAGATATCGAAGGAGCAGAGGAGGTGAAGGAGGAGGAAGGGGAGGAGAAACAGGACGAGGCAGGGCTGGCCCATGCCTTGGTGGGGCTCCGAGTCCGAGCAAGGAATAAAGCAGGTATCAGAGCGGTTGGACACAGAGACCACAGTTGGCTCAGAGGATCAGGATATCTCAGGTAAGTGTCAAACAGCCAGAGGCCAGCTAAAAGTAAAGGAAAAAGGAGTGAAAAATTCTCTTAATCCCTCGAAGTAATTCTCTGTTCCCCCCTAACTTCATCAACAATATTTCTACTGTCATCTTATATTTGTACAATCAGTTAAACTTGTAAATATTCATGGTCCTGTCTAACTTGAGTCCACACTCCCTCTGCATATCGAAATGCATTGTATAAACTGTCATGTGCCTAACAAACTCAGCATGACCTCACAAGACTGTGTCCTCCTCTCTCTGCATACCACTAGACACACACACACACACACACACACACACACACACTGTCATGCTGACATTCCTCGCTGAGACTAAATTAAATTTGTTGCAGGAGTGAATGAAGTGCCACAGAAAGGTAAAATGGTGGTGTGAGTCTACAGGGCAGTGTAGTAATAAAATGGTGTCTTGCAAGATTTTTTTGGCCAAGCTAGCGGCATGGCTTTAAAAATTGAAATATTAGTCAGTGTGATCCATTACGAAATATCTCAGCAGCTACTGGATGGCTTATCATAAACAAATACCTGCAAAACTAAATACATTTCAATCAGCCTCAGCTGTGCTTTATGTCTATTGCTTATTAGCAGATGTTAGCATTCTCACACTCTCAACTTTATAACATCAAATCTGTTCAACATCAGCATTTTAATATTGTTAATGTGAAAACGTTAGAATGCTGACGTTAGCTCAAGCATCGCTGTGGCTTAGCAACCTACAGCCTCAGAGCTGCTAGCATGGCTGTAGATTTTTGGTCTTGTTGTCTGCATCTTTTTCAATTCTGCAATCCTAGAGTAGCAGTACTATACCTTGTTAAAGTTATTACCATTTACATGTGCTGTATATGTAAAATCATGGCTGCATTATAATCAGAGGCTTCTGGATGCATCATCAGTGATTTACTTTATACCATGGAAACTACATTTTACAGAATAATCTTACCTCCAGGTCGATTTAGTAGCAGTTGTGGAGGTTTCGATCATCCTGAATGATCTTCATCAGTGATCTTGGAATCATTGGGTGTTTGAACATCACCCCCCCACCTCCAAGCAACCAAGCAGAGGTTGACAAGACCTCAGCTTGTGTCCAGCTGGCGAGCTAGCTACTTCCCTATGGTTCTTGTGCTTGTTAGATATTCATTAGGTCCAAGGTTTATGATTTACACAACCCAAACTCACACAAGTCAACAAAATATTATGTAACTATGTGCTCTAAGTATAATATTTACAGTAGGCTTGTAAAATTTCAACTAAACCGGAGTTACATCTCTGTCTTCCAGGATTGAGGAGCCATTATCCAGCTACACTGTTGAGGATGAAGAGCATAACATACCACCCAGTCCGGAAGAATTTTTACTAGCAACTGTGAAAGACATCCCAGAGAACCAAAATCCCTTCAAACCCTCCTCATGGCGGTTGGATTTGGCAAGACAGGAGTGTGCCAGACACTCTGAGCGCTACCTTCACCGCATCCTCCACTAAAAACAGACTTGGATGTGGAACAATAAAAGATGCAATTAAGCTGTCTGCATGAAAGGACATACTGTATTACTACTGTTAGCACTTTCTGCTAACATGTAGTCTACATGTAAGACCCCAGCATAGAGAATACCAGTGAACTATAACTATTAATCCAACTATAGGAAATTCAAATGCATATCTGTTCCAACACATGGCTTTTGCAGGAGACGGACAAGAACAGGCTGTTGGGTAAGGCCTGAAAGGAATTTCCGATGTATGAGTACACGCATTTTTGAAGGAGAACCAGGGACACAGGCTAGCTGGACAGCTGGTGCTGCACTTGCCAGAGAACTTGTGATACTGTATATTATCATGGTAAATGGGGGAGTATATTGTGACACTGCAATAAGTGTAAAATTTAGTAAAGTACTTTTAACAGCATGTCTGGCATAAGATGTTTTAAAAATGCCATCAATCACATTCTTTTAAACTCTGTATTAACTGATTTTCTGGTCACTTTGTGGCAGTGGAAAAAAGCGGTAAACAGAAAACTGAATTTAAAGTTATGGCAAACTTGTTACCAAACGGTTACACATCCAGCAGATACACAGCAACATTATCATTCATTCGAAATTGTGCTTCTGGCCACCCGGTAAATGTACATCCAATATTCACACTCCTTTTAGCTGTTTATTATCTCTACCACCTGAGGGAAATATCTGGCTCTTGCTCTGCTAAGTGCTCCACTATGTTCATCAGCTAGTTATTAACTGTGTCCACTATTTGGCACTGAGCAGGTAGTGTACAGTAGGTTTTAGAGCTTTTTCACTGAAAAGAGCTGCATGCTGAACCAAAACAGTGAAATTGCTATAAAATCAAAACAATGAGCTGAATGAGACTAAAATGCTCTATAAAGCTGAGGAGAACTAAAGAGTGACATTTCTCTGTAGGTTCATCACTACAAGCAGCTCCTTTTACATTACACATGGTCATTTGATCCATTTTTAATAAAATTTATTGAAGCAGCTTTAAAGTCATGATTTGATGGACCATTAACACATAATTGTCAAACTATCACAGTTCCAAAATGCCCCGCAGTTGTAATTCACAATTCCATTGTGATGTGTGTTTTTGCTGTCTCTTGTATCGTTTTATGTTATGTCTCATTAATGTCTGTCCATGTTATCTTATTTTCATACCCTTTATTCGAGTGTATCCCTCCCTTCAACAGGATGTTATCCTCTTGGTAGGCTGTGGTTGTAAATTCAAATTTTCTTCTTAACTAACTTGCCTGGTTAAATAAAAAATAAAATAAAAATTATACCCAGTGTACATCAACAGAATACAATAATGCACTGGAGATCTGTGTGATCGTTTCTTTTTTTGTAGTGTGACTGCCTGACTGTAAACCTTTCTCATTCACAAACACACAAGTCATTTGTATTAATGGAATATGTTTTAATTATAATCTATCATTAAATATTACATACAAATTATACAGTGCATTGTCACAATACATTTCATATCAGTTCAGTACAGCAGGACGTTACTTTGTTGTTTACTTAGGTCCACCCCACGAGCCAGAAAATGAACAGAAATCAACATGGCCGAGACGAGCAGGAGCTTGTGGACTGGGAGTGGATCCCAGGACCCCCCCTCTGCCTGCTTGCAGATGGGATAATTTTGTCTTGTTCAATGGTTTAACTCATCAGTGAAAGAAGAAAAATTAGTTGAGACAGTCTTACTTATCTCAGCTTAACAAACAGTTTGTTTCTTTAACCAAAAGTGCCTCTGCTTTCCAACATCTCCCCAGATGACTTGTAGATCCTAATCTAAACAGTTAGGAGGTGCAATGAGTGAAACCAGTTCACATGGCTTGTGTTCACTGTGTAAAGACAAACACACCATTAAGTGCCCAGTTCCCCATTCTTTAAGACCGAACCACAATGCACACTTCTCTCATTTGTTAAAAAAGAAAATACTGGTCTTAACTAGTGGCACCACTGCTTTCAACAGCCCAGGGATTTTAACTGCACGGGGGGGGAATATGCAGATGGATATTAAAAAGGCAGAGAAGGTATGAAGAAGAAATAAACATGGAATGCAACACCCCCCGTCCAAAAACAAAAGTATGTATGAGAGGCTTTTGACTGGCATGCCTGTGTGTGAGCAAACATTAAGTGCACCCAGAAGTCCAAAAGAAAAGTCTAACATCTCACTCAAATCTTTCTCTCTCTCGCAGGAAGGTAGTCTTCATCATTTAGGCATTGACTCCTCGTTGACATTCACACAAGGCACAGAAGCAAACAGGGAAGATATGCTGTGATATTCTTCCTCTTTTGTCTTCATCGCTCCACCCACTCTTTGTAACCAAAATATCCACAAGGAGAGGAGGGGAGGGTGTTGATTATTCCCATTTCCAGGACAGAAACGTGCGACCTCCAAGTGCGCCACTCCTCGCTCCTTTCTTCGCTCCAAGCTTCCTGCTGTTCCTCCTCTTCCTGCTCAGTGAACCGTTCCTACCACCAGGTGAAGAAAGGTCTTCTGCTCTGGAAACTCTGTGTGTAGGACTCACTGTTGGCTCTCTGAGGTGCTCGGGCTGTTTCAACTATTACCGGGGGCATCTGGACCAGCTGCAGGGGTGTTTTACCGTCCTTCAGGGCTTGGCACAGGTTCAGGATCTTGGGATGAAAAGGAGAAAGAACAGGCGGAACAGTAAGTTGCATATCAAACTGATGAAAAAGAGTGAACCTTTCTTACTTTCTTTAGATTTTGCTGTTTAGAGAAGAGAGGAGAAAACTCACCTGCCCCCTTAATACAGCTACTTGTTTGTGAAACTGTCCTCTGTCGAAACCAGGGTCTTTCTGTGAGACACAGTAGACAGTACACGTATGTTACACATGATGTTCACAGCCACTGAACGGAGTCATCCTCCTCTCCATCTTGCATTTTCCCTTATTTTCATTCCTAGGTCAGATTATCACATTCCACTCGTTTACATAATTACTTCACTTCATTGAAGTCACCTCACTTCATTCTGCATTGTTCTGCATACTGCAAACATTGATACTTAATTCCTTCATACCTTGAATAATTCATACAAGTCCTCTTCCAGGTCTTTGATGAAATTTGGGTCAGAGAGTTTGGGCAGGACCAGCTCTCGGATTTCCTGGGAGAAGGGAACCTTGGCCTGGGAAAGCCACGCCCAGTAGAATGGGTCTGGTGATTGGACAACAAAACTTTGTCTTAATGATTAAGTTTGCTACTTGTAAAGAGCTGGAAAGTTAATAACACAGTGACAATCCATCTTTGTGTGTGTGTGTGTGTGTGTGTGTGTGTGTGTGTGTGTGTGTGCGTATAATAGAGGTATAGAGAAAGGTTCATATATATGCTGTTTCTTCATAAGCATGAACTGCATCCTGCCAAGGGTGAGCAGTGATGGGTTAAAAACAATGTCAATGCAGGTGCTTACAGGCTCTCCACGAGTCGGGGTGTTTGAGGGGGAAGGCGAGACCATTGTCTATAGCTGCCAGCTTGATGATGGGATCCTTTACTACCACCCAGTCTGTGTCCTACAGCAATAAGGATATAGGTATAAATGAACACATATTCAGCCCTTGGGATCAGCATTTTTAAAAAAAAAATGAATGTCAAGACTCTGTGTCTGTAAGAGTGTGTGTTGTCTTTGTGTTCTCACCCTATTCCCAACAGGGTCCATGGGACAGTCATACTTCAACAACCAGTTGTCGTTTCCCCTGTCTACAAACCACCCCCCCCCCAAAAAAAGAGACTCAAATTCAAACCATTTCATTGTCTGTGACAAGCACATGAATTTCATTCAGCAATGCTGTCAGATAAAACCTGCCATGGAGGAATTCAGGAATGTGACTGACTGTATAACAACATCTTGATAACAATATATATTCTAATGAAGAAGTTCACTTTGCAGAAAAAATTGCCCATAATGATGATCCAGCCCTGACAGTGCCGACAGGGTGACTACATGCCTGTGTTTCTGATGATGTAATCGAGGACTACGAGCCGCTCAAACTGCAGCTGGAGCTGACGATTGGTGTTTTCAGGTAAAGGCTCCGCTTCAAACCTCCGCAGCCAGAAATCTGCATCCTTGTAGCCATCAACAAAGAGCTGGAAGGAACCAACCTAGTGGAATAACGACATCAGGGTATTGTAATGCCATTTGCCTTAATGCACTCAACTGAGTTAAAGGAAAAAATCCACCCTAAAACCCTTCATACAAAATTACATTTTGTTGCTTAGCTGTGTCTTCTTTTTTTAAACTGTTGTTAAGTTCAAAAATGAACTTTGAACCTTGGTGTATTTTCATGTGGACCAAAGGCCACACATAGACATTGTGACAGCAGATCCGTCTGTTGCTGTAGCAGCTAAAATGAAACTTGATACCAGAAATTAATTATTAACATTAAATATCACAATTAATGTCAATTACTGGCAACAAGTATATACCCCTTCCACCCAAAATCATTCAGAGAAAATCAAGAATTTAGAATAATATATAATAATAGAATAATAATTCTAGATTTTACTTACTTACTTATTACAACTTGTAACAGGTTAAATTTCAAGCCTTTTGAGGATGACATTTTCCTTCACTGGTCACTGGACAAACCTGCCTATTTGGTCAATACAGAAATTCACCACAATCACCTGTGTATTGAAACAATTCATCAGCTTACCTTTGGTGGCAGTCCAATCCTGTGGAAGCGCTGGCCCACTTTAGGCACCTTCTCCAGGGCTAGCCTCTTTCCTCGAGATTTCACCCTGTCTATGGCACTGTAGTTGAATGTTTCACTCGCCAGGTACACCACCTATAGTGCAGAAGATTGATTAGAGAGAGGGAGTATTTCACAAATGGTTTGTTGCTTTTATAAAGCGTAGGCAGCACAGTATACGGCTATACCTTGGTCCTGGGAACGATGTTGAGCTCCAGTTTCTGATCAACCAGGCTGGCCCCGGCCTCCGAGAGATAACCCTGGTTCAGGACCAAACAGTCGCGGCCAAAGCAGCAGGGACAACACAGTTTTTGGAGCCACTTGGTCCACTTGGGGTTCAGCTGGCCATATGGCTCTTCATTCTTAGGTTTGAACACACCAATGATTTTCTGTAAGGGGCAGAGTGGGGAAAATGAGAAGGAAAAGCAGGGAACAACAATCAGGAAAGAGAGAGCAGACAGCAGTAGTGGTTCAAAATTAAACATTTTATTCAGTGAAAACTTGTCCCTATTGCAATCCAGTGTAACTGATATGAACTGAAGTTATCCACAGCCACGGTGCTCTATAAAGTACAACTACAGATTGTCTATAAAGTATTTCATGAGCAAAAGATAGATTTTGGGTGCAGTGTCACTTTAAAGTTGCATATAGAAAATCACATGTTGCATTAGCCTAGTGTGACACACACACACACACACCGATTTCAACATGAAACCTGGTCATCGAAGAGAATTATATCCTCACAGAGAGCTGGCACATGACTATGAAGCACACTAGTGACTAACTAAAGGAACTGGAGAGGTGGAGGGGAGAGGGTCAATGCATAGAAACTTTAGGTCTAGAATACTTATTTCTGTTTTGTAAGCTTTTAGTGAGGCACATACACGGCCCAGACTATCTTATCTTGAACAGACTGAAAAAAATAACACGTGAAATGCGTGAGGATCTGGCCAGAAAACCTAAAGATACACTTCCAATTTTTCTTTATTTTTACATGGACTGAACAAAATACGCACTATAGATTGAGCTGTAGTGGGAGGCCAGTGTCTGTGAGTTGCTCAAGACTTTTACTGCTGGGCTCCAGTAGTGCTGATAAAAGTTTACTGTCATTAATCCAGCACGATTAGAAAGAGTCAAGAGACGTTGTCACAGGTGACAAATGGGGAAAAAATGCTCTATAATGGTCCATGTGTTGATTCTCTGATTTGTCTTGAATGTGTAGCAGTTTGTAAAACACTTGCACAAACAAATTGTGACAGCAGGTCGGAGGTGGACCTTCACAGACTACCTGCCTCAGCAGAGGGATCGGAGATGATGAACACCTGCCAGCATAGCCGCAGTCACATTGATGATAAAGGTGTTTTAGGGGGAGCTAAGCACCCAGATCAAGATGTTGAAAAATACTTTAATGTAAATGTTGATTATGTTTTCAGTAAATACATGAAAATTCTTTATCTATTTAAATCTGGCAGGGGTCACCAACATGGCCAGTAAACTACCCAGAAAGCCACAGAACCAGGTGTTGTGCCTTGTGTGTATGTTTTAATCTACGAAACATACTGACCAAAGATGCGTTTCCACACTGGTAGACAATGAAGTTGTATTCTTTTCTTTTTCTATTCTAAGAAATGTTTGTATATTAGTCAAAACTGTATAAATAGTAGTGTAGTGTAGTGTGTATAGTGTAGTTTAATGTTGTGTTTGCATGTCCTGCAGCCCATTTGCCTAGTCATCACAGGCCTTGCCTAGAAGCGACTCACAACAGTCCGGCAGTCCTTGCATCACACACACACTTCATATATCACAGATCAGTAATGAAAGGACCAACGGCTGCTAATCAGAAGCTGCACTTTAACAGCTTCTCTTCTTACCCCATGTGAGTCTTTGACAAAATAGCTTCCACTGGATCCTTGGTAGATCCTCTCCGGGTAGATCCCCTCCTCTATGGCTCGCTCGGCCTTTCGGATGATGTCTCTGAACTCGGGATCCTCCGGGAACTCGTTCCTGTGCGGCTCCCGCGGTGAGCTCCCACGGTCCCGGTCCAGAAGCGGCTGTCTCTCCCGGCTTCGACCCGGACTGCCAGCCGGGATACGCACCACCGAGCCCGGTGTGCTTCCAAACGTGCCTCGGGGGCTGGTGGGCTCCGTGGGACCGTAGCCGAAATCACCGGAGTCCCGGAGCGGAGAGACAAGCGGACTCGTCTCGTCCATGATTTTGGACGAGGAGTTCTTTTAATTCCTGGAGAAAGCGAAGAGAGAAAAAGGGACGAAATAGAAGAGGGACAGAAAGCAGGACGGTTGTTTTGTTGGCTAGTACTGAAGCTGGCTAACAAGGAAACACGGGAAAAAAGAAACATCAGATGACTGTCATCTTCCGGAAAGAGGCGGGATCAGTTGAGTGTTTTGATCTTTAACCAATTAGCGATCAAATGCCCCTGTCAACAACCTAATCTCTAGCGCTGATTGGACACACTCATTCCGCTCACGGAAGGCACGTGAGATCATAGTTAACCCAATTAATTACCTTCATATAAAGAAAAGCCTTTGATGAAAACGCCAACCTCATTACGGGACTGAGGAAAATGTTTAACTTTCAGTTATCAGACGGGGTAATCTCGACAGATTACTTGACCTGAGGGGATATACAAAAAACAAATTCAACTCCAAAGTGTGTTTACATCCTACACAAAATAAACCAAAACAATTAAATTTTATTAATATAAGTGATTTTACTTATCAAGGCATGTCAAATTCAAGATTCAGTGGACCAATATGCAGGAAATAGTGCACATGTGTACATACTTTATCTTTGATGGTGTCATTGATCAATGAATGAACTAAATTTGTTCAATTTTATCCCTTTGTCCCAGGCCAAGTTAATCATCTCTTCACTCATTGGCAACCAACAACATCAACCTAAACAGCTTTTTTCCACTATCAACCGCCTACTCTGCCCACCTGACCCTCCTCAACCATCTGACACTGCTGGCATCCAGGTTCCTGGAATACTTCCAGAAAAAGGTAGAAACCATCCACCAGCAACTCCAGCTCATCCCACCCAACCACACTACTGCTACTGGACATAAACTCTTCAACTGTCTCCACACCGCAGGACTGCCTCTCCTCTTTCTCCCCGCTTAATACAGCTCAAGTTCTTGAGCTAGTGTCAAAAGCTAAGGCCATGACCAGCAAACAGGATCCAATGCCAACTGCCTTGGTCAAGGCACGTCTTCCAACTCTGGGTCCCACACTGGTCAGCATCATCAACACCTCGCTGTCTTCTGGGGTGGTCCCAACCAGTTTTATAACTGCGGCAGTGATCCCTACACTCAAAAAACCTGGCCTGGACCCAGATGATCCAAACCACTACCGCCCAACCTCCAACCTACCTTTTATATGCAAGTTATTGGAAAGAGGTGTGGCTGCCCAACTCAACCATGATATGCTACATCACAACCTCTACGAGCCATTTCAATCTGGCTTCAGGACACATCATAGCACAGAAATGGCCCTCATCAAAATCACAAATGACCTTCTCATAGCAGCTAACTCTGGCCATGTCAGCATCTTAATTCTTCTCAACCTCTCTGCAGCCTTCGGTACAGTCTCCCACTCCATTCTTCTCACTCGCCTCTCTGAACTCATTGGCCTCACTGGTACTGTGTATTCCTGGTTTCAATCCTACCTCACCAACAGGCAACAATACATCACCCTTAAGGGCATCTGCTCTGAACTGGTGCCAGTCTCACACACAAAAACACTACTAAAACTGCCTTTTACTATCTTAAGAACATCTCCAGACTCCGACAGTGCCTCTTCAACTCTGTAACTGAGACCCTCATCCACTCCTTCATCACCTCCCGACTCGACTATTGTAATGGTATCCTGTTCGGTCTGCCCAGCAAGGCTACTGACAGACTCCTCCAGTATGTCCAGAACTCTGCGGCTAGGATGCTCACCCACATAAAACCTGGACTTCACATCACTCCCATCCTGAAGAAGCTCCACTGGCTGCCAGTTAAGACCCGGATCAAATATAAAATCCTCCTACTGACATACAAATCTCTCCATGGACTTGCACCTCAGTACCTCACAGATCTACTCCATCCCTACACTTGGTCCCTGCGGTCCTCTGACATGGACCTGCTTGCTGTCCCTAATTCCAGGCTCCGGACATTTGGTGACAGAGCTTTGTCAGTGCACCATCACTCTGGAATAAGCTTCCTTTTGCCATCAGCTCTGCCTCCTCTAGAATAACCTTTAAAACCCTGCTTAAAAAAAAACCTCTTCACCCCCCCTTTTTGTTTGTTAATCGTCCTTGGGTTTGTGAAAGGCGCTATATAAATCAAAGTTATTATTAATTATTATTCAAGATCAGACTGCCATTGAGCAATGGACACTATTTTGACAAAGGCACATTCAATTTAAACATTCTTCAGCAGATAACATTCCCGTCATGGATTGTGGACTCTTGACCACATTTTATGCTGCTAAAATGCTGAATGGAAACTCTGACTACCCCTTCCACTGGAAGGTCAAAAGTCAGGAATGCCAATATCTGAAGCTCTATGAATTTTTTGTCATACTCAAGCAACACTTCAGCAGGGCAGATTCTGGTTTGAATGAGGGACTGGGGAAGGATGTTCACCCACATACTGCCACACCCCAGTGCAACCAATGTAAACTTGGGCTACTAGTAATAGTAATAGTCAGAGTTTGTCATAGCTGGGGAAGTCCAAGTCACGTCCCAATTCCATGATGTCCTCATAAGTCCTCATGAGCAAACTGCAATTTAAAAGCCACCAGTCTTTCCTGTGTCTAATCATTTCTGTTAAATTACACCTCATTTACTTTAAAATCTGTGTTCCTGTTTTACTAAGTTTAGGCCTAACAATGCGTCAAAGTCACACAGTTCTAGCGTCTATACAGACACATTTGTGAGAGAGACATCTTGATTCAGCATGTCTATCTTTAGGCGATGAAGAGCAAAATGAGGCCACAGTGCAGATTACTTGTGCTGCAACTGCCATCTCAGATAATTAGTGACAAAGGGAAAGAATACAGATGTGCTGTTGTTTTAACAGTCTGTGATGTTTGTAAGCTGAGTGACTGGTATAAAATGTGTATACTGGTATTTTTTGCACTTACTTTGGTGACCATTCGTGATATTTGTTTGTGTAAAAAGGCAGTTTCCCCATGTGATGCAGGACGCACTGCTGGTTGTGTGGACGTGCGTCTGTGCGCATCCTCCCTGCCTCCCTCCTCCTCCGGCGCACACAGCTGCAGCTCTGATTGGTGGAAACCGGCAGGAAGAGAGCTCGGCTCGTGAGATATGTCAAGTTAAGACGGACCAGCCAACTCAATAAACCTACTGCTGTCACAGACTGTACCTTGAGGCTACCGAAATACTGCGCCCGCGTCTTAGTAGCCTTCTTTGGGGTTGTAGTGAAGCCAAATCTGCGGCGCCGCTGCCACGTATTAAGAAGAGTCACTTACCCCATATATTCCGGAAATACATCGCAGAGGACGTCGGTGTGAGGATGGCTGCGTACAAGCTGGTCCTGATCCGCCATGGAGAGAGCTGCTGGAACCAGGAGAACCGCTTCTGCGGCTGGTTCGACGCGGACCTGAGTGAGACCGGGGAGCACGAGGCAAAGAAAGGAGGACAGGCGCTGAAAGGTAGTGCAGATAATGTCACAGGGCATAATCGGGATTAAAGCTGTTGCAGGCCAGTGCTTATGTAACGCTGGCGGATGGGGAAACCGGTAGCAGGGCCCACTGCGACACAAGACAAGACAAGACAAGCCAGCAAGCGGGGGGGCTTAACAATTAAAATAACCTACTGGAGTGGCCACAGTTTGTGGACAATTATAGATGCTGCAAATTGTTTGATCCGACATCTGTCAGTCTGGCACAGACAACAGAGTCTCTGCTGGACCCGTTTTCCCCCTGAGCACATGATGCACCCACACACCAGTCAAGGACAGTCTGGTATGGCGGCCCCTGGTGTCATATGCTCCTTATTTTAGGTTTTCCTTACCTCAGCGATTTCCAGTAAAGACACATAAAGACAATAGTGAGGATATGTGTTTTGATACATGATTTATATGTAGGCCTATTGTGTACTGGATTTGTGAACAGCAGAGATACTTCTGATAGATGTCCATGAAGACTTCACTAGAATGTAGGAACATTTTCAAATGTACAGCTTCTGTACTCATGTGCGGTTATGAGGAGGAGAGAAGGGAAAGGCCAGGACATATTACAATCCTCCTTCCTGGTCCTCCCCATTTTTTGTCATATTAGCAGGCAAATTCTGCAGAGCCCACAGTCTGCCAGTGCCCCATGATGTACTGTTCCTGACTAAGCAAAAGCAAATCTGTAAATGTTGGGAGAGAAGCAGTAAACACTGTAAATCATTACCATTGGCTTAAGTGTATTGTTTGTAAAATTTGATTTGATGATTTGCTGTCCTGCGCTTATTAGTGAAACATCTCTCTTTGTCTCAAATGCCAATGATCATTTAATTTACCATCTTTGTCATGTCCTGTCTCCAATTCACTCAGACGCTGGCTATGAATTTGATATTTGCTACACCTCTGTTCTAAAGAGGGCCATCCGCACCCTGTGGTTTGTTCTGGACAGCATCGACCAGATGTGGCTTCCTGTCCACCGGACCTGGCGCCTCAATGAGCGCCACTATGGTGGCCTGACTGGGCTGAACAAGGCTGAAACAGCGGCTAAACATGGAGAGGCCCAGGTCAAGATCTGGAGGCGCTCTTTTGACACTCCTCCCCCACCCATGGATGAAGGGCATGACTTCTATCAGGCCATAAGCAAGGTGACACCACAGGAAAACAGTGATGTGTCTTTCTCTCATCTTCACTACATTAGCCTAATGGCTAAAACTCGATTGGCAATATTGACTTTCTCTTTTGTTGTAGGACCGGCGTTATTCCGACCTGACGGAGGACCAGCTCCCCAGCTGTGAGAGTCTCAAGGACACCATCGCCAGGGCTCTGCCCTTCTGGAATGAAGAGATTGTCCCCCAGATCAAAGATGGAAAAAGGGTGCTGATTGCTGCTCATGGTAACAGTCTCCGGGGCATTGTCAAGCATCTCGAAGGTAAGAGACATTTTGTCAAAGACGTCTATGTATTGTGCTGCAGAGATATCTACTAAAGTTGGCATGCTAACCAGCTAGCCCCGGCCTGTCACGTGTTACCCTGTACCTCAAGAGGCGATAGTCTGATAGTCTTGTTTACCCGTCCCCCTGTAGTTTCAGCTGGGAGATGTTCATTACATTAACTTACACAAGCGCTCTCAGCAAAGCGCTCTCTCACAAAATGTCAACAAGGAAATATCTATTTTTCTTGATAGAAACAAGTTAAAACGGACTAAAAACCATCTTGGTTAGTCTTTTCTCTGTTCCAATAATAACCAACTCTGGTTTGGTGGAAATAAACCCTTCCAATTTGGCATGTAAGATGTGAAAATATTCTGGTTCTACACGCTGTCGCTCCCTCTTGAATGTCAGATCTTCCTCTTCTCCTGCATGACCCCTCTCCTTCATTGTCCCCAGAGTCAAAGTCCTGGTTAGGGTTGCTGTAAATTACCTTGTTACTGTTTTCCCTGTTGTCAAACTGGCCTCCATTGGTCTTGGAGGATGAGTTCCATCCCCCCGCAAGTGTTGAAAACACTCAAACAATTGGTCATGTAACATCAGGATCATTGTTGAGTTAATGTCATTGTTTCCCTCTCAAAACAGTTGTGAACATTTTTCTGTAAGCAAGTAGTCTTTGCCATCATACTTAGTATCAGCTGTAGAGCACCTGGTTGACCACTTGAAATGAAACTCTCCTGTCTTAGTCTGACCAGATGAAAGGAGTGTCCATGCAAATGCACTAAAAGCTCTGCATGTCTGTTACCCAGGTATGTCAGAGGAGGCCATCATGGAGCTGAACCTGCCCACTGGTATCCCCATCGTGTACGAGCTGGACAAGAATCTGAAGCCTTTAGGACCCATGCAGTTTCTGGGAGATGAAGAGACTGTCAAGAAGGCCATGGAAGCTGTGGCTGCTCAGGGCAAAGCCAAGTAATAGACCCCCCACCCCACCCTGGATGTACTAGTTTTTCCAAAGTCATTTACTGTCATCACAGACACACCATGTGCACTTTATTTTGGTAGTACTCAGCTTTCACACAAACATACAATGTAGTGTTTGATTTGATTGGAATTTACTTTGTGACATACTGAAACATGCATTTCATCATTAGACAATGGAGACCATCTGTAATATAATTTTAAGCACTGACCAAAATGCAAAATTAGGGACCAGCGAAAAGGAGCAAACATAGACTAACCCTGCAGAGTCGTCCCCCGTATTCCTTACTATTTATGACCAGTGTAGGCGAAATCTCAGTGGGAACAGTATAACCTATAAAGTATTAACACTGGCTGTTGTTAAAAGGGCAGATTGATATGCTCTGCACTGCTGATTTTTGTTTGTTGTGGCAAGAATAAATGTTGAGCCATGATGTGATGAAATCTTTTTACAGCATAACTGTCCACTCGGTCCTTGTGAATCATATGGATATGGAGAATTGATTGGGCAAAGTCTCTCATGAACAATAAAAGTAAATCTGTTAGTTTTAAAGGGGTACTGGACTACATATATGATACATGACATGTATTATTAGTGAAATGATATACTGACCACAGGGAATTAAAAAGTATAATAAACTCATAAAAGTACAAGGAGATTACTGTAAAGCTGGTATTGTTTAGCAGACGTGGTGTTAAGTCACTATACTAAAAATGTATGCTGTAGGAATGTGATCATTTACACAATACGACGAACTTCATTCACCCTTGACGCTTTTTTGTATGGACCTTAGACTGACATGGGTGGTTGTAATTTTTTTTTGTCCCAACATGGATTCTTCGTTAGTATGTTTCCTCACCACAATGCAATAAATCCTTTTAGGATTTGGCTTTTCAACAAAGCAATAAATCTCAAAGTGTGCATCATATATTGCTCTAATGTGATGGCGTTGACATTTGCTAAATACACATAAGTAGCCTAATCTAAATTAATTCTATAGAAGAAGAAGAAAGAGCTGTATTGCCAAATAGCGTGTTACGCATATGAGGAACTTGCTTTGGTGATAAAGTGCTACACATAGACAAACATACAGTCGACATAAATAAATGTAGAAATATATAAATATGGAAGAGACAATGCAAGTTATATAAGAATAATAAAAATAAATAAATAAAATAAAAATATACAACAATAAAAATGAACAATTAACAACAAATATGTGCAATATGCCAAGATGATGGTGGCCAGGAAGTGGAAGGAGTCCACAGTGGGGAAAGGGGAGTCGCACAGGATGATGGACAAGGCTGGGGCTAGGCTATTTCTAAAATCAACGACCATCTCCACTGTTTCCAGAGCGTAGAGCTGCACTAGATGGTCAATCTCACACCTGTAGGCGGACTCATCCCCACCAGAGATGAGCCCAATGAGGGTGGTGTTGTCCGCAAACTTCAGGAGCTTGACAGACTGGTGACTGGAGGTGCAGCTGTTGGTATAGCTGCTTTTTACCAGTATTTTCTTTCCCTAAAATATACTGCTTTATTCTTACTCACACTTACATAAAAATGTGCATAAAAATTAAGAACGTGATTACCAATACATTGGTTCATCATTATTATTATAAGACGTTATTGCTGTAGAAGTAAGTAATTGAACATTTCGTGCTGTTCTGCTCTGAGGCAGCATTTCATGGCATGTGCCTCTCATGTGTGCCTCAACAAACATGGCGGACTGAGCTGTCCTTTTTTTTCCTCTCGGCGTGGAACCGGCCAATCAGAATCGGCTCGAGCCCTTCGTCACAGCCAATCAACTGACGAGCTGTGCTTCTCGAAAACATGTCGCCCATGAAGCTGTGTGTTCCTGGTGAGTGTCGTAAATTTGTTAGACTACTACTACTTAAGATGTAGTTAAACCAGACTCTTAACCGTTTTGTCCTTGTGTGCTCATGTTGTCTTGTGTAGACGTCGCTGTGTTGATAGAAAATACAGTTAACGTTTCACTGAGGTCTGAAGTGCTTTGTTAGTTATTTCTAGATGCCATGCTTGACGTGAGCTTAACGTTACATTAATGTACATATTAATGCATGGCTAGTATGGAAAGTGGATATTTGACGCTGTAAGTTAACGTTAGGTGCGTTCAGGAACATGACATCCCACTATTTTACGGGTAATAACCGCAACGTTACTTTAACTTTAACTTTCCTCGTACTTTCACTGCCCTGCCCATCGCCCCAGGCAGGACAGCAGCATTCCTTCTCTCACTTGTTTTGACACACTCATGCGAAATCTTGATATAAATGTGCGGATGGCAGTAGGAAATGTCAACAAATATGTTTCACGTCAAGTAAATATCCCGATGTCTGATATGTGAAAGTGGCTTGAAACACCAGTTCTTTGCAGTAGTAACATCCATTACCGTCACGTCAACGTTAAAGCCGAGGTTAAATGGATCAGAGAGACCAGATGAGTGATTCTAGAGCAGTAATTGGCCTCCTCAGATGAAGGACAGTTTTAGACAAAGTGTTACATGATGTAAGTGATATTTTCTGTGTAAACAGTGGTTCTGTATGCGTTTCATCTTTATTCCTCAAGGGTGTTCTTCAGCGGCACAAAGTACACCTGTCACCAATCTATAGCTGTATATACACTGCTTGTTAAAATTATACATACAGAGTTGTCCCCTGAAAACAGCTATGTCTTCCCCCTCTTGTCTGTCTCCAGGTGATAAGCTATGCAGCGTAGAAGACTGTATTCCCGGCACAGGAGTATACCTGCGGCACGGCTACATATACTCGTCGCTAGCAGGCTACGTGCTCAAGAAAAATGAGGGAGAGGAGGTAAGGGGTGTGGTAGTTGGAGAAAGCTCCTGCAGCACTCAGAGGTGTAGGCCAGAGGACAGGTGTTGCACAACGTTTGTGAATGTGACTCAACTGATTTGTTCAGGGCCTGTAATGATATATGGACCTTATTTTGGTGTACTGAACTGATTTTATGTGACCCATGTGTGCATTAGTACTTGTGATTGATTGATGTCTCTTTGCAGTTACCAGTGATCTCAGTGGTGAGGGAAACAGAAACACAACTACTACCAGATGTTGGAGCAATAGTCACCTGTAAGGTATGCAGTGGAATCAGATACTGTTTGTCTATACTTGGAGGATCTGATCTCTTTATCAAAGGGGTGGTTTGTCTTGAGCCCGACTGTTCTTTGCTTGGACAGGTGACGAGCATCAACCCCAGGTTTGCCAAGGTCCACATCCTTTATGTAGGCTCCACACCGCTTAAGGACCGCTTCAGAGGCACTATCAGGTAACCCCCAAACATCTGTCTTGATAGTGGAACAATGTTTTACGTTGTATTTCTCTGTGTCATTCCCAAAACTGAGTCCACTCCCTCTGACTCAACAGGAAAGAAGACGTGCGAGCAACAGAGAAAGACAAGGTGTGTTTGCATCTATGTATCCAATCAGGGCCCTGTTTCAGAAAGCGGGTTTTGTGAAAACTCTGAGTATGCTAAGCCTGAGATGAGGGAAAATCTGGGTTATCAGTTTCAGAGACCGAGATCAGATAAACCCTAGATCAGTAACCCCGGCAGCTTACACTGTGAACCTAACCTCCTCCTGAGGAGACAAATGCTGAGTTTCTGTCTGACTCCTCCCCTCCTGCGGAGCCTGAAGCGGCTGTCTGACATTTCCTCATTCATGATCTTGAACATGACCGTTTTTATGATCAATCTGTCATCGATGTATGGACAGAGAGTTATCTCCAGACATCGTGGATTTATCCTCAGCACAGAATAAAATCTTTAGGCTACACTGTCCTTTACAACACTGAGTCAGTGGACTAAAGGCAGCTTTCAGGTTGGCAACAGTTGCACCAAAATACTTACTGTGGGCTACATTACTGCAGTAATACTACACATTAGTAGGCTACTGCACTGTTTAAACTAATCTGTATAAAACTGTTCAAATAACAGTAATCTTTCATATTGTAGTCGCACTGATCGGAACATCCATATGGTATTATTATGTGGGATATGATGTGAATATGAGAGAGTGAAGATGACTGTGGTGCAGCTGAAACAAACAAATGTAGTTTAAATGTGAGTTTTTCATTATTAGGTGCTGACAATCTGAATGTGTTTTGACATAATTTCATTAAATACGAAATGAGCAAGATTTTATTAATGTAACATAGACGTCTAAAACTTTGTCAGTTTAGACACATTTTTCCCTCCAAAAAAATGAATAGGATAATCTACTGCGTCGGATTGTGACTTTACAATTGGTCCAAATTATGTCTGATCTGTTTGATGATATTCAGTTATTGCCTCTGGCATTTTTTCCCGTCAGGTTACAGCTGAATAAACAGGCCTATAGCCCATTTCAAATGAATGTAATGGGCTATAGGAGAATTCCATCACTTTATCATTCATTAAGGAAATTCAAATGTGGTAAATGATGAATGAGCAATGCTGTATAAAATGTAATATTGTTAATCTATTGATCGTTCCTATACTCCTGCATTTTAGAGCCTATGGTCCGTGTTGGCACGCATTCCTTTTTTTTTAGCTCCACCCAATTTAAATGGAGGCTCTGCCATTATTTACCTGTTACCATTGGTGAATCATAGTATCGTAGCTGCATTAATGGTGGCTTTTTCATTTTTTGCTATCAGGCTCAACATACTCCTGAACTTATTCTGATCAGCTGTTCTGAAACCGAAAATTCTGAGTCTCAGGCTCAGTCAATTCAGCGCTCACAGTTAATCTCAGAGTTTGTTAAACCTGCTTTCTGAAACAGGGCCCAGATCATCCTCATCTTTTTTAGTTCCTGTGTACTTATTGATCGAAGATAACGTGCTTAGCATTTTTGTTACAGGTGGAGACGTATAAAAGCTTCCGACCTGGTGACATTGTCTTGGCGAAAGTGGTATCCTTCACCTGCACTCGGTATTAAATACCTATTTTAAGAGTGAAAATGGAAACAATTCATCAGTTGTGAAAACTATTCAGCTTATGCACCAGTTGCCACCCTTCCCCCCATCTGAAATTCCTCAAATAGGAATGCCTTGGATAACGAAAAACAAAATCACCTCCACAGATGTCATGTTATCAGTTCCCATGATGTCTGGGAGTGTTTTGGTGTTTAATAAAAGGGGTGCGAGGATTATTATGAGTAGCAGATGCATATTTACACTTTTACTTTTACCTTTGGATCTTTACTATGAGTGAATTGACAGAGCAGTGCCACTTCAGTGGTTGGTGTGGTTGAATGTTTACTTCTGCGTTGTTAAGCCTTGACCTGTGATGTCAGATCTCTCTTGGTGATGTGCAGTCTAACTACCTGTTGACAACAGCGGAGAATGAACTGGGGGTGGTGGTGGCACACAGCGAAGCAGGTAACTCTCACGATTCCTCTTTTGTTTCTCTCAGTCAAAACACAGGAGGATTCCAGCAAAACACTGCACAGATTGAGAGTCTCCTGTTTGAACACAAGATGGTGCAAAAGTAACTGTCTATGAAACATGAGAGAAAAGGGTTACATGTGCATCTGTAGGCAGTTGTTTTTTAATATTTTTTTGCTTCCAATAACTCTTTAGGTTTTTGAATATGTCTTGTGGTGTTAATAGTGTGATGATACAATGTGTTGACTTAATTGTATCACATCTTTGTTGAATCAGGTTCCCAAATGGTTCCCATCAGCTGGTGTGAGATGCAGTGCCCACGGACACACGCCAAAGAGTTCCGCAAAGTGGCGCGAGTGCAGCCAGAGTATCTACAGGCATGAGAGCCCTGAAACGTCTTTCTTCCACAAGGAACACACAGCTTCCCCCCCAACCCCTTCTCTCACTGTCGTCGAGTAGCCTGGTTCAGATATTTTCTGAGAGACTGGACGTTGTTAGTTACTTTTGGTTTCATGTTTGTCTTAAGTGTTTTTTTAAATAGCCTGCCTTCTGCACATATTGTCATCATTTAAATGTGCCAGGTTGAAAACACAGAAGCGTTGTCGGACCAAACTTCAAAGTTGTCAGGACATATTCCAAACAACGTAGCGACTGTTGTAAAGATGTTATTAACTGAACAAAATGTTACATTGCAGCTGCCAAACTTTCTAAGAAACCTCTATGTTGGGATGCTTAACGCATCATAATTTTGCACCTAGTGAAGAAAGGCCTTTTCCACAGATGCAGGATTCCCTTAGTTTTGCTAATAGGTATTATGGCGGATCAACAGGTCGCTTGAAGGATGAAGCAGTTGGTGCAGGATGCTGGGTGCTTACACGTGTAGGGCCCTGTGTACATCACATGTAAAGGCAAAAATGAACACTCATATTCTGAGATCATTCTAAGGCCAGTGGCTGTTTTGGTCTGAAATGAGGATTCGACCAAAAATGCTGCATAACACCACACTTTGAAACTTCTTTTGCATGATGTTGTATATGCAGACGCCTTGTTTTGTTTTTTTAAACCTTGTCCATAAAGCGACATTATACCATCTCCTCAGGCTTCCTTTTCCTTACTCCTTTCCAGTTTCAACTAATGTCCTGACAGTAGTTTTAAAGGAAGGTGAATTTGATTAAGAGCCTAATGTTCAATCAGAATTACAACACAGCTACCATGCGAGGAATATTGAAGTACAATGTATGATAGTCAAATATTTCTTTCTTATCCAGCACATTATCAAAATGATTGAGCCTACGACAAGCAAAGAGAAAGTGTAATTTCCTTATTCTTTATTCACTTTACAGCAGATGGAATTCATGTGTAAGATTGAAATAAAATGACTATCAAACCAATCAATTAGTTTATTCTCTTTATCCACACTGACTTAAGATGTACATGTATTCATTTAGCTGACTCTTTCATCCAACTAGGGGTTAAGTGTCTTGCTCACGGACACATTGGTGGATGTGACACAGTGGTGAATTGAACCCAGGACTCAGACCAAAAGGCTTGTCCCATGTCTTATCACCTGCGCAAGTGACACATTGTGTCTGTTTTCCTCATGCTTGTAGCTATTATGAGAATGAAAGTAATGCAGAGGATGAAAATTTGTTTGTCTGGTACACCTTAAAAGAGAAAAAACACTAACAAGCGTAGGTGCCATGGACGTGTTAGCTCGCTAATGAAAAGTGGGACGGAAAGTAGAGCTGCAATGATTACTCTATCGAAAAATAATTAATTGCCAAACAAAAATGTCAGACGTCTGCTGGACTTGCAATTTTCCTTTGTCATTTTTGATGAAGTGTTTTTGGGTTGCTGGTTGGACAAAAGCAGCAGTATGGAGATGCAACAGTGGCTTAAACAATAAATCAAAAATAAAATTGTTAATTTTCCCCTGCAGAACTAACAAAGTGTGAACAGAGACCTAATGAAAATCCCATGACACACAGATTCTCAGTTACAAAATCAGTCCAGTTCCTTGAGCAGCAGGATGTTTAATATACAGTATGTACAAATGGCACTGTGTCCATTCTCTGATATTCATTTATGTACAAGGTGTTATAATAGTAGTCTGTTGTGGGATGTGGATTTTCCAGTGAACCTGAGCAAACAGTTCATTGTCCGAGTCTACAGTTAAAACTACACATACAAAAAAAACCTTTACAAACATATACACATCTCAAATATACAAATATTACCCCTCCAAACACTCGAAGCTCAGTCATCAAAGCGAACTGATCGACGTGTATTTATGTCAATGGAGAACTTCTTATTGGATGGTGCAGCAAACCCAAGTCCTGCCCCCCTGTTACTGAAGTCCACTCTGCGCGAGTGAGCTCGTTCAAACTCTCCCAGAAGCCCTTGCTGCAACTGCTGCTGTGCTTCCTTCCCCAAGGCCATATTTGCTCCTCCAGTGCTCCCCGTAGCTGGCTGAAAACCCTTTTTGAAGCCGCCCATCAACCGGAGGAACTTCTGCTGCTGGTCAGAGCTATCGAACTGGGCGGTGCTCCACTGACCGAAACCCTGAGGAACAGAGACAGTGGGGACAAATATTAGCTCTTGTAAAAAATATTTATTTTGATTTTTAATGTGTCCATTTAGTGTAGCTTTGTGTGTTACACTTAATAAACCTGCAGCAGATATATACTTGGGCGATGACAGTGCCTGATTAAATGTAATTAAGATGAGCTTGAACATCAACCCAGGTGGGTTTTTTAAGTAGGAAAAACAGGAGGCTCACTGTTCAGTTTATAACTAACTAGCAACTGGGACAGGAACAGAAACCCCTCAGACGTTGCCCAAGAATCCTCTGGTTTTTAAGATTTCTTCAGTATCAAATTAATTCAATGATAGCTGTGAGTACATCCAATGGTAGACAGCAAACATGAACTGTTACTAGTTAAATCGGCGAGCTGTATATTAACGAATCATACACGGATTAAAAGGTTTGGGTAATTTTTGTTCAGCTTCTCTACGCGGTTTCCACCTGACCTTTATATTCTTCGTGAGATGGAAGAATTTAGAAAGTTTCGCGGCACTGCGGAGAGCCTCCAGCTGCAGTAGGCACATGAATTAGGCTATACGTAAAACAGGAGCATCGAACGTCATCCAGCCAGAGGGAACGACCACTGTCTGTCCAGTGCGCCGGTTCCACTGGCAGCACAACGCATATTAGGTCTACCGGTTAGGGAGCGGGGCGCTGGAGTGTAGGCTACAGGGCGAGGGAGAGGAGGTTGCGGGAGCGACCTGGTGCGCTGCGGACACTGATCATTCTCTCTGGTTGGATGAAGCCCGACTGTAGACTGTATATAGCCCGATGCAGACCACAGCTGTTGCAAACAACAGGCGCACGTGTAGGTTGTGCTCCGCTCTCCTCTACAGATGTCTGTTTTTTTTTGTTTACAGTTTTTTGTTTACTGTATTTTTCCATTTTCTATTTTAAATCAGAAAAACCACAACTTGTTTTTCCAATGTGATTTTGAAACGTAATAATGAAAGAACGAATCATACATGGATTATTAAGGAGCTCTCCACTGATTTTATACATCAAGCTCAGTTTACCCATCACAAGGAGTGCTGTGGCTATGACTTGTTACTTTGATGAATCCTTATGATTGGATAGTAGCTCCACAGATTTTTCTCTCCAACTTTTGGCAAGTCCCACTAGCAACACTACTAATGTTGACGATAATGTGAAAATAATATAAATATATTTTAAATCCTTGTATCTACAGAGGACATGCAACTCTCCCTAACCCTACACAATTTAATGATTTTTAGAATTTCTTTAGAAAAAAAATATGCTATTGAATTGCATTATGGGAAATCAAGTGTTTTTTTAGCTTCACCTGCAATAGGGACTAAAAATTAGGATCTCTGCCTCTACTATATCAATTTTGCCAGTTCTTTTTATTTATTTATTTATTTTTAAATAGGCCTGAGTCCTCAGTTTCATGAAAGTGTAATACTAAATACTGGAGTACCCATTCAATGAAAGAAGCCAAAGGGGATCTCCATAGTTTTCTTATCTAATACTTACCGTAGGTTTGGCTGGTTTTTGAGGTTGAGAGGCCTGGTCAATCTCCATTTGTAAAGCCTGTCTTCGTTCCTATGACAAACCAAAATCCACTTCATTAAGCAAATTAAACAAGACATACCATTTTTTTTACCAGCACCTTACAGAGTTATTTGAAAAAATAAAACGTTGTATGAAAAGTACCATTGGCTGGCTGCTTGCAGTGGCTTCATATTTAACATACAGACATGAGTGGTATCAATGTTCTCACCCAACTCCCTTCCCAAAATGTCAAACTACATTAACGGCCAACATAAATGTCACACTTAAAAAGGTGATGGATGAGAGCCGTGTTTACCTGGTTGATAGTGACCTCATCAGAGTTTCCAGTTTTTTCTGACAAGAAGACCACGTCCACTTGGGGTGATTCCTGAAACACAACAAATCACAAACGAGGTTCACTGCCAGGCAAAAAAAAAAAAAAAAAGAAAACGACGCAGCGTCATTGGCCTCAGACACACACTTACATGTTGGTCTTCCACCTCTTCTTTAATCATCTTCTTTTTCGTCTTCTTTTTTGCACTAGTTTCAAAACTCACATTCTCCGCTTGTGTTTCCACCTTAATGGAGCTCTTCTTCCTTTTGCTTTTCTTGCTTGTTGAGTCCCCAGCTACTGTGACAAGAGTTTCTGTACTCTGCACCTCAACTTCTTCACATTTGAGCATAAACGGCTCATCCTTCTCTCTGTTTTTCCTTTTCTTCTTCTTTGGCACTGTGTCCTCTACTTCGCTGACCTCCACAGAAGCTTTTCTACTCTTGTCTGTTTTCCCTTTTTTCTTTAGCTCAGTCTTCCTTTCGTCTATGATAACAATTTCACTCTCTGTGGATTTGTCTTTCTTGTTGAGCATAGTGTGTTTCTCCACTTTGCTACTTTTGTTGTTGCCTTTGATCTGAGGTTCTTCATTTCCAACTTTCACCCTTTTGGCTTCTTTCTTTTTGTTCTTTTTCACTTTTACCTCTTCAACCGCACCAGTCTCTCCCTCTGATGTTTCTAACTTCACATCATTCTCAGCCACTTTTGTTTTGGCTTTATTTTTCTTTTTTGTTGTTTCATCTGTGCCTTCAGTTGCTTCCTTTTCAGTCTTTTTCTTCTTCTTTTTTTCTTTAACTTGCTCCTCAGTCTCTTCTGAGCTTTCAACTAAAATATAGTTTTTCGTCTTCTTGGCTTTCTTTGACAGTTTATCCTTTCCAGCTTGCTGTTCTTCCTCCTCATCTTTTTCTATCGTTTTATTTTCTGGTTTCATTTGTACAGACTTTTTTTTAACTTTCTTCCTCTGATTCTTTCCCATTTCTTCTTCTTTTACTGCACTCAGTGCAGTTTCCACTTGATGTTCAGCCAGCTGCTGCTGCTTCTTCTTTTTGCGGACTTTCTCGTCATTTCCATTCTTAGCATCAGGCTCATCTGCATCATTCAGAGTTTCAGTGACAATCTTCCTCTTCTTTTTCCTCTTCTCTTCCTTTTCACCACCTCCATCACACGACTCATCTTCTATGATAATTGTATCAACCTTTTTACTCTTCTTCTTTTCCTTTTTCACCTTTGCTAGGCTCCCATCATCAACAGTACTGTTTCTGTTTTCAAGCAGAGAGACTTGTCCTATCTTGAGTTTCTTCTCCTTCTTTACAACATTCTCCTCACCCTCCATCTTCATTTTCACCATTTCCAGTGGCCTCTCCACAGCAACAGACCTTTGGCTTGTCTGGTGAGAGAAATACAATTACTGCAAGACAATACCTATTGATAATATATTAAATTGCAAAACCAGGCTCATTGACAATGTGTTTGTGCAAGTGTGCAATAGAGCAACTAACACCTACCAAAGGTTTGGCTAACTGCTTGGGCTGGGACTGCTGATCAATGTCTCTTTGCAGGGCCAGTCGCTTCGCCTGCAGGGAACAGAGCAGAACAAACACAGAGTGCATTGGAGTCAATTAATATTTCATCTATCTGCAAAGTTGTTTTTCACACCTTGTATTCATGTATCATTCTGCTTGTGTCTGCCAATTCAAGCTCTGCTGCAGGTTCTACTGATTATCCTCAGTTGTGGACTACTCACGCTTAATTTGTGTTACTGTTAAGCACACGGTCACACCGTAGGATCTGCATGCATGGTCATGTAAAGTGTGTCCAATAACTTGTGTTTCAATCCTGGATAATTATTCTACCTAGCATGTGTTCATCGGTCAGCACAAATTATCCTGATTCAAACTTGGATATCTGAAATCAGTACCTGGTCCAAGGTGATCTCATTGGATTTAAGTGCACACTTTGAAGAAACAAAGATCACGTCCTCATCGGAATCCGTCTGAAACATAAAACGCACAAAATGTCTTCAGGTTCAGATGAACATGCTTTCAGGCCCACTGTCGATAAATGAGCTAACACCTGAACGAAGACATGTTGAGTTACGACACCTCAGGATGTTAAAAGAGTGATAACACGGCAAAAGCAACACTTGAATGAACAAGTTTATTCAGAGCACACTCTTGGTAAACTATGCTAACTAGCTAACAGCCGCTAAAATCGCAGCTAACAGGTTAAATCGATGGAGAAACAAACTAATCAGGCAGCCAGGCAGTGACACCATTTTGCTATAGTTGCACAATATATGGTGAAACGTAAACTGAAGCAATTTACTTACTTTGTAACCTTTGATAATTCACGTGGATACCCGGTTGCTTTCTTCACCCGGAAGTAGTTTCCTGTTGTTCCCGTTAGTGACGACGAGCTAGGCGTCCGTAGCAACGAGCGCGCACTTAGGTAAAGCTAAAGCTGCTAGCTTGGTCCGTTAATTATATATATATTTTTTACATTATTGAACTAACATATTTACAAGGCATGCTAACATAAACAAATAAACAAATAGATACTTTTAAATAAAGATATTAAATAACTGAAAACAACATACGATTAACAGAGTAAAAATTAAACAACACTTACACATGGTGTAAGTAAACAAGAGGGGTCCAACCATAGACAGTCTATTACTGGACGAAGCCACCCCGCTGATTTGAATGGAGAGCAGTGAAGCCAGTTTTGGACCAATAAAATACTACAGGGCCACTTCCTGTTGGCACCAGCGTCTACTGCGCATGATCGCGCAGCATAACCGTGGTTTAATGACGTAGAACAACGGCAGAAACACCGTAATTCTGGTATCTGCAGAGCTGCACCAACAAAAAGTGTCATGACTCAGTGTGTTTGTCTCACTCGGATCGTCACTGATTAAGTTAATCAGCCCACCTATGAGGCTCTCCTGTCAAACACCAACACAGCGTCACTGATGGCCGAATAGTTTTTTTTAGACTGCTGAGAGTTTATAATCTAAGCAATACGGTTACATCTCTCATGTGCGAAGGGGTGTCACATGGTTTTGACGCACAGGACGTAACGTGATGCATTCTAGGTTGTTTCGCTACTCTACACATCGCGACAACGGTAGGTGACCGGTTATTAGTGATGGGCAAATGAAGCTCTCGTGATGCACTGAACCACCTGAGCCAATTGTTTCGAAAATGGGTTGAGTACTCGAAGCTTCAGTTACAGTGACCTCTCCTGGTGAAGTTCAAGGCTGCAGGCAAATTAGACAGGTTAGCTGGTGGACACGACGCTTTTAATTATATACACGCACGCCCCTCGATGAGCAGTGCTGGAGAAACTACTTTACTTTTGTAGAAAAGACCATTAGTTATAAAGCATCTTTGCTTTAATCACCCTTGGATTTAAAGTATATTTACTTTGAAAATTCTTTGATGCACACACATTAAGACTGAACATCATGTTCAAATAAAGCTTGATGAACGCATGTATTTTGTTATTGAGGAGAGAGTGCTGGGAAATATGGCACAGGTTGGATGTGCTTGTGTAACTATGACAGGGGGTGAATGTGTTAGATTGGGTGCACAAACACTCAAAGCTTTCGAGGCAGTGCCAGAGAATCACGTGATTGGACCGCGAACCAGTCGGTGATTCATTCAGTAAGTGAAGCAGTTGCTGCTTTTTTCGTACCAAAGCAAGCTTTGAAGCAGTGGTTCAATAGGATTGTAGTCCAGGGGTTTGAAGCGTGTATCGAAGCTTCAGTGTCGCACTGCCATCACTACTGGTTAGCATTATCCAAAACACTGAGTAAAGTCTGAATGCATATGTTCGGCGTCAAAATAGCTAACGTTACCGCTGTCAATATTGTACATCTAAATCACACAAATTTCAGATTGTTACACGTGCGTATGTTGGGTTATTTGTCGTTCTACGCCAACGGTGGCTAGCATTAGCTCCTGAAGTAGCAGGATTAGCTTTTTTCCCCTTTGGATAACGTAAACTACTCCTACTGTATGAAGCTACTGTGTGTTCGTTTTGCAAGGGCATAAGTTTGCATTTGTCTAAACATGTTTGACGACGCTCAGGTTAGTTATTTGTCCAAAAGAAGATTAAATAAAGATATATATCGTTTAGACCGTTCGGTGTAGCTTTTTCACACTTTTGCACAGTGTGCAAAGACTTTGCTGACTGTACGAATTGATCTTAGTTGAGCTGAAGTTTATGTACTACGACAGTGTTTCCCATCCCTCTCCTGGAGAAAGTTACCCCATGTCCTGCATGATTTAATCTCTCCCTGTTTCAACACAGCTGATTGAAGCAGCTTCAGGAGAGTTTAGTTTGAATCAGCTGTTTTGGAGCAGGGAGAGATTTAACACACACGGTTATATAAACAGTTATTCCCAGAAAGAAACTACTCCTCACTATAGCCACTGTTGGCATATCCTAATTTGTGTGATTTAGATGTATAAATATTGATAGCGGTAGATATTTTGATGGAACATGCCAAGACCCATGCAAGTAGTGTGCTTCTGTGTGTATGAGAGAAAGTGTTGACCACGTAATGATCAATGAAGTCTCCGTCCAGGCTTCTATTATTTATTTATTTATTTATTAATCCCCGCCGGTAACGTCCAATATACTACAGAACCCCACGAAGCTCAAATTGTAGTCCAGTTCCCACAGATGTCCGTTTTTCTATTAAATTCAGCTGCAGTAAAATAATTTACTCTTCAAAGGGAAATTATGAATGAGAAGTGTGTGTGTGTGTGTGTTTTAAGAAGACTGGAAGAGAGGCTAAGTGGCTGCTGTATGGACGGAGTTAACGTCCTATTTTGACAGAATAAGTAAATGGTGCAATAACAATGGAAGAATCCATGTACTTTGACAATGAATATGTTTGACTAAAGGAATCTACTGTGTAGCTGGCTTGTGTCATGTAGATGAATCACTTGCTTCTGTCTGGTTTGCGAGGCAACCCCCAGCTAATCAATCCTGCTTCAGCCTAATGTTGACACCACTCTATTAGCATACAGGCGCAGGGAAAAATAAATGTTACAGGCATTAATAAATGTTGAAATGTGGAAATACAGAAATAAATGCATGTAGAAATGCATAAATAAATACAGAAACAGAAATAAATACAGAAATATAGGCTTTTTTTATTACAAAAATATATTTAATTTTAATTTATTTCTGCATTTATTCATTCATTTATAGATATGTAATTTTTCGTCCCTCATACTAAGCGACCTTTGCGATGGCATAGGGCCCCGTGGCCAGCAGAGGGCCCCTACAATCACTAGTGGTGGAAAAAAAAATCACTGAAAAACGAAACGTAAAATAAAATGAGAGACAGCTCTCTATAATATGCACCATAAAAGCATATTGGTTATTTAATTTAGTTATATACTATGGAAAATCAGCTGTGACCTGTGACTCCTGACCCTGATCGACCCTGTGACATCACCGACATCACTCGCTATGCTGGGTCTGTCAGGCTTGATCAGAAGGAGCTGTATTGCCAAGTAGTGCTTTACACATACGAGGAATTTGCTGTGGTGATAAGGTGCTACACGTAGACAAACATACAGCCAACATAAATAAATGTAGAAATATATAAATATGGAATGGAAGAACAATGTTACTGATATATACATGTGCATTATTCTGGGTCTGTGCCGTGCAGAAGTAACGCAACGGAAGAGAATATTGTGTACATATAAATATACAACAACAAAGATCAACAATCAACAACAAATATGTGCAATGTGCCAGGTCTGAGCCCGACACGAGATGAAACGGTATTTACATGTGCAGAGACATTTGTATCATTTGCAAGGGGGGAGTGTCAGTGGGGGACACAGGCCTTGTAAATGAGGCTAGTTGCAGATGGGAAGAAGCTGTTTTTGTGGCGAGAGGTTTTGGTCCTGATGGACTGCAGCCTCCTGCCTGAGGGGAAAGTCTGAAACAGTTTGTGTCCGGGGTGGGAGGGGTCAGCTGCAATCTTTCCTGCTCGCCTCAGAGTCCTCGAGGCGTACAGGTCCAGAAGAGGAGGAAGATTGCAGCCAATCACCTTCTCTGCAGAGCGAATGATACGCTGCAGCCTACCCTTGTCCCTGGCAGTGGCAGCAGCGTACCAGATGGTGATGGAGGAGGTGAGGATGGACTCAATGATGGCGGTGTAGAAGTGCACCATCATTGTTAGGTTTATTTGCACATCATTGGGCCTTCTTGGTGATGGAGGTGATGTTCAGCTTCCACTTGAGGTCCACAGTGGTGACTGGGGAATCACACAGGATGATGGTGGAGGGTGGGGCTGTGCTCTTTCTGAAGTCCACGACCATCTCCACAGACTGTTCTGGCTGCACCAGGTCACTAGATGGTCGATCTCCCACCTGTAGGCGGACTTATCCCACCTGAGATGAGCCCAATGAGGGTGGTGTCATCCACAAACTTCAGGAGCTTGGCAGACTGGTGACTGGAGGTGCAGTTGTTGGTGTACAGGGAGAAGAGAAGGGGGGGAAAGAACGCAGCCTTGAGGTGTCACCACTCCTAAATGCCTCCTCCTTTTCCAACCTCAGCTGTCTGAGCTTAGCTGTGAACCAGGGTTTGTCATTGTTATAACTCACCCTGGTCCGTGTTGGAATGCAGCTGTCTTCACAGAAGCTGATGTAGGACGTCACAGCCTCTGTAAACTCATCCATATTGTTGGTAGCAGTCCTGAAAACCTGGAGGTCCTCAACAGCTTCACTAGTCCACTTCTTTGATGTCCTCACTACAGGTTTACAAAGCTTTTTACCTGTAAGCAGGAATCAGATGGACCATCACGTGATCCCAGTTGAGCGTGTGTGACTGCGTGATAGGCATTGCTAACTGTGGTGTAGCAGTGATCCAAAGTGTTCCCCTCTCTGGTTGGACACTTTATAAACTGTCTGTTTGGGGAGTTCTTGGCTGAGATTTCCCCTGTTTAAGTCACCGAGAACAATAACAAGGGAGTCCAGGTTTGTCTGCTCCACACACAGTATCCGGTCGGCCAGAATGCCCTGGGCATCCTGAACGTTTGCGTGCCGAGATGTAAACACCAACCAGAGTGAATGAAGCAAACTCACGGGGGTAGTAAAACGGTTTACAGTTAATGATAAGAAATTCCAGATTAGGAGAACAGTGCTGCTGAATCACTGTAACGCTGCTACACCAGCCATTGTTAATATAAAAACAGACACCTCCACCTTTTGTTTTGCCGGAGAGTTCTGTGTCGCGGTCCGCTCTGTACAGTTGGAAGCCTGCCAGCTGCAGCGTGGAGTCCGGTATCAGTTCAGACAGCCAGGTCTCTGTGAAGCACAGAACAGAAGATGAATGAAAGTCTCTTTTTTCCCCCCACCAGAAGCTGAAGTTCGTCCAGTTTGTTTCACAGTGGAGAGCAGTACCATCGTGGTACCACCACACCTGTCTCTCCAGTTTCTACTGCTCCAGTGGATCCAGCTGACTGGCCATCAGTCCTTAATGACCAGTTACACGTTGATGTGGTGAGCAGGGAACCAACACAGGTTGACAGAGACATTTTGACTTTTACAAAAAGACACTCAGACAGTAAAAGTCTTTTCTATCATGTTTAGATATTCATTAAACAACAGGGAGAGGACACCACAATGATTTTTGACCTTTTTTTTTCTCTCCCTCGGATCATCTGCTGCGAGCTTTGGAGAAAACAATGATTATTACATTGTGTTACAGTCATGCTTACAGTGTGCATTGCAATGATCACTTCCTTTTCTAGTTGCTGGATTTCCAGTTTCCTCAGTAGGCCTACCTCTTTTATCTCCATATCTAAGTCCAAGTCCTGCCAGGGTTTTTATTGATATTTTATTTTGTGAAATTTTTCAAGTGTGTGCAGTTCAGACATGATAGTTTGTAAAACACTTATTAATTAGCACAGCAGGAATTGTTCACCTGTGGATGTCCTTCAGGTAATACTTACTACATTGGCAGACTGTCAGACTACAGCCTCAGGGTCAAGTTACAAATATGATCCAGTATTTTCTATGAGCACCACATCACTGACTTATTATCCATATTGACTAAACAAGTACACCATTTTCACACAAAATTGACACACCTCCAGCCTCTCTGCCCAGGCCTACTATACATATACACTTTTTAAAAACATTTTCTAAAAATGTTGCTTGCAATACAAAATGTATTTTTTATACACACACACACACATATATATATTGTATTATACAATAACTGAAAATGCTTTAAGAAAGGTTTATTTGCACAATAAGAAAACATGCAAAGTAATGTAAACATGTGCATTGTCCAAAAAAAGTAACTTAAGCTAAAAGAACAAGCTGCTGATTGCTGCATTATATTTTTATACTGTATATTGAACGGTCACCTGCCAGCTGAATTTTGTGTTTTGTTTTAATATAAATAAAGAAATTTCCACCATAAATTGATGCAGAATATTTCTCCAGAAGTCAGAAGTGTTAAGTGTTTAATGCTCAAAAATGTCTGGGGAAGGACCACCAGACTCCCCACTCATACAGTATCTCAGCATTGAATATTTCTTCAAAATGGGGTTAAATCATTAAAAGGTGTATCTTCACACTCCTAATCTGAGCCCTTATGTCCCCACTACTTTTCAACACAAAGTGACATATATATATATATATATATATATATATATCTATATATGTATATTTTACAGCGAATAAAGTATGCTGCATACGTCTTTTCCATTTCAGCATCAATGAATCTGTGATCGACCGTGTGGTCTCTTGAAGAAAGTTGTTGACGCGCATTTATCTGAATTATTTACACCCTGCTTGACATAGTCGCACCTTCTGAACCTGGTTTTGCCTTTGTGAAACTGATAAAGCCAGGATGCACTGATCACACAGGTGAAGCCTAGCATTATCTCTTATCCTGGATTTCTAAATTCTGCTTTTGTGAAACAGCCCTTAGGTGTGTGGATGTGAGAAAGCTACTACTTTTTAAGTAGTATTAATATTGAGTAAACCTTAATTTAAATATAATACATTTTTCAAAAACCTTTAACTTCCGCATACTAAATTACATTGATTCACTGATGCTTCTTAAAATTAAATTCCACTAATTCTTTATTCAATAAATTTAATTGTGCACAACTTGTACTCTAAGGGAAATCTACTAAAAAAATGTACTGTGCTAGACTCAAATACTAATTTCAACTCTAATACAAAATTACTACTAGTAAACTTAAAATTTTACAAAATGTCCATTTTCAGATAGTAGTCCTCAAAAATACAAATATAACTCCATTATTACAATTCAAGTTCTCTTTATTAGTATCATCTTCTCACATTTCTACATTTAACAGACACAAAATAAGGCACATCTTGCATAAAGCTCAATAGACAAGTAATTGCCTGCTTGATCGGATAATTAAACAGCAACAATTTCGATCAACAATTTGTTTTCATTCATTTTTGCAATAATATTGAACAATCTGTATTTTCAGGTTACGTCCTGTTAAGTGATAACTTGAATCTCTTGAGCTACATAAAGTTTCCTTTTACTACTTACTGTGTTTTGTGGAAAAAGCGACAACAGCACTTTCACTTAAATAATATAAAAGGGAGCTTTAAATGTGGAGTTTTATGGAATCATAAGCAAATAAAAACAGCTAACAAAGGTTGTTTAAAATAAGGAGTCCACGCTATGCAAATTTTTAAGTCAGGTAGACGAGATAATGGAACGATATCTTAGTTTCTTCAGGTTTCACCTGGTCAAATTTAAGACTTTTTAAGACCTTTTTAAGACCATTATGAATAAGATTTAAAACCTATATCACGACTTAAAAAAAAGAAATGCACAAAGGAAATGCAGTCACAAAATTTGTAAATCAGTGTATTCAAATTAGGGTTGAGCAATGTCAACAATGAAACACCGGGATGGACGATGACATTGATAAGCTATGTAATTAACAAGGTGGCATGCAGTGGACCTGCTGACGTGAAAATCCAGAAGAAAAAAAGAGTTCTGTGTCTTTTTGGCGACTTTATAAAACTTAACCTACTGCTGATGGATAAACTCAGGGGGAGCAGACAGGAGACAATACTAAACTACACCCCACAAGCTAAACTTGCTAAATAGTTTTACTGGAGTTGAATTATAACCATTAGATCTGGGAAAATCCATTTGGTTAGTTTGATGCTCTCCACAATGATTTTACATCATTGCGCAGCACCAAGCTGCATTAACATAAATATTAGGCAACATGAGAACCACCTCCCTTCTGTATTACTACAAGCATTTAAATTCAAAATCGGATTCAAAATCCAAAAGAATAATCTCCTCATTAGCTTAAAAGGACTAACGTTAGTTTGCATCCCTAATTTGCTTTAACGTTACTAACCTCAGCTCCTCCGTGGTCAACACGGTCCTCTTTTGAATTTAACTGTCAAGATGTTCAGTAGAGGACAGAGCTGTAACAACTTAATGCTGATCTTATCCTCCCCTAACTTTCACTGTGACTTTCTGCCCCTCCCTCCCTCACATTCGCTCGTCATTTGAAGAACGAGGAGAGGGAGGCAGCCATGTGTTGAGTGTAGCTCACTGATAATCAGTAACGATCATGTGAAATTTTAATAGCGGTGCTCATTCATTAAGCAGCGACAGTAGGCTTCAAATGCGTTGCTAGAGACTGGTTTTAAGCCCTAAGATCTGTTTTTCCATCCAAGAAGCGATAACCTTACACTTCCCCATAGCTGAAGAAATTATTTAAGACCTAGAACACAAACTTCAGCGAATTTAAGACTTTTTAAGGCCTTAAAATTTTGATTTTGAAACCTGGAGGTTCCTGCTTGGTGAAGACACTATGCTGCTTCCTGGTTTCACAAATCACATTTTCCGTTGTAGTTTTGAAACGGACCAATCAAAGGTTTTTATATTACATCAAGCCATAAATTGTAACAGTTCTACCAATAATAAACCAGTAATTCTAAAATAATAATATTGATAGCAATAACAACAAATCCATCCAGCTGCAACTACTAAAAGACAAGTCAAATAATAAACACAGTCACTCAAACAATGGGTGAGAAATAGAAGCTAACTATAACCTTAAACATGACAATAGAAGAGATTTGGAGGCCAGTGCAGTAGGGCTGGACCCAAATATTCGACTTCATTGGGTTGGTATTCAGTTTTCAATTTTGGGATGTGGAGATACGCACAAACACCTACAGTTCTGTCCCGCACAATGCTACACACACTCCAGCTTGCACCGCACTTTTCAGTTTATTTCTTGCTGTATCATACAGCGACAGATGCATACAGGCTGCTGTCTGTCCAACTTTCAGCCATATGTTTTACAAAACTGCACAGCTCGCGTTTTGAACTTTTTCACCCACAATTCTGCGGTAACAACTGCAGGCCTATATTACATCTCTCTTGGTTTGTGTCCCTGCAACTGTCAGTAGACCATATGGCGACTGATCATGGTCCATCTATGGTCTCTTGGACGGATAGAAAACTAAAAAGTTGTGCTCAGCACATAAAATCTGAGCAAAATTGAGGATTTTCTGTTTTGTGTTGTGTGTTCAGGGCAGCCCAAGAATTTAAAAATAAGCTTGTAAATTGCTTTTAAAGTGTTCATGTAACACCCCCAAACTAGTTCCCAATTGACCAACCAGTGTATAAAATAAGCGGGCAACAATTAAACACGCTGTACAAAATATAACCTCCAAATTTATTTGTATAAAATAGACATGCAAAGGGTTAAAACAAGACTGAGGCTAAGATAGTTCAAAAGAGAGTCCAAATAGGGGAAACTGTTAGTTAAACGGAACTGCAGTTCGTCGTGGCTGGGTGTGTTCAACTTCGTCTTCCTGCGTGGGCAAAGCCAAACACAACAGGGACGGGTCTGCTGTTGGTCACAGGCTGGTCGGTTGTAGCCTCACTGCTTGGGCCTCTGGTGACTCTACTAAGTAGCGGTGGCTCTACACTGGCAGCTCCCCAGACCACGACCCAGCCGTGTACCACACTCTTGCAGAGAATCAGCAGCCTCAGCACACCCGCACACTAACAGAAGACCGTGAACATCATCAATTTATAAACCATCCCATACAGACACTACCACCAGCCCACATAACAAGAGTTACCCCCAGGGAAGAAGACAGTCAAAATCACTCTGTACCTGCACACAGGAGACAAACAGAAGACCCTTGAGCCTAGTGTGTGGCTGGTTAAATAGTTTGCAGATGGATGTCATGCCCAAGCACACCTGTCTGCCATTAGTCCATACCCATGCAATTAACCCAAGTGCAAAACCACACCCACCAAATACACACTCACTCTAAGTGCTCACGCCTCACACTACCACTGCACTCAAAATTGGCTGATACAGGTCTACCCTGTTACACCCATGTACCAGAAAACTTTAAAAAAATAAATGCAAAATATAGCCGCGAGCGGCAATGATCGGGATCCAAGCCAGTCGCAAAAAACGCAAAAAATGAGACAGAGAAGAACATACGCAGACGACTTCAGAGATTAAAATGATGAAAGAATTTGGACTAGATAATTGGGGAAATGCATACTGGATTTTTAAAGCATCGCCTTGAGATCAGAGAGCGTCATTATATGTACCTGACTACTGGGTGAAATGTTCAACACACCTGCGACATTTTGTTTTTTTCAAGTTTAAGCTGCAAAAACTCTTTTTAGCAGAGAAAAATGAGAAGAAACTGATAGGGATCCAAATAAAACAGAGACCTTAAACTCGCTATGATCTAAACACCCCCATTTTCAGCATGTCTGACTGGCTCACCTGGGGATTTGAAGTAGGTGACTTACTGACTGAGCTACTGGTTAGAGGCTGTGTCTGCACTTTCTCACAACTTGAGGTAGTGATGTCACAAGTGCCAGACCCCGATAGTTTTGTCAGTTTAAACTTAAAACGCTTACAACTGTCAAGATGTTGGTGAGAAAATTATGAATAAAAATCACGCATCATTCTGTCGGTTTTGGGTGTGTTGTGAATTATTTTGGTGGCATTTGATCCAAAACAGAGTTAAAAAGAAAATGTTGTGCATACTGTATACTTTTTATTTATACAAGTTATTTGTCAGATAATTATTGCCATATGGTTTAAAATTTTTCAGATGCAGATTCAGTTTGAGATCATTTGACATAATTTATATTGTGATCTGTCAACATATAATAAAGTTTGTGAAATAAGAAAATGTCTTGTCTTGCTTACAGACTCATTCACTACTATTAGTAAATGTTTTTCATAAACACTTTGTGATAACATGATATCTTTGTAATACCGCAGGTCCCGTAATAGTACAAAATGACCAAAACCTCAAAAACAAAGCACTTTATTCATGGCCAATGAAATGAAAATTTAATTTGGGTATTTAAAATGCACAAAGTAGCAAAGCCATAACATTTACAGAAACTGTCCAGATCATGTCCCTTCCGGGACACAGTGGTCGTCATGATGTGTCTTCCTGGGGATGCTTAGATTTTGCTGATGCTGCTGGCCGCTGTGTTGTCTTCAGGCCTTTGCTTGACTGAAGCATGACAGACTCCAGTCTGGTGGGTCCAGAAACACCTCAGACATGAGTTTTATCAGATCACTCAGATGATCTGTAAAACACGAAAGAGTCACTGTTACTTTCAAACCAACCTCCTGAGTGAAAGAGGCCCAGGCAAGCCTGAGTGACAGCCAGTGCGCTGCAGCAGCACCAACCGGAGTGCCAGCGTTTCTATTTAAACTCAAACTAAGTATTTCTCGTTTGCTTTCTGGAATTCAGAAGAGGATGTTTTAGTTAAGAAATGGACTACCTGCAACATACGCAAGCAGATCGGTAGATTGTTGCCAGCACATGGTCTGACTCACATTACAGCAAAGTACTAACCTTACAGTGTTGCGACTGCTCCTAAAATGACTCACTAAACAGTGTACTCCCTCTTGTGGTAAAAGTGGGAAATAACGTCTACTTTATGTTACAGAAAAATACACAAAGAAACGAACATTGTTAATAGCAGTATTAACATGAGTTCAACAGCTAAGTATAAAACTGTACTTGAGGAGGAGTGAGGAGTCCTCGGTTGTCTTCTGTCAGCCTGGCAGGAAACGCCTCTGCTGGCTTGTTTGTAGGAAACACTTACAGTTTAACCTTAGTCCAAATTCATCTCAAGTGTGTAGTTATGATAACGGTTTTGCACTGTTCATAGCTGTAACTATTACAGCTATGGTTGATATGACAGACAGACAGACTGTTCCTATAACATTAACTGTGACGGAGCTGCGGTATTGTCACTAATACTAGTATTGCAGTAATGTGAAGTATATCCCTGAATGAGAATGGGTTTGTACAGTACACCCTGCTATTTTGCAAGTTCTCCCACTTAGAAATCATGGAGGGGTCTGAAATTGTCATCGTAGGTGCATGTCCACTGTGAGAGACATAATCTAAAAAAAAAAAAAATCCAGAAATCACAATGTATGATTTTTCAACTATTTATTTGTATGATACAGCTGCAAATAAGTATTTGAACACCTGAGAAAATCAATGTTAATATTTGGTACAGTAGCCTTTGTTTGCAATTACAGAGGTCAAACGTTTCCTGTAGTTTTTCACCAGGTTTGCACACACTGCAGGAGGGATTTTGGCCCTCCTGCAGTCACATTAGCTGCAGAATATGCTAACGCCAAGTTCAACAGGCAAGTGTTCAAAAAAAAGTTTGAAGTCGGTATAGATCCATCCTTGAGCTGTTTGGTTGATAGATTTCATTTGGTTGTGAAGTTACAGCCTAGTGTTGTGTGATGGTAGATGAAAATGCAATGTCAAATGCTGTTCTCATTTTCATTGTCACATGGTTAGAAAATGGCATTTTAATCTTAATTTTGACTTAAAAAGAACATGAGCACATGGACATGTAAATGCAAGAGACTGGGGGCGCTCTTTCACTCATAGCATTTGAATAAAGTCCACTATAGATTGCATTTTCATTAAAATTTTTACCTAAATAACACATACGTATGTGGAAAATAATAATGTTATTGTGGGATTACATTTTCATTTTCAAGTTTGCATGATAATTTAAATTTAGTCCCCTATATGCTTCCATATAAATACACAAAAGTAAAAATTTAAGAAGAAAAAATGGATTGACGTATCAAAATTGTTTTGATAAAGTTTGATCAGCGATGCCGTAGATAATCCCACCAAAGTTTCAGGTCGATTGGCGAAACCGTCTGGGACGAGTTTTCAAAAATAGGTTTTAGAGAAAAGTGATAAAAAGTCATATAATTGACATTTTTAGAGCTGAAGACCACTGGAGCAAAGCTCCAGCTGAATCCAGAGATTAAAATAATGAAAGAAGATTGACTCTAAACAAGTTAATTGAGATAATTGCAAGTTGATTGTTATAGCGCCACCATGAGGTCTATGAGGGCCATTTTTTTTGCCTGAGTAGTGGGTGGAATTTGCAACCTACGTGCCAATTTTGGTGAGTTTTCGTCCAGCAGTTTTTGCTGCCCAAACACTTTCAGCGGAGAAAAAGAAGAAGAAGAAGAAGATTCAGAACAAAACCAATAGCTTCGCTGCTTGGATCCCTAATGAGAAATGACAATTGAAAGTAGATGGCTCTATCCTCCTAGTCATCTCTAGACAATATCATAATAAATTTCACTATTATAGTACAGAGGTCCCAATCTATATTGACTGACCATTATGTGATCAACATTGTTGCTACGCCATAGGTTATCTTAAACTCACCTGAAGGTCATAAATCCTGAGGATCTCTGCAGGGCCTCTGCTCTATTGGCCTTCTGCCTGTACAGGGAAATCAGTTGTGGTGTGTATCTCTCAAGTTTGCAGTAGAATTGGCTGCATAGGTTCAACATTTGTAAAGCGATGAACTCAACAAACACCTGCAAACACATAAATGTATGCAGATTAATGGTTTCCAACTTGGGCCTTGACAGAAAAACATAATGCATCAATTACTTGTTTTAAGCAGGATGGCTGACTATATGGCAAAAAGAATATAATTTTTACCTGTGAAATGGGCATGGACCACTGCACTGACAAGAAAAGAAAATGCAGGGTCATCCTGCAAATTTCTTTAACCTAACTTAGGTTTTGCTGCATCAAAATGAAAGATTATGTGGCTACTGAGAACTGAGTTAGCCAATCAAATATATTTTAAACAAGACTAATTGTATAATATTGCATCATTTAGCATCTATCTGATGCTAAATATCTGAAGCAACATTCCCACACCAACACAGACCCTTGTGTTTTTTTTCTCAACAGTGCCATTTTTGGTCTGAACAGGGTTGAGGCAGAATTTCAGTCAGGTACTAAATAGTTTAAGAACCATAAAGGAGTCATTCAACCATCTATAAGCTTTTATACAGCTTTTAACAGATCCTACTGTGAAAAATGTTTATATTTAATGCTGTAATAGAGCTACAGTTTTCTCAGAAATGTATGAGAATTTTAAATAGCTAAATATACATATTGAACATTGCCCACTCATGTTCAATGTCCCCAACCAGCCAGAAAAGCTCTGCCAGAGGTTTGAGTTGAAGATCTCACAGACAGGGGCCTCCTCCAGACGTTCCCAGTTCACTCGCACTAATTGTTTGGGCTAACCGGGTCTGTCCAGAGTCTTCCCCCACCCCCTGACCCAACTCACCACCAGGTGGTGATTAATTGACAGCTCCGCCCCTTTCTTCACCCGAGTGTCCGAAACATGCGGCCTCAAATCAGATGAAACGATTACAAAATCGATCATCAATCTTCGGCCTAGGGTGCTCTGGTACCACGCACACTTATGAGCATCCTTATGTTCGAACATGGTGTTCGTTATAGACAATCCATGACTAGCACAGAAGTCTAACAACAAACACCCACTCAGGTTCAGATCAGGGGGGCCGTTCCTCCCAATCACGCCTTTCCAGGTTTCTCCATCATTGCCCACATGCGCGTTGAAGTCTCCCAGCAGAACTATGGAGTCCCCTACAGGAGCCCCATACAGAACTCCATTCAGGGTCTCCAAGAAGGCTGAATACTCTGAACTGCTGTTTGGTGCATATGCACAAACAACAGTCAGAGTTTTCCCCCCTAGTACCCGAAGGCGTAGGGAGGCGACCCTCTCGTTCACTGGAGTGAACTCCAATGCAGCGGCGCTCAGCCGGGGGCTTGTGAGTATCCCCACACCTGCCTGGCACCTCACACCCTGAGCAACTCCAGAGAAGAATAGTGTCCATAACCTATCAAGGAGTACGGTTCCAGAACCGAGACTGTGCGTGTAGGTCAGCCCCACCAGATCTAACTGGTAGCGCTCCATCTTCAAGTTCCACGTCCCCAGAGCCAGCCTCTGCTGCCTGGGTCTCGTCCATCGAGGCCCCTGACCTTCACCACCACCCATGTGGCAGCGCACCCGACCCCCGTGGTTCTTCCTATGGATGGTGGGTCCAAAGGATGGAGAGGGGGGTGCCACGTTGCTTTTTCAGGCTATGCCTGGCTGGGATCCGTGGCAAACCCGGCCACCAGGCGCTCGCCGGGGAGCCCTCCCTCTGGGCCTGGCTCCAGACGGGGGCCCCGGGCTTCCTCCGGACAGGGTCTCTTCTCCTCTTCCTCGTTTTTTCATCAGGTGTCTTAATGAACCATTCTCAGTCTGACCCCTCACCTGGAACCACTTTGCCTTGGGAGACCCTACCAGGAGCACTAGGATCCAGACAACACAGCCTCCAGGCTCACCGGGGCACGCAAACCTCTCCACCACGATAAGGTGACGGTTCTCCAGATCTACGTGATCCATTTTTCACGTCAGCAGGTGTACCGCATGCCAGCTTTTTAATTACGTAGCTTATCAATTTCATCGGTACTATACCAGTGTTTCATTGTTGACATCGTCTGATGCCAATTTTGAAGACATCACTCAAACCTAATTTGAATACATTGATTTACTCTGCAAGTAATTTTGTGACTGCATTTCCTTTGTGTGTTTCTTTTTTTAGGTCGTGATATAGGTTTTAGATTTCATTCATAATGGTCTTAAAAAGGTCTTAAAAAGTCTTAAATATGACCAGGTGAAACCTAAAGAAACCATGATATTGTTCCATTATCTCGTCTACCTGACTTAAAAATTTGCATAGTGTGGACTTCTTATTTTAAACAATCTTTATTAGCTGTCTTTATTTGCTTATGATTCCATAAAACTCCACATTTAAAGCTCCATTTTATATTATTCAAGTAAAAGTGCTGCTAATGGAATAAAATTATACATAGTCGCTTTTTCCACAAAACACAGTAAAGTAAGTAGTAAAAGGAAATTTTATTTAGCTCAAGAGATTCAAGTTATCACTTAACACAAAAACATCTCATTAAGAATCTGGAAATAGAGAATGTCCAACATTACTGCAAAAAAAAAATCAAAATTGTTGCTGAGCTTTATGCAAGATGTGCCTTATTTTGTGTCTGTTAAATGTAGGAATGACAGATGTTTAAGGTTTTGATACTACTAAAGGGAACTTGAATTGTAATAATGGAGTGGTATTTATATTTGTGAGGACTACTATCTGAAAATGGGCATTTTGTAAATTTCAAGTTGACTATTAGTAATTTTGTTGTGTGAGTATACATTAATATTTGAGTCTAGCACAGTACATTTTTTTGAGTAGATTTCCCTCAGAGTATACATTGTGCACAATTACATTTATTGAGTAAAGAATTGGTGGAATTTAATTTTAATAAGCATCAGTGAATCAATGTAATTTATCATGCAGAAATTAAATGTTTTTTACAAATGTATAATAACTAAGTTAAGGTTTACTCAAAAATTTTATTACCACTACTATAAAAGTTTGAGGTAATCAGTTTGGGTGCCATGACAGAATATATAGCACAGGTTACTGTTAAAACACTCTTACATGCAGTGATGGCTTTTAGAACAGCTGCTGTATTTGCTATTTCTGATGAACAGAGCTCGAGGTGAACTGGCTCACGATTCAACACATCATACAGAGGCGAGACATCGTGCACGTATCCACTTTTCTCATGCAGCCGAACTATCCAGTTATTCTGACAATAATGAAATATGACAAGTGCGAGAAACAGTCTTTACTGTGTTTGATAGGAGCAATACTCAAAGTAAAACATTTTATTGATTAAAAATTCTTTTGTTTTAGTATAGAATGACCCTTTCAGGGTTGAAGGGGCTAAAAATAAATGTATGTGTTTTTCATGTACGCACTCTGGACATCTTTTGGGAATAATCTTTACACAAAATAACACACAGACATAATTTTTTTTGTGTTGCCTGGAAACCTTGTTTGTGTGGTAACTCGGTGCCATTGATGTGCAACTTGCAGCATTTCTGTTTTTGCAGAGTGGTTCTTTTTCTAAATGTGCCATAGTGCTGTCAGAGTGGTGAGGATGTTTTCTTTATTTGCTTGTATTTTCTTAAGTTGCAGTGCACTGGGTTCTCTCCATCCCTGAATATGCCTCTTCTGCCCTGTGTGTTTACAGTAGTAGCTCACTGTATGATGTGACTGACTGCCTACAGTAAAGTGGAACCATTACCACAAGGACAGGAGGCTGAAGACAATGACCAGACAACAAGTATCAGAAAATGTGCACTGATGTATTAGTCACTTTGTGCAAATCACGTTACAGACATTCATGTTACGCTGCCATAAAACAGTGACAGCGCTATCATCATAAGAGCATTTCAAAAGGAAAATACCATTGCTTTTTCACATTTGGATTATTTACACAATTAAAACTCAGTTATATAGGGTTAATACATAAAAATCCTGTGATAATATTTTCAGTGTACAATATCAGAGCACATACCTGTACACAAAAGCAAAGTTGTTTACAACTTAGTTACTTAGTTAAGTCTTATAGCAAGAAGAAATGGTCAAAACATGAAAATGGCGACGTTTGTCTGAATTGTACTTTAACTGGAAATATTTTCCTAGATTAAATTCAGTTTTGCCCACGAGATGGAAAGTGCAGCCAAATATGAAGGGATTTATTTGTCTTTTTGCCTCAAGTTCAATTTTCAAATTGCATTTGAGCAGCAGTTGCCAACTATGCCAATATAAACAGTATACCTGTGTTTGAATCTGTTCCTGTTAAATTCACAGTGATGGATGATTGAATACTTCCTCTATAGTCGATGGAATCTGAAATTTAAAGGGATCCTGAATGCCAGGATATGTGTTACCATATATCACAAACAAAGAGTATATAATGCTCAAAAGCCTTCTTGAATCCAAAGTAACCTTGGGGAAAATATGAGTGCACACTATGAAACTTGTTGACAAAACAGTCCAACCTCAAGGTCCATTTAGTTCCAGAGCTTTAAGTCGTATCACATGGTCTTCCTCCACAGATAGGGTTTGCCCAGTTGTCCTCTTTGTTTTCTTTCCAAGGTCAAGAGTGATCTTTGAAACTCAACACTAAAACTGGTATTTCTCTTCAATATGTATATCAAAATTCTAGAAAACACTTAAAATACAAACATTTTGACAAAATACATTACCTTTAAAATGTGCTTTTACATGCATCTCAAATGACCATACATCTCAAATATCACAATGCCCAGACATGATCAGCGCTGATAAAGTGCAAAATTACAATCTCCAACAGTAAACCCTACGGTATAAACTGCAACATAGGTATTGCAGTATTAAATGGCTTTTAAGGATATGCTTATAAAAAACTACTTTTCCATGAGCTCGTCTTTAGTCATATTTAGCCATCATCAGACGATCCTCCAGAACGCTGCACAAGCTCTGTTAAATGCATGAAATGTATCAGTATACATGGTGAAATGTGCTAAGCTGTCCAATAACACTGATAATGGACTTGCGAAATGGAGAGAAAAACACTATGAGTCCTTTGGGCCAAGAAGCTTTGTGGGCGTATGCAGGTAATTTACATAAACCTCCTGAAGGGTTTTTCTTCTGAGTTATAGCTTGACGCCAAATAGAAAGTGAAGGAAAGTGTAGTTTTTATATTAGCAAACATCACTGATGAACTGGCATCAGTAAGTAACGGCATTCGTTTAGAGGTGCTCAGGCAAAATGTTTACTTCACTACATTCAGGTCTAACAGCAGCTCATTCATTTACTCCTCTTTAATACCACATTAAACACTAGTTTTTTTTTACCATATATATATATATTTATATATATATATACACTATCTTTAGCCCTCCTCAACAGTATATTTACATATTACACTGCAGACTATATGTGCTGATCAAAATAATACACCATAAGTGCCCTCGCTTTGTAATAAAATATCCCAAGCTCTTCTGATTTCATGTCCAGTCTGTTGATAGAAGAGGCAACCCAGAAAACTCCAGCAAAAATATTGGTTAATAGTAATTGGTTCTTAAAATGTAAAATTCATACATGTGTGCAGAAACACAAATACACAAAATCGTATTTAGCTTGCATTAAATCCATTTAGTGTGATATGTGAGATCTTTAATATCTCGTTCTATGACTTAGCAACATAAAATTCTACCATCATACGCCAGTGTTACACCAGTGTGTCCTCTTCAAGTGTTATCCCATATCACCATAACCGTCGTCCAGTGTAGTTAATTGGGGCTGTGGGCATCTAGAAGAGAGAGACATACAAGTAGTGAGCAAGTACGCAAATACTCCTTGTGGTTGGTTATTTCACAAATAAGACAGACTTACTGTTCCACCATTCATGACCAGAGCCATCTCAGTGGGCTGGTAGACGTGGCCTCTGAAGGCGATGCCCGGACGGACACTCCCGTGGCTGCTGTGGTATGTTCCAGTACGGAGAGCTGACAGACCAAGCAAGGTAAAGCACAAACACACACACACACACACACACACACAAATTACAGGTGCCATGCTAACAAGTGATACATCTTCTAGATCATAATGATTCCACGTTCAAGATATGATAGATGACTGTGCTACTGAAATGATACATGCATCAAACTCAAGGTGAAAACATAATTTTCCAACCAGCTGGGTCCCTTAGACGCCCTTCACACACAGTAAACCCAGTTTATCTAATTATTATGGTTGATTAGACCTCTTTCCAGGAGTGACATCTCTTGTTAGCTTTGTTAGGCTGGATGAATTATAATACTTTTACCATGTACCTGCAGGCACTTATCATGCCTGCAGGTACATGGTGGATGAATTATAATACTTTTACCATGTACCTGCAGGCACTTATCATGCCTGCAGGTACATGGAGTTTGTTGAACTCACACTCTCATGGAGTTGTGAAGTGGGAGGAGCTATTTCAGGCAGAAGTAAAAGTCCCATTCATTTTTTGCCATCCAAAAGTAATGTGAATCACAGTTGGAGCATGTCTACAGCATAAAATCTGCCACTGAGTGTGGTTGAAAATAGTAGATGTCTTAGTAGTAATAGAGTCTTTGATAAAATGTTAAAGCTACTGTACAAGCCTGTGGACATAAAAACGTCAAGGTAAAAGTTAACCATGACTCCTAATGTGTCTCTTGGCAAGAAACATCCAGTCACCTAGCCTAGAACTCTGTGAAGTGCGCTGCTAACTGTGAATGGAAAACATCCAGTCACCTAGCCTAGAACTCTGTGAAGTGCGCTGCTAACTGTGAATGGAAAACATCCAGTCACCTAGCCTAGAACTCTGTGAAGTGCGCTGCTAACTGTGAATGGAAAACATCCAGTCACCTAGCCTAGAACTCTGTGAAGTGCGCTGCTAACTGTGAATGGAAAACATCCAGTCACCTAGCCTAGAACTCTGTGAAGTGCGCTGCTAACTGTGAATGGAAAACATCCAGTCACCTAGCCTAGAACTCTGTGAAGTGCGCTGCTAACTGTGAATGGAAAACATCCAGTCACCTAGCCTAGAACTCTGTGAAGTGCGCTGCTAACTGTGAATGGAAAACATCCAGTCACCTAGCCTAGAACTCTGTGAAGTGCGCTGCTAACTGTGAATGGAAGCTCAAGGTTACAGTGTTGAGAAAACTAAAAACACGCTGCAGTTTTAATTACTTCACTTTTATTTTTTGGGTCTCTTTGGTTTTTGAATTTTCTACTGTCCTGATTTGCACATTTGGCTTTTTCTCTGTGGTAACAGAGGCGAAGGCTCAGGGTATTGTAGAATTTACAGTTGTCCGCCACGCGAAACTGATGGGCCAAACATGATTTCTCAGAAAAGAAGTTGAAATAAATACAACAGGAGCCGGAACATAAACCTATTTGTTTGTTATCCAGGACAGACCCATGTCTCTGTGTTAAGCAACATTGATCCAATTGTTGAAAGAAATATTTAAATAGAAAAACAGGATGGGAAAAGCATTTTCGCAACACTTGTCTGTCCCACTTCACAACTTGATTGTTAGTACAGCTCCACCGATATTCAAACTGAACAAAGTCCTAATCCAAAAGAGTAATTGAGTGTGCAGGGATTCATTTAAAGTGAGTCTTATGGCTGTGTCCAAATTCACTCCCTTGTTCTCTCATTCACTGCTCTTTATGATAGACGCTCATTCGTTTACTAAATAGTGAGTAAATTGAGAGTTCAGACACAATCATCGCCATTTTGGGTTATCACTTAAAGCCGTAGCCTCCTTTTTTAAAAGCAGAGCATTGAATTGGGGGATTGTCAGCGAGAAAGCAGCGTAGAAGCCATGCGCACTACTTTTCTTCATTCCATTGTGGGAATATTTTAGGGCACTATATTATGAATACATTTCACGCTGAGAATTTGGACACTCAAATAAAATGACGGACAGTAACTTATTTTAAGGAAAATTCCAGTATTTGTCAACCTTATTAACATAGTTACAGCCATCACTCCAATCCATTATATTAACACTTACCTAACAAGCTATACTGCAGAGATTACAAAGACAGGGGGTTTACTGTCCATCAGGGTCAGTAACAAAAGCCTTAACTCCATTCTTGCAACCACAAAACACTGACTTCCTTACACCATGTTACATGACTTTTCTCTGTGCATGACTCTGCTGTTGTGCAAGTTGGACTCTGTCCCATTTGTTGCAGCATAAATTCCCCTCCTCAGTCAGCCATATATTGGCCAACCAATATCGTCAGTCCCCTGAAGATGCTGTTCATGATTACATTCTGCCACTGCCTCCACTCTTTGTTTATCCTGGTTCATCATAGTTTAGCTCTTCATCTGTGCATTTGGCTTCAGATAAATATGGAGAGCAATCGAAGTGAAATGACTCACACATTTCCCTGTAAGCCTGTTGTATAATCTCGCATTTCGAAAAGGTTAATTTGGATTTTGGATTGTGTACAGTAAGCTAAAAATGAGACACACTTTGCTGTACATAAACCTACATGGCATTCATGGTAGTATGGCAATATGGTAGCCATCAAGCAAGTTGAACAGGACATTGATCTGCAGTGCAGTGGATGAACTTTTAAAAAGCATATCGTGATTGCAGTTGGATAAATAAGAATTAAATAAGCCCACCCAGCAACAAGTCGAAACAATCCAATACAACAGACTGCACAACTACTAGCACTTGAAATATCTCAGCTGTTTGTGAGAATTATTAATCAAACCAAAAATGCACTCTTCATCTATTTAAATAATTCCATACATTTTTTATTTGATTTTATGTCTTTTTATTTGATTAAAGATTAGATTAATTTAGAATTAAATGTATGATTTAATTTACTTTCAATTTATAATAATTTTATTTAACTTTTGATTTAAATTAATGATTAATTTTTTAAAGATCTAATCCAATCTAGTTTGTCTTGTCTTGTTAGTCTTTTCTTGCTCCTATGTATCGCTTGTATGTGTACTGATATTTTATTTCAGAATTCAGAATTCAGAAGAGACACAGAAAGGTCACCTGTCAACCAATCACTGTAGTAAACTAATCCATGAAACATTATGTCATCCTTTTCTCTTTGTGAGGAAACTCTGCTATGAATCTTGTGTGATATTTAGTGACATTGGTTGTCACTATTGAAATCCCTTGTAAATGACATAAATTCAGCCAAACGTTCAGATTCAAAATATAGCTTTGGTTGCAGTATTAAGTCAAAACTGTCAGACTCAGTGAAAGTTAGTTACTTTCATAGTCTTCTCTTTTTTCATTCATCAGCTGAACGCAAAAAAAAATGTAATTCACCATTTTTGGAAAGAAATCAAGGTAACAACCATTGTTGTTGTCTTCCATAAAACACTTAAATGACAAACATATTTTGCTGTCTAGCATGTTGAAAATACGACCTAATGAGTTTTAAAGGCAGCGTTCGACCCAGGTTGATAAAAAAAAATCCGTCTTTGTTATATAAACATGCACACACACACACACACATTACATAAGCCTACTTGCACCGTGCTCCTCCATGGAAAAGGCCTGGTTTTCTGGGAAGGGTCGGTGTGTGTGTGCAGGGAGCTCATCTCCAAAATGTGGAGGAGGGGACGTGTGACTTGTGTCGAAGAAGTCTTGCGTGTTGGATTGTGGAGGTTTCCGGAGACACAGGTGGGCCTCTGGAATAGCATGGAACAGCAGCAGGATCCAGCCCTGAATGACTAGGGCCACAGCCAGCGCAGGCTCATCCAACACCTTTACATCCTTTTTTCCTCCTCCTCCTCCTAACCTTTCCCCTTTCCCCTTTACCCTCAGCGTTTGGCTGCCATAAAGATAAAACCCTAGCCAGGCCACCCATAGCAATGCTGATGCCAGACTGGACAGGAAGATCCAGACGGCGTTACACTTCCATCTCCGTTTTTCACTCTCTCCTTCTCTATCTTCTTCACTCCCACCTGCTCCCTCTGACCCCATCTCTCCCCCACACAGCACCACCCCCAGAGAAAGCCCCATGGCTATGAGGAGCAGACCCAGGGTGTAGCTGCATGTCAGAGCAAAGTCCAAAGGCGGATATTCGCAGGCTGGGTGACGCTCCCTAACTACAGTCAGCAAGACCCATTCAGCAGAGATGATCCCCTGAACCAAGGCCAAGGCCAGACCGAGCGCTGCCAGGGAGCTGCCTGATGGGCTCGTTTTCCCCGCCACCAGCCTCCTGAGCCTCACACCCTGCACAAGCAAGCTGGAGAAGCAGAGGGCAAAAAGGGGCCCCCAGAAGGCCCTGCGGACCACACAGAGCGCCTGGTTCTTCCCAACCAGGAAAGCCAGAGAGATGGAGAAGAGCCCGAGGAGCGTGCCCAGGAGCAGGAGAAGAGGTCCCATTCCGGAGCGCCTGGCGGGGTCGGAAATGGAGCGCAGCTTAACTAGGAGGAGCACAGCGAGGACCAGAGAGCTGACGCCACCGCTGCAGGCCACGGCCTCCAGAACCACACCCCAGACTGACTCCAGGTCACACAGCACTCTGTACGGAGGGTCCACATCCTCACTGCATCCCCGAGGAGGAGGAGACGGGTGGGAAGAGCCATAGCCAATCAGTGACAAGAGGCAGATGATGATAGGGCTGACAGCCATCTTAGAGACACAGGGACAGAAAATATGTAGTGTGAGGACAGATGGAGAACGGGTTAAAGGAGAGAAAGAAAGGGTGAAAGGTACACAGTGATAAACAAGAGGAGTGGTATTGTGGAGAAAGATCCAGAGAGGAGGGATGCAGGAAGGTGAATGTAGTGACAAATTACACATTATTAATTCAGACAGCATCTTCATGATTCACAGTATACAACAGAAACTCAGTGTACATTAAGATCCAATAAGCCTGTTAAATATCAGATTAATATTTTTCTCTCTTTTTCAGTCAAACACACTCACACAGAACAGAACTGCTTTTAGCACTGGGCACTGGTTTCCATGGGAACGGGAAACAGCGTGGGCTGACTACATCGCACACTGGGCTTTGGAGAAGTCGAGTTTCAGTACCAAAAAGGACAGAAAAATGCACGCACACACACACACGCTCACAATGTTTGTACTTTGTGGGGACCCTCACTGACATAACGTATTCTCTACACTTACCCCAGCCCTAAATGAACCTCATTTTCAAAATGTTCCCAGTGTCATGGTCTGAAACTCAAATTGGTTCTCAGAATGACTGATGAATCAGGGCACACACATGTACATACAAAATACCACAGCATTAAAATGATTTCACTCAATTTAGTCATGATTTCAAACTCACCTCAGATCAGTTCTTGAAATTTTGTCTATTTACAGTGAAGAGGCGTCATAATTTTCCAGTCTGCATCCTTCAACTAGTTAAAGTCTTTTTTAATCCCAGTTAACAAAATCCTTGAGGCAGCAGAAACAAAGCAGTTTCCATTTTGTCTTTGAAAACGTCTCTTGCGTCGCTCTCTGCGCTCACAGCTCCCACTATTTTAAAGTACAAAATAGCACACTTTGTGAGACCAATAATGCCCTGCTGCTGCAGTGACACGTCCGGCTGCTCCAACACGGATCCACAATTATGATGCATGCCTGGATACTTCACACACCCACATAGTCAAATATATCTTCTGTCTCTCTTTCACTCTTCTCTCTCACTGTTTCTGCCTCTCTCTCGCTCCCTCTGTCCTCCTCTTTCTGTTCATTCTGTCTGCATGTCTGTGTTTCTCTCTCCCTGCTTCACGCTGAATCTGCGGAGGTGTCAACAGAGATGCAATCCCAGCTTTACTTCTCCTCACCCACACACAGAGAGTATGATTTGCTGATGTACCTGTCTAACCTGGAGGAAAATAGGAAGTCCGTACAGTAAATAAGCATGGTAATTTGCAGCCAATCCAGTATTAGTCACTCGTTTGCACATCTCGATGTTATTTCCTGCCTTCAGGCTCCCACATCTTCCTCATACTGCTTATACAATTCATCCTCACACCCAGAGCTGTGGGAGATGTCGATTCATCTTTCATCACCAAAGCAAGGTCTCTTCAGCACTAAGATGTCAGCTGACAGTGAGTGTTGCAAGGAGTGACGATGGGCTTTGGATGGGTAGGGGCAGATGGTCAGTCTAAACACAGGTGAGCTCTGTGGCCACATGGCCGTCTTAGTAGAGAGTGTTACATAATACCACTGAAGGCATGATTCAGCCAAGTCTCCCTTTAGAGTGGAGTAATCTCCTCCCCTGGTGATGGGTTCTTGTGGGGTTGGAGAATGACACAACATGACGGAAACCATGACAAGGAGCATCCATTGCACTGGCTAATTGAGTCAGTTTGGATCAGTGTGATGGAGATTGGTGCTGACAGACACTAGTGAGCTCAGTGACAGAGATGGTACACAAATAAACTCACAGGCAAACAGATGTAAAGGAGTGCACACCTGCACCCTGCTGTGTCCGTAAAGACAGTCTAATCCAGATCCTCACATGCATGTAAGTAGCAGGAAGATGACTGCTTTCTGTTAGTGATAGCAGAAGAATGGAGTGATTACAGTCAATTACATGTGAACTGATCCAGGTGGGTACTTCAGAGTTTTCCAGGTAAAGTTCATTGTCATTATTTTATTTAACATTTATAAAATGTAAGAATGTATAAGAAAGACAATAGGCATTTTTACACAGCAGACATTTTGACTGCTGGACCATCTTTATTGTCTTTGAAAAAACAATAAAGATGGGGTGGGAATCTCGGCTCTTTCTATCTTTTGTCCACTTTCTGGCCTTGGCTGCAGGAGCAAATGATTGTGACCTGTGTGATGTAGTCTCTTGTTTTTCTTTTTTGTGTTCTGATGGGTCAGGTTGTGCTAGCTTCATGTCTGTGTGGTTAGGGTAATTCAATTCAATTAAATTTCATTTATATAGCGCCAATTCACTACAACAGTTATCTCATAGTGGGTTTTTTTTCATGTAGAGCAGGTCTAGACTGTACTCTTTGTGCTATTATTTACAGAGACCCAACAATTCCCACCATGAGCAAGCACTTGGCGACACATGCCACAGAAAACTTCCTTTTAAGATGCAGAAACCTCAAGTAGAACCATGGCTCAGGGTGGGAAGCCATCTGCCTCGACTGGTTCAGGTTGAGAGAAAGAGAGAGAGAGTACACACACACACATATTACTGTCATTTATTTATTTTATTTTTTTATATATTTTTATTTTTTAACAATTTCAATTCAATTCAATTTTATTTATATAGCGCCAAATCACAACAACAGTTATCTCACAGCGCTTTTCATAAAAGAGCAGGTCTAGACCGTACTCTGATGATATTTACAGAAGCCCAACAGTTCCCACCAAGAGCAAGCACTAGGCGACAGAGGCAAGGAAAAACTTCCTTTTAAGAGGCAGAAACCTCGAGCAGAACCATGGCTCAGGGTGGGCGGCCATCTGCCTCGACCGGTTGGGGGTGAGAGAGAGAGAGAGAGAGAGAGAGAGAGAGAGAGAGAGAGAAAGAGAGAGAGAGAAAAAGAGAGGGATGTAAGGAGAGAGAGAGGGGAGGGAGGCAGCCTACACAATATACACACAGAGGTTAAGACAGTGAAGGTGATATATATATTTTAACACACACAGTTTTATTTATTTATTTTATTTTTGATATATATATATTTTAACACACGCTTACTGTTTTATTTTTTTTTTTAAAACACACACACACTTACTGTTTTATTTTTTATTTTATTAACACACACACACGCTTACTGTCTTATTTATTTATTTTATTTTCAATATTTTTTAAACACACACGCTTACTTTACTTTACTTTACTTACGTTTTGTTTATTTATTTATTTGTAATATATTTAAATTTTTTTCACTCACGCTTACTGTTTTATTTATTCATTTTATTTTAATATTTCTTTTTTTTTAACACAAACACACATACGCTTTGATTACTTTACGCTTTAATTACTTGTTTAATGAAATGTATGGGGTTGATTGTTCTTATGTTGTATGTATGATGCTTTGGCAATGTTGTTGTTACACATTCATGCCAATAAAGCTAATTTGAATTGGGGGGGGGGGGGGGGGAGAGCTGTGGGGTAGGAGGAGCAGCCAACACAATATCCACAAAGAAGTACAGACAGTAAAGGTAATAGTGGTACAAACTGAAAATGAATAACAGATATTAGTAATGTTAATGATAATAATAACAATAATAATAACAATGGGACTAGTAATAACAATTGTAGCAGAGGGTGTCGAGCAGGAACACGGGGGCAGCAGGTGACACAACCACAGATCCAGACTCCACAGCTCCAGAGCCAGAAACACCCAGACAGGAGGAGAGAGAGAGGGACGAGAAAGCACAAGAAAGAGTACATGTAATGCCTTGTTTGCACCTTGCACTATGTGCTGTTTCACATCTTGGCCAGGACATCCTTGTAAAAGAGATTAAAATCTCAATGGATTTCTTTCCTGGTAAAATAAAGGTTAAATAAATAAAAAAAGACTATGGGAAAGGGAATAAGTCAAGTTAGTAACATGGATTAATGGGATGAGGTTGCACACATATGGAGATAAAGAGGATTAGAGCGCCACTCAATACATCATGGGAAGTACCCTAGCAGTCTAGGCCTATAGCAGCATAACTAAAACCCTAGACAAACTTGCTTTTAACTACGCGTTCGCATACACAAGATGGCTGCGACGTGTATCCTGCGTTCATTTGGAGCGCAGGTCGTGCATCTCTCCAGAAATTAACTCTACACGTCTGCGAGATGCAGTTCAGCACATGAACGTGGGGGTAGTATGTCAATCTGACCAGCAGGTCAGCAGCAATCTACTGTTCCACACACCAGCCCAGGTGGTCGCGGTATGCCAACAGTTTGCCAACAGCCATTAAACACAAAAGAAGTCAGTGGCAGATGGTTCAGGTCTCACCTGAGCAAGCCCTAAATATAAGCTTTATAAAAGAGAACCCTATTCTTAAATGTGGAGTCGGTGTCTGCCTCCTGAACCCAAACTGGGATCTGGTTCCACAGGGACCGGGTTCCACAGGAGAGGAGCTTGATAGCTGCACGCTCTGGCTCTCATTTTACTTTTGGAGACTCTAGGAATTCACAAGTAACCCTGCATTCTGGGAGCGCAGTGCTCTGGTGGGGTAGTAAGGCACTATGAGCTCTTTAAGATAAGATGGTGCCTTAACATTAAGAGCTTTGTAGGTGAGTGGAAGGATTTTAAATTCTATTCTGGATTTTACTGGAAGCCAATGCAGAGAAGCTAAGACTGGAGAAATATAATCTATTTTCTTGGTTCCTGTGTCTTAATTGAGCAGAATGATAAAAAGGAATTGCAGTAATCCAGCCTAGAAGAACCAAATGCACTAGTTTTTCCAGCATCATTTTTAGACAGGATGTTCCGGATTTTTGCAATATTACGTAGGTGAAAAAAGGCGGTCCTTGAAATTTGCTTAATATGAGCGTTAAAGGACATGTCCTGATCAAAAATAACTCAGAGAGTCCTCACAGTGATGCTGGAGGAGTATCTATATCTTTAGATAATGCATCACAGAGATGTTTGGGCCCCAGTACAAAAACTTTAGTTTTATCTGAGTTTAACATCAGGAAATTACAGGTCATCCAGGTTTTAACATCCTGAAGGCACATTTAGAGTTAGCTTCTGTAACTGATGTTTCATCTGGCTTGATCGATAGATATAATTGAGTATCATCTGCATAAAAATGAAAGTTTATGGAGTGTTTCCTGATAATATTTAAAGCCAATGAAATATTCCAGTCTCTATAATAGGATCTGATGGTCAAAGGTATCAAAAGCAGCACTAAGATCTAATAAAACCAGTACAGAGGCAAGTCATTTGTCTGATGCAATTAGGAGGTCATTAGTAATTTTCACCAGTGTTGTCTAAATCCTGATCCTCAAATAAACTATTGATATGTAGAGTCATACAACTAAGGGCACAACTTCTTTAAGCAGCCTAGTTGGGATGGGGCTCAATAGAGCTGTGACTCTGCCATCCTGGCTACAGTGCTGAAAAGAAACCTGGGGTTTTCTATTTTCCTCTATTAATGACGAGTAATACGCTGCTGTGGCATTACGGAGGGCTTTCCTATAATTTTTAAGATTATCTTGCCAGAAAAAATGAGAACTTTCAAGTTTGGTGGGACGCAAAGTTTCCGCGATATTCTCCTTAATTCTCAAGTTTCATATATACCATGGAGCTAACCAGGGCTGGACTGGTGGTTCTATGTAAAATCAGACGTTGAGCACCCCCATATTGCCAAAATGGCATGATCTTTGTTTTGCTGCGAAGCTTTGACTGTGAGAATCAGTGGAATCAGGCTCTGCCCATCGTAGCATCGAATCTTCGACTATTGGGGGCCACCAGGCATTCAACTTACGCTGTAAATTTCCAGCTAAATTAAGGCTTATTGTTGACCCTTTTCTCTCTGATCGCCTGCCATTCACCGGTCTTGTGCAGAGTTTTGCGTGCATTCCGTGCTACCAACAACTGTGTGCACGTCGTGGTTCCTCGCAGGTCTTTTTCAAGTAGCCAGCTATTTCAAACGATATAATATTCTTTGTGGGGTTCACCAACGGTGATAAAGTATCCGAAAGTCCCACGAGGTGCGGACAACTCGGCACAACACCAGTGAAGCTGGGGCTCCGGCTCTTCAACAAGTGTTCCTCTTCTGCCACTACACACATACATGCTATACCTACACATGCGCACTGACGACCCAGGGTTAGGTTTACAATTTTGGATTTATTCACGCACTTTAAAAACTTTTATTGAAAGTTTTTTTCTTTTTACATATTTATTTACAGCATTAAACATTGAAATGTATGTTGTAATAGGCTGTATATTAACTTATTGGTTCTATGTAAAATCAGACGTTGAGCACCCCCATATCGCCAAAATGGCATGATCCTTGTTTCGCTGCGAAGCTTTGACTGTGAGATTGACAGTCGAATCAGGCTCCGCCCATCGAAGCATCGAATCTTCGACTATTGGGGGTCAGCCCTAATGTGAGTATTAATATGACTGGGAGCAGTGGATTAATTTAGGCTAACATATTCTCCATCACCCATCCAGGTTTCAGTAAGAAATAAATCAATATTATAATCTGATATTAATTCATTTACTAGTAAACCTTTAGAAGAGAGAGGTCTGTTAAGAGTCCACATTTAATTCTCCTATTCTTTTACATTATTGCACCGGTGGTTTTAATTTTTATTAGGTTAATAGGCACCACTCCTCTTCTGTTTACCTTTGATTAAATAATTTTAATGGTCGGGGGGCAGACACCGTCACTAGGCCTATGAGGTTTTGGTTGGGTAAATGCTGAAATGGAAGCGCTGAGAAGCGTCTAAGACTGCGACTCCACCTCCTTGTCTCATCTCTGGATTGTGATGGTTGGTTTAGGGAAGAAGGAAGAATCCAATTGATTTATGGCACCTTCCATTGTTTATTTAATAAAGGTAATGTTTGTTTTTGCTACTCCTTGAATCCTTTGATTATGTTTTTGTCATGAACCTTTCTTGGGGTCATAACACTAACTCAGGGCATCAATCCTAATCTGTGTAATCCAGTGGTTACTATGGTCACAGTCTAATGGGGCCTTGTTAAGTATGGCCCAGCCCATAATCCCAGCTTTATCCCTTTGCAGGTCTCTCCTGAAATCTCTCCACACAATGCCACATATAGCCTACTGTAGATCACTACATGTTAAAATGCCTTACTTCACACAGTTCAGAATATCCACAGCTGTATAGTTTCCTCCTGTAGGAGAGAGTGCCTTGCTCAAGGGCAGCAGTTATTAAGTCATCTCTGTGCATTTGCTTAGTTATATTTGTGCAGTTGGTTAAAGTCCTTTTGGAGTGGTGCAAACATCTCGATTGCTTTTCACTGCCAGTGGAGACCTGGTATAAAACAGTGCACTTCACATTTAACAGGAAGTGGAAGTGGTGATGTGTGAGGTGAATGGTTGCATCTCAAACAGCCTATTAGCTCCATCTGCTGTCCACTTGAAGAACTGCATTAAGCGCCAGTCTGAGGTCACATAAAATGTGACATTCAGTTTTGTGTTTTTAGCCAAGTAGACAACCATCATAGAAAGGACTACAATTTTGCTTTGACAGATCATTCAAATTGAGGATCCAAAAGCTGGGGTTTCACTGTGTCCACGTCCTGTCCTGTTTTTTCACAATAAATGATTTTTTAATGGGGACTAACCACAAATCCGGACTCCATTCCTCTTCTTGCAAACCAACACACCGTATCAGAGAATGTGAAGTAATGAAAATCATGTAAATACTGATTGTATTTATTATTATTATTATTCAATAACATGTTCTACATTTTCAACTAAATTACACTACTAAAAGATTTGCTAATTTACAGGTTCAAAATCTTAATTAGGGTTTGGAGCAGAACAGATTTACATGGTTTCATTTTCAAAAAAACACCATATTTTTCTCATACTGCACATTGCTGCAGCTCCTCTTTTCAGCCTATGTGCTGTATGCTCCGCTCTTGAGCTACAGTGTGATGCATCTTGTACAAAATCTTTGTTGGGAGTTGCACATGCGCAGTTCCCAGGTAAGGACTATTAGCCAATCAGAAGCAGAGAAGGGCGTGTCGTAATGGCCCTGGGCAGAGCCCTTTAAAGGGCTCTGGTGTGATCCAAATCAAAGCCGCTTCAAACTGCGACCGTAACCTAGCAGATGGTATAAGTTACTCATATGTCCACAACATCATTGTTCCACATCTTACCATCAGGACTAAACGTTGAACTGTTGCCGGTGTTCTGACGATCTCTGCTGCCTTGCCGAAAAAAATGCTACCATAGCGCAAATCGATAGACTCGACTCTACTCGGCCCTGCTCCGTTTTCCATTGCAGACAGTACCCAGAGATAGTACGTAGCTTGTCGTCATAGCGACGCCACACACAACTGCCGCAACGTAATGTTCAATGCGACACACACCAGGGATCCACACAGCTTTCTCTTTTTTAAGTTAAAACTTTCCACATTACTCAGAATGTAAAGACAGATAAGCGGTATGAAAACCTTCCAGCTGTGTTTTCCTCTGCCGTTGTTGCTGCAGCGGCCTCACACACTCCTCCCACGGGTTGGCACAGGCTTCCCCCTCAGCCACTTGTGGAGCTCCTCAACTCCGACAATATTCAAGCACAGACAGCAGTCTGCCATGTTTTCACGTTACATTTTAGTATCCCTCAGCTCGCTTCGAACCACCATGGAGGTGAGGTAATACAAAAAAAAAGTACCTGGAAGCAGGTACAGGTACAACATTTCTACAATGTAAAACCAAACAAAGGCGAGTCGAGCCAAAGGGCCTCTGCTCAGACTAGCTTGGTTTGAGGGCGTGCCTGACCCTGCTAGCCGCTTGGCAAGCTTTATGACACGTTTTTGTTGTGACGTCACAAGTGAAGGAAGTGAAGGGCTGGACTACAAACGAGCTGTTTTCAAGCGGTTCAGAGCAGAGCTTTCTGTGGGAGATGGGAACTCCCTTTGGGCTGGACTTTGGGCTTTTTCACTTTGCAAACCTGTTACATGCACAAAAAAGATATATAACTCAATAAAGGAGAGGGGAAAAGCCAAAAAGCATAACACTACCTCTTTAAATAAACAACATTTAAAATAAAGTGAGATATTATTACAGAACAGACCTTTTTTCACAGCAGACTTTTTGACTTGTCGTAGCAGGAAAAGCACAGGTGTTGTTAAAAAGTTTTCCAGTAAGCCAAGCCAGTGATTGAGCAAACCTAATGCAACCGACATGTTGTTAATCACACTGGTGCTCTTCCTACCATGACTTATCAAATTGTCTACTGTGAAAAAGGTGTACTCTGCATCCCTTTCCTCTAAGAGTTAATCACAATCATTCCAACTAATTATCCAGTCTCTCCCCTACATATTGCCATTATTATTTCATTGTCATTTAACTTTAAAGCCTTGTTTGCCAGCATATTTGTTTCTGTTTATTCAATTCAATTCAATTCAATTTTATTTATATAGCGCCAAATCACAACAACAGTTATCTCACAGCGCTTTTCATAAAAGAGCAGGTCTAGACCGTACTCTGTGATGATATTTACAGAAGCCCAACAGTTCCCACCAAGAGCAAGCACCAAGCGACAGAGGCAAGGAAAAACTTCCTTTTAAGAGGCAGAAACCTCGAGCAGAACCATGGCTCAGGGTGGGCAGCCATCTGCCTCGACCGGTTGGGGTGAGAGAGAGAGAGACAGAAAGAGAGAGAGAGAGAGAGAGAGAGAGAGAGGGATGTAAGGAGAGAGAGAGGGGAGGGAGGCAGCCTACACAATATACACACAGAGGTACAGACAGTAAAGGTGATGTTGCTATAGACTAAATGAAAAATGGTACAGATATTTATAATAGTGTTAATGGTAACCATCGTAATGTTAATGATTATAATAACAATAATAACAATAAGACTAGCAACAATAGTCGTTGCAGCAGAGGGTGTCGAGCAGGAACACGGGGGCAGCAGGTGACCCGCAGCCACAGATCCAGACTCCACAGCTCCAGAGCCAGAAAACCTGCAGGAAATGATAGGAGGAGAGAGGAGAGGGACGAGAAAGCACAAGACTACCAGAAAGGGGAGAAGTTGTGTTAGTAACATGCAATAATGGGATGAGGTTGCATACAGAGGGAGAGAAAGTAGAGGAGAGAGGAGCTCAGTGCATCATGGGAAATCCCCCGGCAGTCTAGGCCTATAGCAGCATAACTAAGGGATGGTTCAGGACTACCTGAGCCAGCCCTAACTATAAGCTTTATCAAAGAGGAAAGTCTTAAGCCTACTCTTAAATGTGGAGATGGTGTCTGCCTCCTGAACCCAAACTGGAACCTGGTTCCACAGGAGAGGAGCTTGATAGCTGAACGCTCTGGCTCCTAGTCTACTTTTGGAGACTCTAGGAACCACAAGTAACCCTGCATTCTGGAAGCGCAGTGCTCTGGTGGGGTAGTAAGGTACTATGAGCTCTTTAAGATAAGATGGTGCCTGACCATTAAGAGCTTTGTAGGTAAGAAGAATGATTTTAAATTCTATTCTGGATTTTACTGGAAGCCAATGCAAAGAAGCTAAAACAGGAGAAATGTGATCTCTTTTCCTGGTTCCTGTCAGAACACGTGCTGCAGCATTCTGGATCAGCTGAAGAGTCTTAATGGACTTTTTCGAGCAGCCTGATAATAAGGAATCGCAGTAATCCAGCCTAGAAGTAACAAATGCATGGACTAGTTTTTCTGCATAATTTTTAGACAGGATGTTCCTGATTTTCGCAATATTACGTAGGTGAAAAAAGGCGGTCCTTGAAATGTGCTTAATGTGAGACTTAAACGACATGTCCTGATCAAAGATAACTCCAAGATTCCTCACGGTGCTGGAGGCCAAGGCGATGCCATCCAGGGAAACTATATCTTTAGATAATGCGTCACGGAGGTGCTTAGGCCCCAGAGCAATAACTTCAGTTTTATCTGAGTTTAACATGAGAAAATTACAGGTCATCCAGGTTTTAACATCCTGAAGGCACATTTGAAGTTTAGCTAACTGATGAGTTTCATCTGGCTTGATCGATAGATATAACTGAGTATCATCTGCATAACAATGAAAGCTTATGGAATGTTTCCTGATAATATTGCCTAAAGGAAGCATATATAAAGTGAAGAGGATTGGTCCGAGCACAGATCCTTGTGGAACTCCATGAGTAACTTTGGCGTGCATGGAGGACTCATCGTTAACATGTACAAACTGAAATCGATCTGATAAATAGGACTTAAACCAGCTTAGAGCGGTTCCTTTAATGCCAATGAAATATTCCAGTCTCTGCAATAGGATCTGATGGTCAATGGTATCAAATGCAGCACTAAGATCTAATAAAACCAGTACAGAGACAAGTCCTTTGTCTGATGCAATAAGGAGGTCATTAGTAATTTTCACCAGTGCTGTCTCTGTGCTATGATGAGCTCTAAATCCTGACTGAAAATCCTCAAATAAACTATTGCTCTGTAGAAAGTCACACAGCTGTTTAGCAACTGCTTTTCCAGAACCTTAGAGAGAAATGGAAGGTTAGATATAAGTCTATAGTTGGCTAAAACATCCGGATCAAGTTTGGGCTTTTTCAGAAGAGGTTTAATTACAGCTACTTTAAAGTACTGTGGTACATAGCCTGTTGATAAAGATAGATTGATCATATCTAGTATAGAGGTGCTGACTAAGGGTAAAACATCTTTAAGCAGCCTAGTCGGGATGGGGTCTAAGAGGCAGGTTGATGGTTTAGATGAAGAAATTATTGAAGTTAGTTGGTAAAGATTGAGGGAAGCAAAACAGTCTAAACATGTATCTGGTTCTACAGCTGTTTCTAAGGTTCCTGAGTTAAGAGATAAGTCGGTGCCAATTGAGGGCAGGTCTTGGTGAATTTTGTCTCTAATAGCTAGAATTTTGTCATTAAAGAAGCTCATGAAATCGTAACTACTGAGAGCTATGGGAATACTTGGCTCAATAGAGCTGTGACTCTCTGTCAGCCTGGCTACAGTGCTGAAAAGAAACCTGGGGTTGTTCCTATTTTCCTCTATTAATGACGAGTAGTACGCTGCTCTGGCATTACGGAGGGCCTTCCTATAAGTTTTAAGACTATCTTGCCAAATTAAACGAGAATTTTCCACTTTGGTGGAACGCCAATTCCTCTCAAGTTTCCGTGATATTTGCTTTAATTTGCGAGTTTCAGTATTATACCATGGAGCTAACCGTCTTTGTTTTAGTATTTTCTTTTTTAGAGGGGCTACAGAGTCGAGTGTCATTCGCAGCGAGCCTGCAGCACTATCAACAAGATGATTGATTTGGGAGGGACTGAAATTAGCATAGGAGTCCTCCGTTACTATGTGACTAGATAATGTATTTAGAGCTGATGGAATCGCATCCTTAAATTTAACTTAGCACTATCAGACAGACATCTTGTATAGAAGTTTTTGCCCAATGGCGAGTAGTTCAGCAATACAAACTCAAAAGTTATCAAACAGTGGTCGGATAAAGAGGGATTCTGTGGGAACACCACTAAATGTTCAATTTCAATACCATACACCAAAACAAGGTCGAGGGTGTGGTTAACAGTGAGTCGGTTCATGAACACTCTGAGAGAAGCCGATGGAATCTAACAAAGAGATAAACGCAGTACTGAAGCTGCCATTCTCAACATCCACATGAATATTAAAATCCCCTACAATAATAACTTTGTCCGTTTTAAGGACTAAAGTTGACAAAAACTCTGCAAATTCAGATAAGAATTCAGAATACGGGCCAGGTGCTCGGTACACTATAACAAAAAGAATTGGTTGCAGTGATTTCCAACTTGGGTGCGAAAGACCAAGAACAAGACTTTCAAATGAGTTATAGTTTAGTTTAGGTTTAGAGCTGATTAGTAGGCTAGAGTTGAAGATAGCTGCAACTCCACCTCCTCGGCCTGTGCCTCGAGGAAAGTGAGTATTAATATGACTGGGAGGGGTGGATTCATTTAGGCTAACATATTCTCCATCACCCAGCCAGGTTTCAGTAAGACCAAATAAATCAATATCATAATCTGATATTAGTTCATTTACTAGTACACCTTTAGAAGAGAAAGATCTGATGTTTAAGAGTCCACATTTAACTCTCCTATTCGTTTGCACTATTGCTCTTGTGGTTTTAATTTTTATGAGGTTTTTATGCACAGCTCCTCTTCTGTTTACCTTTTTAAATAATTTCGATTGTCGGGGGGCAGACACCGTCACTATAGGATTTTCACTAAGTAACTCCTGAAATGGAGGAGCAGAGAAGTGTGTTAGACTGCGACTCTGCGTAGGTTTTTTTTATTTATTATTTATTTGTTTATGTGTTTCAATTTATTCATCACAGACCATAACACCCTTCCTGCTGACTCTGTCAATGTTTTCTTACCTCTGTAAAACTCATTTTCTTTAAAAACAAAACCAAGACATTTATAGAACTGACTTTAAAAGGCACTAGCCCAAACTGAAATATCTGGTTGCTCTGCTGTACACATTGCGAGTACTGCTGTACACAAGTCTCCATTTACTATGTTAAGTCATCAACAGATAACAAAATAATAAAGTTCATATTGTTACTTCTTTTTACTGCACAGTATCCATTTGCTTATACAGCAGGTCACAAAGACAATCATTACAATGATCCAACTTTTATTCTGTGTTTTCTGGCCATTTCCCAATTGATCTATGACCTCAAGTAGAGCCTTAGGGCACATGTCAGAAGAAGGAAAATTAACAGAAAACTTTTTCTTTTTACCAGCTGCTGAGAGCCTAGAGAGTTTTTCCTGTTGGAGTGTTCAGGAAGTCTTATCACCATCAATCAGATGACTACCTTCAGGTCCAACCCGTTTGACAAGGTGAGAGGGCGTGTACAGTTTAAATTCAAGACACGTTTTTAAAGGCAACATGTGGTGTCAGAATGTAGTCAACAGCTTTACCACTTTTAGAAATGTAAAAGTTATCCCTTTCTGGATTTAACCAACTGTTATTTAGAATCTTTTATTTATACCCATGTCCAATACAACTTTGAGATAAATTTTGTAGCAGTTTAATGGTTGTAGTGTACAAACAGTGTGGATTTGTGCATTTTATATCAAATAAATTTGGACTACTCCAAATTCTTTCTCTCTCCCTGGGAGAAAGAAAGGGAGGGGGTGGGATAACAACCCTCAACAGATGGCTGAAGAGACTCCAAAGGAGGGGGGTTGAAAGGTTGCTTTCCTTAAGTGCTATTTCTGGGCAGTTGATCATAAAACTGGCCACCTTTGGCAGCAGCCAAGATAACCCTCGGTGCCTGACTGTTAAAATGACAAAGAAACACTCACCAGAGATTAGCTTTCTCCTGAACAGCCTATCGGAACTCTTCGTAAGAGAGGGCAGGAAACCCTAAACTGCCCCCCCACACACACGTAACCACAACTGAAATACAATGAAATCTTGATATTACCAAACAAAAATTATTTATATAACAAGTACCATACACAAATGTAAACAAAGGTGCAATTAGTGTATGCGCCTCTTGAACAAAGTGCAGAATACGGTTATTTTGGGGTTATTTGGGGTATGTCGTTCCCCTGCATGCTCTGTTCTGCATCCACATTGTCACTTACCCATAATAACTCAAACCATAACTCTGTTAGTTGAAATAAACCTTACATTAAAGCACAACATTTTTAACATTTAAAATTACACATTTTTAGACGCTTTTCTTGTTAATGTAACCTCTTGTTAACCTAGTAGCATTTGTAGAATCTTTTAGAAATTCAATTAAGATCTCCCTATGTTTAAAAGTCGTCTAAAAGTGTTGCTAACAGAAATACCAACACCACCAGAGGCTTTGACTGCTCTCTATGAGCAAGGCGGTTTTGACCAAACCAACTAAATTTATCAAGTTCAAGCTGATCAGTAAGTTCAGAGAAATAAAATCTGGCTCAGGGGAATGACAGGATGTTCTGAGATAACACCTTGACGTCCTCCGTTAAACATTAAAACAGAGTACTCAGTACTTACATGGCATGCTCCCTCATACCTGCCTGCCCCCTGTCGCAGCTCCTGTGGGGGTCCTTTTAACCAGTCAACCACTCCCAGCCAGATCAAGCCTTCCCGGCTGGAGTTTCTCTAATGAGAGACCTATCCCCTCCAGGGGGCACTGCAAGATTTAGTCAAAATTTTCACAAGCACCTAAGGTGTTGTTTAGGAGTTGCATTTTTGGCAGAGTTTATGGTATTCTATGTCTGACTAATACCATCTATATTGACAGTGAACTGCTTTAGCCGTTTAAACATATTCTGATAATAGTTTAACCAACAAAGGATATTGATGTCTACTTACAGGAGGAAGCTGGACTTCAATTAGAACCCAAATGCAGAACACAGTACAGAGTCCAAGTGTGTGTGTGTGTGTGTCTGTATTGTGTGTATATATCAGTATATATACAGTATTTACTGTAAATACTGTATATAGTATAGAGGGGTGTAAATAATTTACACCCCTCACATTTTTGTAAATATTTGATTATATCTTTTCATGTGACAACACTGAAGAAATGACTCTTTGCTACAATGTAAAGTAGTGAGTGTACAGCTTGAAAATTTGCTGTCCCCTCAAAATAACACCATGGCGAAGACCATAAAGCGGTTCAACAGGACAGGTTCCACTGAGAAAAGGCCTCGACATGGTCGACCAAAAAGTTGATTGCACATGCTCAGCATCATTTCCAGAGGTTGTCTTTAGAAAATAGATGTATGAGTGCTGCCAGCATTGCTGCAGAGGTTGTAGGGGTGGGGGGTCAGCCTGTCAGTGCTCAGACCATATTCCGCACACTGCATCAAATTGGTCTGCATGGCTGTCGTCCCAGAAAGAAGCTTCTTCTAAAAATGATGCACAAGAAAGCCCGCAAACATTCTTTTACATTCTCCCAGATACAAATTAAAAAATGGACTGGACAGTTAATTTCTGGGTGTATATGTGTATGTATATTTGAAAAATAACTATATAGGCCTTTTTTTTTTTACTATCTGTTATGTTCTGTGTGTGTGTAGCATGTAGCTAAAGGGACTACTATGGAATAAAGTTCCTGAGTTTTGAGTTTTGTCTCCATGTGATGAGTCCAGGTTTTCTCAACAATGCCAGTTCAGATCATTGTAAATGGCGGGGGGGGGGGCGGGGCTGCGTTAAATATGTAATGTTGGTTCTTAAACTGCACAACTTGGAAATTAGAGGGCCATGGCTCATAAGGTAAATATTTATTTCTTATAAATATTTTTTAAAGATTTGTTTTCAGGATTAAAAAAATTGTCAAATGTCAAACAAGTGTTCAGGTCAGGACTTGTGAGGTGACTTCGCTGTCTCTGTCATTACCTGGTGCAGGCATCTTCTATACATAATTGAACACTAATTTTAACGCCTCCACATTTATTTCGCTGCCTCAATAAATTAGCAAATTCTTCCAAAGACTGCAGAACAGATGACAAACTACATAATCATGACTAAATTACTGAAATGTAGTCATTAATAAAAATGTGGCTGTGAAGTGGCAGCCAAATTAGCCATAATATCTTTCTAATTTCAGCAGTACCCACCAGTAGAAGCAAATAATGTATAGCACAACACATAATCATAGAAATGTGCAAAGTCCAAAGGTCATGTGTTCATGTACTAGTTAAGACTGCCCTAGTGGAAATTCAGGCGCAACAGCTGCAATTACATATTGTGAAAATAAAAGACAAGCAGACACTCTGTGTGCCATTTATATGCATAATATAATGAGCAAAATAAAACAAGGTAATTATAGATCATATAGAAACTCTGCCAGATAAAATACAAGCGTCAATTATGTCTAAGTGAGAGAAAAAGTCCTGTGTCTAGTGGATCCAGAGGTTACTGAATCAGCTGTAGCTCTGATTTCAAGCTTATGGTGTGACCCAGTGGACTGGGACTCTGCAGATGGCTGATCCAAAGCTGTGACACCAAGTGGTCCTTCATGTCCAGTAGGGAAAAACAGTGGCGCGTGTGTTAACTTCAAACACCTTTATGCCCTAATTCAGGAGAGAAGAAATACAGAGCTGGTGCAACCCAGTGCATGTGTGTAGATGCAGCTGAGCGGACCAGCTATTATGGGACAATAACATACACAGGGACAGACGGGAAGACCTGAAACACGGAGAAGTGAATAAACTAAAAGGAGACACTAGGACAACACTGACGACAATCACATTAATCACCATTCACTCCCTGGTCAAATGACATCAGCAGTGATGCAGGCAGTGTCCTCTGTTTTTGATCAGCTGATGTCTATTAGGCTGAAACGTTACATCCATATGTATATGTATTAGTCATGCCATGCTAGGTCTGCCGGCTGAGACTTTATATCTGCCCTGTTATGTTTTTCAGAGTACACAATCACTGTAAACACACACCTGTCATCTGCCTACCATGGCGCTGTTAACTAGAAACACAGCTTCTACATCTTATTTTTACAGTTTATACACACAGCGGGGTTAGCCACATTTAAAAGTCCTGCATGTACCAATGTAACATAACTCATGCATGTCAGCAACAGTTAGCCTAATATAGCTAACTTGCTAATGTTAGCATATTCTTACCTTCTGTAATGTCCGCTGCTTTCTCGTCAGACGGATAACTCTCCTTTCACTGTTGACGTTGTGTGTGAGGCCACATGGACAGAAATGCTGTACACTTTTAATTATGGAATTATAAATGATATGACCCCAAACACCTCCAAGATGACCACTGCCACAGAAGCTGAGGGTAAAGGTGATGGAGTGGCCAAGCATGTCTCCAGACCTAAACCCTATTGAGGGTATTGATCTGTGGGCATCCTCAAACAGAAGGTGGAGGAGCGCAAGGTCTGTAACATCACGAGCTCCTCGTCATGGAGGAGTGGAAGAGGTTTAGACATTAATGTCTGTGTGATACAGCATCTGTCTGTGTGTCTGAGACAGCAAATTTACACTGTTATACAAGTTGCACACGCACCACTTTACATTGTACTAAAGTGTAATTTCTACAGTGTTGATTGTCAGGGACCAAACAGTCAGGCAATGAGGAGAACAGGAGTTTCCAATACAATAGAATCCATCTAGATCTATAAAAGAGGTCAACAAAATATAACTTACAACAAAACAGGATATGAACTGAATAAACTGACCTCACTGAATGCGGCACAAGGGAACATATAGTGGCTTGGCCAAACCAATTTACACATAAGGGTAAAACAAAATGGACGACAACTACAACAACTACAAAGTAAAACAAACTAAACCCAAAATCCCCCTCCAACATGGCAGCCCATGGTACGGCTTGATGCAGGCCACAGGATAAAACAGTCCTCCACCCTTGGCCCCACCTTTCTTTCTCCAGGACAGACTTCTCTCCAACATGGTAACACAAAAAACATAATTAATATTACAGAAAATATTTACTTAACCTTACAATGTGAAAATGTGTGCACTCCATTCAAACAGTGTATGGTTAAAGCAAATAAATGTATATTATAACTCAAATAAACTCCCAGATAGCAAACATTATTGAAACTATGTTGAATCAGCATTCTGCTCTCAACACTAATTTAATTGAATCAACATCAGACTCTGATGCATCATTTTGCACCATTTTTAATATTGAAACAATGTTGAAATCATAGCTAACTAAAAATCAATGTGACTTTTCAATGTTATTTCAACCAATATTACTATTGAAAAAACGTTGAAATGATAGCTAACTAACAATCAACGTGACTTCAATAGTATTTCAACCAATCTTACTACTGAAACAACATTGAAATAAAAACCTAACTAAAAATCTAAGTGACTTCAATGTTCTTTCAATCAATTTTACTATTGAAACAACGTTGAAATGATAGCCTATCTAACAATCAACGTGACTTCAATAGTATTTCAACCAATACAACTATTGAAACGTTGAAACAACATTCTGCTGTCAACGCTAATTTCATGTTGATTCATCATCATTTTGCACCCTTTTTTAATATTGAAACAACGTTGAAATCATAGCTAACTAAAAATCAACGTGACTTCAATGTTATTTCAACCAATATTAAACCACAGAAAAGAGACTATAATATATAAAAAATGTATAAATGACAACGGACAATTTAATCAGTTAAAAAATACAAGTTTATTTATGGAATAAAAAAAATTATTCACTACTCCTGTTCTGCTCTGTCCACCCATCGGGTGGGGAGCATAGGAAGCCATTTTTGTGCTGCCTGGGCAAAGTCAAAGACTTCTGTCCCCATTGGTTCAATCAGGGCATCTATAACAGAAAACATACAAATAAAACAACTTTCAGTAGTGAAAAGGATGTGAAGATGAACAATGTCAGTCGGGCTGAATTGACGCTATATTATAAATATAACAGTTAACTTACTTGAATTCACTAATGTTACCAATTTGCCAGTTTATTGTAGATGTAGACTGCCTGGCTGTGGTGGAATCCATTGACATTTATAGTTTAACGTTATTTAAATTGTCAAACATTAAATGCAGTCATAGATTGAATCTGGAGGCTGAAAGTTGTAGAAGACTGACAGATGTATCAAGTTAGCTGGCTTATTTAAAGTGAAATCGCAGGGGCATTAGCTAAGATCAGTTACGAGCATGAGAAAGGTGTGCATATATTTCGCAAAGCAGTCGAAATCTGAGCAAAGATAAAATACAGTCCTGTACAGGATATTATCTTCTGGTGATAAAGTTAGCATTTATACTAGCGAAGTAACTTATCCTAATACGATGGAGCTTGGAAAATGGTATTGAAACACTTGTATATAGTCTATGACTGCATATAATTTTAGACAATGTCAATAAACGATAAATGTCTACAAATTTGGTACAATTAAACATTAGATAAATAAATATGTTCTTACCTGATGTGGACTTGTGAGATGTGTGGGGTTCAGGAACGTTGATCTACCAAGCGATGGTCTCCCGGTCAATAATACTGCATTGACTTTTCAATCATACAGTATTTCCCGGTCAACTATAAATCCATGGCTTTTCAATATCACGTAATTTCCCGGTCAACTACAAATAGATGATATTTCAATCATGTTTTCCGGTCAACTATAATTCAATGACTTTTCAATCCTATTTCCCGGTCAACTATAATTCAATGACTTTTCAGTCATGTTTCCCGGTCAACTATAAATCCATGGCTTTTCAATATCGCATAATTTCCCGGTCAACTATAAATAGATGATTTTTTGAATCATATTTCCTGGTCAACTATAATTCAATTACTTTCCAATCATGTTTCCCGGTCAACTATAATTCAATTACCTTTCAATCATGTTTCCCGGTAAACTATAATTCAATGACTTTCCAATCATATTTCCCGGTCAACTATAATTCAATTACTTTTCAATCATGTTTCCCGGTCAACTATAATTCAATTGCTTTTCAATATCATGTCATTTCTGGTCAACTATAAATAGATGATTTTTCAACATTGTTGTTGTTACTACAACAGTCAACTACAAATCAATGCTTAATCAAGTATAATCGGGGCAACTATAAATCAATATTATTCCAATGTCACGCTCATACATGGTCGTTTTTCATCAGTATTGCAATATTGATTCAACATTTATTTAGGGTTGGGATTTCAATCTCAACCATTCTGATTATTCAGATGGAAAATTTTGAAATCATGAATTGTTTGGGGTGTGGCTAACTGCAAAAATAATGTAACTTGTGTACTTAAAACATGGCTTGTGTGCTGATAGGCTTGTGTGCGGTATTACCTTTGCTGGCTGTTACCCTGTGTGGCTTAGGCCATCACATTGACACATGAAAGGATATAATCAAATATTTACAAAAATGTGAGGCGTGTACTCACTTTTGTGAGATTATGTACTCTTTATTTTTCTTTTAAATTTAAGTTCTTTAAAGTATACAGCAACTTTTAGCCATAAATAAAAAAAAGAAGGACATTTCAGTGGTGGTTAATTTGTGATTTATTCATATATTGATAATAATTTCATGCCACAAACAGTAAGTTGTTTTTTATTTTGATAAAGGCTTTCAACTGTTAACAGAATGAGTTTAATTAATAAACAATTTAACCACAACTTTTTGACACATGGTTCAGAAATTGGGATTTTGTTCATGTTGAAATATTTTACCTTCAATAAAACAACTACTTTTTATGTCAAAGAACTGAAATTCCAATAAAACATTAAACATGCAATCAAAATGAAATATAATACAGAAGTTATATCAATATAATAACTTTAAATGCAAAATATTTGACTTTACTTGCAGCCATTACATTTTATAATATGTTCTATAATGTTGTCAGAACAATCTGAGCCTGTCAGTGGATGTACATTTAACAGCTGCCAGCTTCAGGAAAATAGTGTCCAGGCTGAAAACTACCCATGTTTCCCTTTTAACAAAACACATGTAAATAAAAGAAAACCTATTATACTGATACAACATTGCTCAGGTCAAGTTAAGAAAAGATTACATTTTTCCCATTACATTTTTTACAACATGATTGCACATTTTAATTCAACAAATTTGCAAATTTTTATTGAAATGACTAATTAAGTAAGTTACGCAAAGGAGCACATGATCTATGATGACAACTGATGTATTTGCATAGAGAGGTTGGCTCCTGTACAAATCTTTATTTAGTCGTGGTTGACTTCTCTACCTTTTGTTGTTACTTCAGTAGAGTTTGCACTGCAGTGCTGCTTCACATGCGTTTGTGGATATGCAGGACCCTGTTACAGGTGGGGCACGAATGCTCCACATCTTTGCAAGCATTCACACAGAAGGGGATCAAACAGCAAGGCCAGATCCTGGTGTGGAGTATCACAATAAAGTAAAAAAAATATTTCATAATGTGCACATAAATGCGTACACTGTAAATCATTCTCAAAAGATTTTTTCATTTTAAGTTGAATTAGTTTGAAATGAATAAAACATACTTTAAGTTAATGAGAAAGAAATAGTTGATTCCACTAACACTCCTCACAAATTCCTGTGTGATGCTTTACAGTGTACAGAGTTGATTTGGGTGTGTGTGTGTGTGTGTGTGTGTGTGTGTGTGTGTTGGGATCTTTACTCACATTAAGACTCCTAATACACCACAGATCAGCCAGGTGAGCGTACCATTTTTATGCTCTACTTTAGTGACAACATTGGTTTGGCAGTAAGGACACTGCATCTGTCCAGGAACATCAGATGGTGGCTGCTGCTGCACCACCACCACCTGGTTCGCTATGAGGAAGACATACAACACCCTGTAACATCCACTGACAACACAACAGACCTGCAGTCTTTTACTATGATCTGCAAATTCAAAGTTATTTTAACTGGTGAGAATCGGAAATAGAGAGACAATCTCCAAGTTGTAACAGGATGTACTGGTAAACAGGTAATTGATACTGGAAGTGGATATAAGAAAGAGACATTTTGCATGAAAAAAAAAGATTTAAGGAACAGAATGATAAACAAACTGCTAAAAGTCTCCTGTCACATGGATTAAAATGACAGGAATAATAATTTTAAAAAAAGATACAAGTAGGTAAAATGACACAGATGAAGGTCCCTGATCTCTTACCGGGTTGGATGCCAGGCTGAACTTGGTAGACTCCCATGTTGTAGTCTGCAGGGGGACCAGGGTAAGGCGATGCCATTGCCATGTTATCTGTTAAAGAACCATGAAAAAAGCTTGGAAGTCAGAGACAAATGTTGTGAAGAAGGAACTGCAATAAGGCATTGTAATTCAAATCTGACGTTTGATTTCTCTGAATGAAGCAAAGTGAATACATATTGAACAGAGCTGTGTCGTTAAAATGTGGGGTGGACTGGAGCACAGGTTGAAACCTGGAACCTCTCACTCTCAATTTTTGCACCGTCTCTTCTGTCTAAAGTTTAAAAACTCGCTAATCAATTTATAGAGCATTTTCTAGAACGAAATGGCCAGTTGTTAGAACACTATATCCATGACATTTATATGCATGTAAGCTGGTTTGGTGGCAATGTAAGGATCCCTGCTCTCACATTACCAAAAGTCCACTTCTGTTGGTCAACTTTATGTAATGGTACTTTTTAATGTCCAAACGTCACAATAGTATTTGCAATTTATTTGCAGGTAAGAGACCATCACAGCTGTCAGTTTCTGAGGCTAATTCAAATCTATGGGGGCTGAGAGATGTCCATGCCCTGCACCTTAAGAAAAACACATGCAAATACACAAATCACAGGTATATGAATGAACAACCCCTTCTCACTCCCCGACTCATGACATATAGACATATAGTAATTAAATAATATTTAACAGAAATGGCTGAGTAAGGAGGTGGTTGGGGTGGATGGAGGGCCAGAACCCGCTCTTGGTTGTTGCTAAACGTTACTAACTTGTCCGCGGAGCCTTAAACGTCTAAAAATTACGCAAAACGGTTACCCAGGGCGTTAAAAAGTGACGCCAAAGGGCCTTGACCAAGTGTCAATATGAGTCGGGAGTGAGAATGTGTTGGAATGAAACATTACACACTGTACACTACATAAGGAAATGCATTGCAAAGATAGAAGACCAAAGCAAACAGAGAAATACGGATAAAAACAATATACCTTTTTACAGAAGCTATTTTGACATGCCACAGTAGGAAAAGCTCAGGTGTAAACAAACATAAGTGAGCCAGCATGCACAATACCAGCACACTGGAAGATCACCAAATGGAAGGCATTTGTTTTGAATGTTTAATCAATTACACCTGTGCTTTTTCAGCTAAATGTCTATTGTTCATTCTGGCTCTTTGTCCGCCACAACTTACAGGGACAGTTAAAAAGAACAGACACATTGTTAATATCACCTGTGCTTTTCTATGACAATTCAAAATGCCTTTGTGAATCTGATATAATCTACAATAATGTCTGTCTAATGTTTGACCAAAAAAATGTCATCCCAGGATCCACATTTTGTTGGGAGCTTCCAAACGCATCTTAACCTTCCTCACTGAGCAATTTGATGTTGCAAAGATGTTTAAAGCTAGGCTAGGCTAATTATCTCACTGTTTGGTGTATTTGTTGAAATGTTCTTTACGTCCTGTCATTTCATTTGGTGTGAAGGAAATGACTAGCTGTCCCACCTGCCTGTCTACCTGCATACACTGTGCCCATGCACTCATTGCTCATGAAAATTTTGAGGGAGTGGCTTTGGAGAGAGGCCTGAAGGGAGGGGATGGGATTTTTTTTTTCTTGCATACAAGCCGCACCACGGGGTCTGTGAAGCCCATGTGGAAGTCCCTTTAACCTGCATTCTTCCTCTTGCAACAGCCAGCATGGGGTGACTCCACAGGTTGCAAAAAGAAGTCTGGAGTCAATGACAAAATTACCCTACTTCTCCCTGGATTTATTACCTCAGTAAGCACTTTCCTAATGAGTTTATAGTTTCACTAGTTTCAAGCCTTCTTCAATACAGCATGATGTTCATTTAGTAAATTATGGTTCCATTTAGCGGACAATACACAGTAAAGCATGTTTTAGGGTGCACCTACCTTGTAATTGACAACCTTGTACCACGGCCACTTAGCACCCCCTTAACAGGGTCCCTGCCACCAGGAGTGGGTAGTAATTCACTAAATGAGTGAAAATGCTCTTTTTTAAGGAGCGTTAACTTTTCATGTTTCTCTTTAAAATAGTAGTTTTTCTCTTTATTGGAGAGTTTTTGGGGGTCTGTAATCTACTTTTAAATGGTAAATTTACCATTTATACTTTCAAAACTAATCTGTTACTGTGCTTTTTGCTACATTAACCGAAATGAGTTGTCGTCAAACTGTGTTATGCAGGAGAGCTCTTTAACCAGTGCCAGATACCAGTCTTATGCCAAATATTAATGAGCTGGACAAATGCAAACATTTAGAAAATCAGGCAAATTTTTTAATTTAGTATTGTTCTCTCTTTCTAATTGGCATTGGTAGCTGTTTGTTTTATAGCGATGCCTGATGGTGAAGTCATGATGTTTTCTGGTGAAACTCATCTTGGCTTCACTCAGTAGGCCACCAGCTGTTATTTATTCAGGAACATTGTTTGAGAGGCATATTGAGAGAGTAAATATGGGTGAATAAAACAGCCTTGTTTACGCATGACGCACAGCTCCCTCATATATATATATAGGCACACCTATTCCATTCAACATTGTTCATAGATGCTTTAGGAATAATTATATTGTACTGGGTGCCTGTGCAGCGCCCTTCATATCAAAGCAAGTGGTTTGGTTGGCTACATTTCCATCTAAAGATAACAGACACAGGCTGTAATAGTAGGGTTGCAGTGTTGTTGATGGCTTCATGTACATTTAAAGAAAAAAAGTGAAATAATTGTATTGAACACAAATAGGTAAATTGGAGATCATAAACAGTAGAGTGTATCCTAGAAATAAACATTTTGCTCAGTTGCTATTTCTAACCTGATGCAATAAACACTTTAGTAAAACACCAAGTAACTTGCAGGCTACTTTTATATATTGACCAAGTAGGCTTACTTACATTTTACTTGTCAAATATGTTTTATTTTTCTCGAGTATTCTTTTACAGTAGTAGTTTTACTTGAGTGAAGATTTTCAGTACTCACAGTATTCAGAGGAGAGTTTTGCTCAGATCTTTTCTGTGGAGGAGTTTGATGAGTTTGCATGCAGATGAAAGCTCTCAAAAGAGAGTAAGTGGATCTGGAGGGTTTTTTTCTGTTTTTTAAACTATTTTTAAGGTCAAGAAAAAACTTTCTGGCTGATTGTTAAAATAAAACTAAACTAAACATTTTTAATCATCAGTCAACATAGTCAACATTTTTAATTTTCTTTTATGACTATCTGAACCATTCCTTTTCTGAACCTAAAGAACAGACTAACTCAGCTGATTAAAACCTTCACACAGCTTCTTGTTTTAAAAAAAGAGTACAGAATCAATTATGTCAACAAAATCAGACAAAAAAATAAACTTTCAGGTTCTGCTGGCATGTAGTATTTCTTCTTACTCTGAGCCAATGTATGTTTAAGTTTCTCTCAACTGAGGAGAGATGTAATGCCGCTTACCTTGATGAAGAGGTCAGGAGGGTGTGTGAGAGTCGTGCTTCTGCCTCTGCTGTTTGAGAGAAACTGAGAAAGAGATCGAGGCAAATGTTACTGTAATGTGTCTGACAGAAGGTGGTGCATTTGCATCCCAGCTGTTTGTTAAATAAATCACCATTACTTGTTTCTGTAGTGTCTTTCCACATTAATTATTCCAACAAAACTCTTTAAATAGACAGCATTACATTTTGTTGCATTTTTACTAAATTTTCTATTATGGACACTTACTGCATGTACTGATTGATTGAAACCTTTATTTATATAATAGAAACTCACTGAGTTCAAGCTTGCTCTGTTAACAGCAATGCAAAAATACTTAGACAAACACACAACAAACACCAAGAGGTCAAATTAAAACATAAACAGCCACAACACAACAACTAAATATCAATTAAAACAATTCATGTTCAATGTATGTTAATGTTTCAAAGTAAAACATAAAAAAGCTAACAGCTGTTTTCTCTAAAGCATTTTAAAACTGTCCTGCCCGGCAGAAGCTGTATACCATATTGTGCCAGACAGATTTTACTTTAACAAGAGAGTATTAATATACTCCTTTGTCTGATTCATTATTGATTTAAATGTATTTGTCACCAGGCCGGACAGGAGACAGACATGGGGATGGGGGATAGAAAAAACACACAAACAGACAGCACGGGAGAAAGGACAACACCTGCAAGAGAACGTGGACAACAGGAAATAGCAGAAGGAAACACCATTTGCAGAAAACAACAAAACCTGCAAGAGAACGGGGAGGGGTGCTTGTGGAGGGGCATAGAAAAGCAAACAAAAAACAACAAACACACAAACGAAGATAAAACCAGCCGTACAGCAGTAAGAAATAGCTAACATATGAAGACAACTGACAAAGAAATGAAAAAGAGAAGCAACATAAATAAACAACACAGTGCAGCCGTGAGAGCTGGAATTATAACAATTAATTTAAATGAGTAACTGGAAAAAAACATCAAGAATAATTCTACCAGGGAGAACCTTTGTTTGTGTGTGTGTGTCTATGAGACTGTCTGCATGGATATGTGTGTGCATAAGCCTGTAAAGTGTAGTGAGAGTGGAACACCACAACCGTGCCTCACCGACTCCAGCGACAGGCAGACAAGAACCCCAGTAGCCGATAGGGGTGGGAGAGAAAAATAAAAGAAGTTGACTCCCAGACGGACCCCGACGCGAACGCGGAAGACCCCAACAAACGGCAAAGAAATTCTTAATGCTGGGTATTTCTAAAAGAAAACAAGACTGAGCTTGTGTGGGATATCTTGAATATGTTGTTCAATCAAATGCAAAAAGGGACAATTTGTACATTTTCATTTGTAGGTGAGCAATGACCTAACATTTACCAAAAACATTCTTTGTTTTGACATTCCAGTGATAGGCAAAACCTGAGGTTCAACTTTTGACATTTGGAGATAGGCGTTGTTCTGTACTTTTTCTACTGTCAACAAATCCCATGAAAAGAACAAAACCAACAATACATTAGTCAGTCTATTACCCAGCCTGTCCGTGGCATGCACGCAATGCCAAGCCCTATTGTTCTTCTTAAAAATACATTTTGGCCAACAATAGAGGTTTATGTCATAGCGGAATAAGATACGTAAGGATACATGTACAATACTTGTTATAGAGTTTGGGCCTTTCATGGTATTTATTCACACCGGCTCTGGGCTCAGTGGTGGTGGAACTGGCGAGCTGTGTGTGAAATGTATAAAAGATCAAGGTTCAGAGTAGTTTTAAAATGACTGTACAAAATGTCATAACATTTAGTGTTGTCGTGTTGGGACTATTTACAAAATCACATTGAGTATCCAACAGGAATTCACAGGATTTCTTAAAAAATGCAGAGTAATAGTAAAAGACCACCAGTAGATGGCTCAGTGTGACACACATTAACATGACGTGTGACTGTGAGTTTTGAAGGAACTGGACTTAATCAGGAGCGTCCAGGCTCTTCTGAAGCTCAGGTTGTGAGTGACTGTCGAAACCTGTTTCCTTAAAATTAATTTATTAATTGTCAGGTGAGAAGCCGTATGTGCAGTGGCCTAATCCTCATTATTTACACTTGGTGTGCGTGTCATAACATTCATGACTTGTATTTGCTTTTAATCAGTCTCATTCCAGCCGAGTTTTGTTATGTCACCCATCAAGTTGTGCTGTCAGGAATCATTTCTCTTGAAAACCTTTAATGTCAACAGGACTGCACGTACTCAATTGTATATGTAATGCAGCATACTTGAAATAAGCAGTCAGACATAAATGTTACAGGATTGTTGGTTCTTATCTGATTTTAACATGGTTCAGCTAAACTTTCCCCAAACCTTATGTGTTTCGTCAAACAGTAGTTCTGAGTTAGAATGAGATTCTCTCACAGTCTCCTCCTCATGACAAATTGTGCCCGGCCTTGCCTCTGTGACTCTCCACATACGTCTTTATGAGCCTTTTTTTCTGCAACCAGGTTTGTGTCCGCCCACTCTATCCAGCATGTGAAAAGAGTTTGTCCTTGTCCAGGGTCAAACCTGCCTTCAACCCTTCATGAAACTGAACAGGATTAGCATTGTATAGTGTTACGACGCAAGGGCAACAGAGATTTTAGTGACAAGACATTAATGCATTTTGTCATCACAGTAGTGATGACTTTCTTTGAAGTCGACACACTCCTCTTTCTCTATCTCTCCCTTTGTGTGAGTCTTTGTGCAACAGTTATTTATTACGGGCATCTTTTTCTCTCTTGTGTTAGCTCCTCCTGATTCTTTCTACAAATAAAGAGGTTATAATAGCACAGAACAGACAGTTAATAAAGTGACACATATGACATTGATTATGCAGACATAGTCTACACTAATACTTTTGAGTCCAATCTTAGACCTCTTAATGTTGTATTCAATTCCCTTTGCAGATTTATACTAAACTGTTCATTTAAAACTCATCATTGTCTTATGTGTGACTCACTAAACTGGCTGCAACCTAAACCACAAAGGGATTACCACTAGATTCTGTTTATCTTCAAATGTGTTTATTTCAATTGTCCTGCATACCTTAAACAGCACTTAATACCTTATTGCTCGACATACTCACTTAGACACCTCCAATGTCCAACATTTTTTACGGTACCAAGGTCGTTTTCTGTAGCTGGTAGGAGAGCATTTCAATATAAGGCCCCTCAAGACTGGAATAACCTTCCTTTTTTCTTGAGATCTATTTCCACATTTCGCTTATTCAAATCCTTTACTTTTTTCTTTTCTTAAAACTACATGCTCTTGTTATTAAGAATACCAATGGTATTACATATAAATGGTTTATGTAGAAAATATATATTAGTATGTATACGAACATGACTTTTTTTGTCTTCATTCTCTTTATCTTGATTTTCTTTGGACATTCCTATGTGAGATGTGACGTTATCCTGCATGTTACATTTTGTCATAAGGCATACTGATAAATGACGTATTAGTTGTTTAATGCACTTGGCTGATTATTTGTCAATATACTTCAATATGTTAATTGTGGGGGTAAGGGCAGGTGAGCGAGTTTTTGATTTGTATATATGTCTGTGTTTGTATTGTGTTTGTGTTGTGTTGTGCTGTGCGGTTAATTTTGTGTCTATGCATGTATGCTGCAGGACCCCCTTGAAAATGAGATGATACATCTCAAGGGGTTATCCTGAAATAAATTCAATTCAATATGGTCTGGGGAAAATGGTTAGGTTTATATTCAGTTTCACTGAAGAGAGACTAACTTTTTATTTGTTTTCTCATTACTACTACTGTTTTGTCATTCAACTTATTTTAGGACCTAAAAAAGTTAATTAAATGAATGACATAATTAAGTACAAGAAATGTTGTTACTTTGTGATTTGATTAAGCTATATTTTCACAGATTAACAATATTGTTTTGCTTTGAGCAGGCTGATGGTAGAGACGAAAGAAAAATGGACAGAGATATTTCAAGATGCAAAGACAGAATCAATATAATTCAGAAGACACAGACACATTAGCATTCCTTGGCATGGTGTTGTGTTTCTGAAAAATGATTGGCTACTCATTCTCCATAGCCATCCAGCAACAGACAGTCTTTTTAACAGTTTCTGCTATCGCGTTCTCATTTCAGTGCGTCATAACTGACGCTTTCTTACAAAGCCTAAGTATTTTACACTAAAGGTACCTTTCAGCATCCATATGAAACGCCACCGTTTGCTAGCTAGCACTAGCTAGCAACTCCTTTGTCTTTCGTATTATTAACATAAAAAGTGCAGCTTTAAGGTTTTGTAGGGTTTTTCCTTTTCTTGGAAAACTTAGGCTGAGACTAAGTCTAAACTAAGACTAAATTGACTTTTTTTCCCCACTTCATTCATTATTGCAGTCGAGGGCTAAGTCCTTTGAGTCATTGTCATTGTAGGCAAGGGCAAAAGTTTTGTTTGTTATTCCCTCCACTCCTTACTCTCCCTCTTAGCCCTGATGACTGCTCTCTTGACCCTGTTTGTCTCAGCTCAGAGAGAGCATCCAAGGCTTTACTGCTCTGTGTTCTGCTAATCCTTTGCTCAGGCTGAGGTGAGACAGAGGACACCAGACATGATGGCACCACTCATTAAGAGGACACACAAGCCTCAAATGGATCATTGTAAATCTTAAAAATGTGGGACACAGACATAAGAGAAGAGCGGACATGCATTTGGTGACAAACGGGAACATTTTGGACTCAGCAGTATATTGATATTTGTCATACTTTTGAATGTGGCGTTAAGGTTTATTTTTTGAATATTTGCATCTGCATATTTATCATAGCAATACCCCAGAGACCGTAGAACAAACCCCCATAGCGAAATCCCCTCTGCCGCATCTATAATAAATTTGGGTTTGGTACAGATCCCAGAGTTGGACAATATCACGTGGCAACAATATTCACAAATATAGAACCAAATGTAAATGAAAATTCTGTTTATCTCTGCAGCTTCACAAATGTCACCCCAATTTAATAAAATGCTCCCATGTGTCAATATGTGTATATATATATATATATCAACATCAACCTCAGGCGGACCCCCAAAAAAGAAAAAAGTGGCTCACTGTGGACAGAGTCAAAAGTTTGTTTGAGAAGGGGATAGTATTAGTTGTGGAGTTTGACTGTAGGTAATCCATAGTAATAACAGGAAGTCATTCCTGCCCATTACAATTCAAATATACAATGACTCCCCTCTGGGCAGGGAGAGGCATCTATTCTGAATGACAATGCACAATGCACATCCTTCTACACTCATCTGTATAAATATAGTCAGAGAAACATATCTTTAAGCCTTTTTATTACTTTATTTATATATAGTAGCATATTCGTTTGAATGAATATTCGTAAATTTGTTAATCGTATATTTTTTAACCTACCTCATGCGTGTTATGTGTTCTATTCTGTATGTTTTGTAGCGGATTTTATTTTATTTTATGTAAACCACTGATACTGCAATTTACCTTCAGGGATGATAAAAGTATCTTTCTATCTAGTTGTGAGTTAATTGATTCCACTCCTGTTTCAACAACTCACACAATCTTTCTGATCTGACCTGTTACCTTTTTGGACCCCACACCCCTCTTTGATCACCGTTCATGATCATTCCCCTGAAGTACTTGCTGTTGAGGCGATTAAAGCTACACCATGTGATTTGAACTCATCAGATGAATTGCTGACATGTCAAAAATTGCGGCTGCTGTTGCACAGTTGAAGCAGAGCCATGAGTCAATTCCTGATGATTACTTTTTTTCCCCCCAGCGCCTGCACCAAGTGGTGAACACTGTCTGAATGTGCCACAGCAACACAACGCTAGTTATCAAGTCAACAATCTACACAGTAAAACATATTTAGCTTATGTATTCGCTCTGCAAAATGGACATGCCATTCTGTCCGTGTTTTCCCAGTCACCTCATCCATATACATATCTCTTTTTTTATGGATATTTTTGTACACAGGATGGCACAGATGATGATGTTTCTGCCTTTTAAGCATAATAATAACTTTCTACCTGCCTCAGAGGGTTCAAACAAATCTTTATTTACAATTGCAGGCGCCGACTGGCCATTTTATACATTTACACTGTGAGCACTTATGTTGTGGGTTGACCATCGAGCATAGAACCCTCACCAGCTGAGTGCAGATCAGCTTGTGTTGAAGGTATGGGGAGGACAGTATGAGTTGCGATGTCATGGCAATTTTGCAATACCACTCTGACAAAGAGGAATGAGATAAAGATCTCTTTACAATATGATCACAGTTTCCTTTCAGAGCATCACATGCTCAGTTACACATTTGACATTTTGCACTGTTGTCATAATATTTGGACAATTTCTTCCAAAGTACACCGAAATCCCAGTGTAAGGAACATTTATTTTAAAGTACTTATTTATTGGGAATCTTTTGGGCTGACTAGTGAACATCAATACTTTTTATGTACTGAACGATAAACTCATCAAAAAGTTGATCCAATTTTTGTATCCTCTAGTAGACTAGCGGATGTATTACACGCTTTTGTGTGATTGAGTTCCACAGACTTGGCAAGGAGCACCGGAGCTGTTCTGGTGGCTTGTGGTGGATTGACTCCACTTGAAGACACTTCATGTTGGTTTTTCTGTTAATTTGTCACCTATCTGTATATACTGTGTATTTATATTATGATTGTACATATACATTGTGGTATCTTTAGCATCACAATGAAGGAGAAGGTTACTTTTATGCAGGATATTACCAATAAAAAGTAAAGAGTATCAAACCTAAGATAGCATTGAGGGACCCAACAAATGATAATGGTGTTTGAAGACAAAAAAATTCACATTCTTTTCACCTGACAGGAGGTAGGACTCTGCAAGGCTGACTAGAAAAAATCTCAACCATCCATCCATCCATCCATCCATCTTCATCCGCTTATCCAGGATCGGGTCGTGGGGGGGGCAGCTCCAGCAGGGAACCCCAAACTTCTCTTTCCCGAGCCACATTAACCAGCTCTGACTGGGGGATCCCGAGGCGTTCCCAGGCCAGTGTGGAGATATAATCTCTCCACCTAGTCCTGGGTCTTCCCCCGAGGCCTCCTCCCAGCTGGATGTGCCTGGAACACCTCCCTAGGGAGGCGTCCGGGAGGCATCCTTACCAGATGCCCAAACCACCTCAACTGGCTCCTTTCAACGCAAAGGAGCAGCGGCTCTACTCTGAACTCCTTGCGGATGGCCAAGCTTTTCACCCTATCTCTAAGGGAGACACCAGCCACCCGCCTGAGGAAACCCATTTCGGCCGCTTGTACCCGCGATCTCAACCCAGCCTTCATGACCATAGGTGAGGGTAGGAGTGAAAATCGACCGGTAGATCGAGAGCTTTGCCTTACGGCTCAGCTCTCTTTTCGCCACAACGGTGCGGTAAAGTGAGTGCAATACCGCCCCCCGCTGCTCCGATTCTCCGGCCAATCTCCTGCTCCAGTCTCCCCTCACTCGTGAACAAGACCCCGAGGTACTTGAACTTCACTTGGGGTAAGGACTCATTCCCTACCTGGAGTTGGCACTCCACCGGTTTCCTGCTGAGAACCATGGCCACAGATTTAGAAGTGCTAATCCTCATCCCAACTGCTTCGCACTCGGCTGCGAACCGATCCAGTGAGAGCTGAAGGTCACGGACCGATGATGCCATCAGGACCACATCATCCGCAAAAAGCAGTTACGAGATCCCAAGCCCCCCGAACCGCAGCCCCTCCTCGCCACGACTACGCCTCGATATCCTGTCCATGAATATCACAAACAGGATAGGTGACAAAGCGCAGCCCTGGCAAAGGCCAACCCTCATCTGGAAAGAGTCCGACTTACTGCCGAGTACTCGGACACAGCTCTCGCTTTGGATGTACAGGGATTGGATAGCCCTGAGAAGGGCCCCCCTCACCCCATACTCCCGCAGCACCTCCCACAGTATCTCCCGGGGGACCCGGTCATATGCCTTCTCCAGATCTACAAAGCACATGTAGACTGGATGGGCATACTCCCAAGCCCACTCCAGGATCCTTGTGAGAGTAAAGAGCTGGTCAGTTGTTCCACGACCAGGACGAAAACCACATCATTCCTCTTCGAACGGCTTCCCTGACCACCGGTGTCCACCACGGTGTTCGAGGGTTACCGCCCCTTGAGGCACCTAAGACCTTGAGACCACAGCTTTCCACTGCAGCTTCAGCAATAGAGGTTTTGAACATTGCCCACTCATGTTCAATTTCCCCAACCTCCACAGGGATGCCAGAAATGCTCCGCTGGAGTTTTGAGTTGAAGATCTCACAGACAGGGGCCTCCTCCAGACGTTCCCAGTTCACCTGCACTACCCGTTTGGGCTTACCAGGTCTGTCCAGAGTCTTCCCCCACCCCCTGACCCAACTCACCACCAGATGGTGATCAGTTGACAGCTCCACCCCTCTCTTCACCCGAGTGTCCGAAACATGCGGCCTCAAATCAGATGAAACGATTACAAAATTGATCATTGCTCTTCGGCCTAGGGTGCTCTGGTACCACGTACACTTATGAGCATCCTTATGCTCGAACATGGTGTTCGTTATAGACAATCCATGACTAGCACAGAAGTCTAACAACAAACACCCACTCGGGTTCAGATCAGGGGGGCCGTTCCACCCAATCATGCCTTTCCAGGTATCTCCATCATTGCCCACATGCGCGTTGAAGTCTCCCAGCAGAACTATGGAGTCCCCTACTGGAGCCCCATACAGAACTCCACTCAGGGTCTCCAAGAAGGCTGAATACTCTAAACTGCTATTTGATGCATATGCACAAACAACAGTCAGAGTTTTTCCCCCCCAGTACCCGAAGGCGTAGGGAGGCAACCCTCTCGTTCACTGGAGTAAACTCCAACGTAGCGGTGCTCAGCCGGGGACTTGTGAGTATCTCCACACCCGCCTTGCGCCTCACACCTTGAGCAACTCCAGAGAAGAATAGTGTCCATCCCCTATCAAGGAGTACGGTTCCAGAACCGAGAATGTGCGTGGAGGTCAGCCCCACCAGATCTAATTGGTAGCGCTCCATCTCCCGCACAAGTTCCGGCTCCTTCCCCCACAGAGAGGTGACGTTCCACGTCCCCAGAGCCAGCCTCTGCCGCCCAGGTCTGGTCCGTCGAGGTCCCTGACCTTCACTGCCACTCATGTGGCCAAAATCTCAACCACATTTGGAAATTATCCGAATGGCACAGGAGCTCAGGAAGGCAACTGAAATGATAGGCCACCAACCCTCCAGAGCAATGGGGTACCATGTACTTAGCCTGATGACATATTGTCCTTTGAATGAGCTTGAAGAAAGATAGGAGCTAAACCACGGTTGCTGATCCAGAGACTATTTTCCACACAGTCCCATGAGGCATTGCTTCAGAGTCCAACAGTCGGAGTCCTGGCTGTTTTTATATTCCAGCCATTTAATCAGGTTCTCATTACAGCAAAGGGGGGAAAGTAAACGCATTAAGAGACCAAGCAGAGCAAACCTTCAGTCCTGTCAGCAGGAACACTGTTGTCAGCTGTAAAGTTCAATTTGTCATCAACAATTGCCTTAGACAGTAAAGACTATTCAGTACAGAGATCATTTGAAGCTCATGCTGCAGTAACAGGTGTGAAGAACGAGGGAAAATACACACGTCAGAAATGTATTTCTTCTGTACTCTTTAAGAATCAAACATATTCTGTTTCTTTTTTCATTTGATGTTCCTTGTGCTCTCTATGACAAAGGTTCAATGTCATGCCATCTGATCTGAAATGATGGCAGGACACAATCTACCCAGGTTACGCAGAAAAGGAGATCCAGAAAGAGGAAAAGCTGTGAAGACATGAGAAAGGACCAGCAGAGGGAGGCAGGGGAGATAGAGAGGCGGGTGCTGTTGAGCTGCAATTAATGCAGACTGCAGACGTGGCCTTTCATATTTCAACACCCCTGTTCTACAGACCTCGCTGTCCAGTCTCATAATCTGGTCGGGGGGTCCTCAGCTTTGAAACAAACAAGGACATGATTCTGCATGAACACATACTAACACACATAAACAGGATTTCTGCAGAGGTTTCCGGTGACTGTGTTTCTCCTCAAGACAGAAAAGACTGCTATTAATAAATAAGAGCGCAAATGCCACAGTGGAGGATGTCACTGTGATCAGTGCAGAGAAGAAATCACTGTGTAAAGGTGTCACTAGGTCTGGTTGTTTAATCTCAAAGCTCCTCTCTTACCTACATATTTGCATCTCATTGTAAGTGAATCCACCTAGCCTAGAAATTTTATTGATGTGCACTGATTCTTTATTTCAACATTTTACTGATTGATCCAGGTGGTGGAAACAATCTATATCTCTGTAACCACTATTACACGTCTCATCATTGGAGCTAGGCAGTTTCAAAATTACACTGATTGGCTAGATAGGGGCTGTACCATTACAGATAAGAAAGAAAGTGATTGACCTGTTGATTGGCAGGGAGGTGGATTCCGTCATCTATAGAGGATGTTTACTGTCTGCCAACCTACATGACGCAAAAGGAATGAGGCCAATGGAGATGACTGGAATATATTCCCAAATGTTTTCTCCTCTCTGACAACTGCACACTCTTTTATTCCCTTTGTGCTCCTCGCTGCAATCAGCATCTCCTCATTTTTTGTGATTAATCTTTCAGTGGCAGGAGAACTGCCCTGTATAAATAAGACGACCAAGTGAAGAGGTGGATGGCACAGGAAATGGAGAAATAAAATGCAAATAGCATGAGACAAGCTGATCAAAATGGGTTGGAAGATTGACAACACTTTAAATAAAGAGGGGATGACAGCAAAACCTTACTGATATAAACATAAAACAATTGAAAGTTGAGTTAACAGTGAGTTCACAAGCAGAACAATAACAGTGGAGGTGGGTGACATTGTGGGGAGCAGAGTGTTGCAGTTACCTCCGATCAGTGGTTTATCAGCTAGTCACAAGCCATGGACAAATGGTCACTGCATCAGTTGTTCATTTAACCCAGCATGTCTCCTCCAGGAATATCATGTCTCATTTAAAGTCTAGCTTCCTTTTAATACTTTGTTGGTTGAAATTCTTATGCAGCATCTTTATGTTTTATATTCCACTTTTTACATTTCTCTCTTTCTGTTATCACATGTCACCACACAGCCTCATGGGGCACAATCACAGTATAAAATAGTGTCAGTATGTTTTTATGACCTGGCTCCAAAGGCCACAATAAAAGGGAGACACACCACAGTAAACGTTTGACAAAGTATGTTTATTTAATCCAAAACAAGCCAAATTAAGAATTTTTTTTTTTTTTAAGTTGTTAAAGTATGGGGTATGAACATCAGTGGTTTCAGTAGTGTCAGGACAAGATAATGGATGCATGAATGAGTGTATGTGAAGGTGTTGTAATGTGCAAGAAACAAGGTAAATACCACTGCTGCATCACATCCAAAAATCAAATCAAAGGTGGAGCCAGTGGAGAGAAACATGGGAATCAGTTAGCAGGGAGGTCTGTAACCTCAGCCTAAGATGAGAACATTGAGTTACAAATACTCTACAGGACAATTAGCCCAGGTGCCCAGAGTTACTAGAATCAGTCTCAGCTCTTCACCTGCAAGGGAGAGAGATTGTCCATGCCCGCACATGACCCTACAGGGTGTCACAATGTGAAGGAGCTATTCAGTGTGTGGCCTGCGTTTCATGCTTTGTGTGCGTGCCCATCCCTTCATGCATGTGTGGCCGTCCAAGCATGTTTGTTAATAAAAAGCATATCCAAAGGTCAAGCAAACCTGTTCCTCTGAACTTGCCAGCAGGGCAAGAACCAGGAATCCTGTTCTGGGTCTTGCTCTTTTAAGTTTGATGATACATTATGCAGGATGCAACTTCTTGAATGTATTTGCCTGGTGAGCATCAGTGGGTTCTTGACCTTGGAAACAACATCAAACAATATCACCACAAAGTAGCTGTTCTGGAGTTTTATCTTTTTTCCCAGTGATTTGATGAATGAGAAAGTGCTCAGCAAAATTAATATTTTAACACCTACAGTTCCGTGACAACAGGGCAAACTCTATGTGCTGGTGAAGCTCACTTTGTGGTTGGAAAGTCAAGCAAGAACTTCAGTCCCAACATTCATAGGAAATGTCTTATGATTTTATACACAATAAACTTTATTTGTCACATATTATATACCACCTGTATATTAACACTACTGTTATTATAAACAGTGTGTACTCACAGAGAAGAAATGAGGGCATTGAACTAATGGTCGGGTACCAAAATGGAGCAGTGTGTAAGAGTGAGTTTCATTTGAGCTGAAAGGTTTCAGTTTAAGTAATGAGAATGCAGTAAGTACTTGTGAATTAGTGATTCAGATGTAAATGTATGACAATGTAATTATTTGTGGTTTGTTCTGGGTGCATGGAGGTGGGGATCAAGCAGGCAACTGATGTGGAGAACAGGTGTTGTCTCTAAAACAAAAAGAATTGTAGTCTCAAGTGTTAATTGTGTTCAGCAGCAGGCAATTATAATTAGTTTTCACTGTATTGCAGCCTGGAATTGACACAAACAACACAGACTTCTAGCAACACAGAAACTTGCTGTCAGTCTCAAATACATCATGAATCTTGAATTCTTTTTTTTGTACAAATTTGTGCAATTATAGGCTTAGGATTTGGAATCAAGAAAAAACTTGAACTGGTCATTCCCTAATGATTTTGTTCAGTCCACAGACAATTTGACGGTTTAAAAGGCAGATTGATTTATTTATTTTTCAAATAGAAATGTGAGGAGCCAATACACATGATTATACAAGCGCTATTTTATTATATTATAATATATAACACTATTTTCCATAAGATAGAAATGAAAGGTCTATATATATATACTTAATTAATCTTTTAATAAATAGGTCCATTTTAACACAACTATGCAATTATCTTAAAGTTGACTTTAAGTATTTCTAAAATGACACTTAACATACTTTAAGTTGTTCCAAAATAACACATTTAATATACACTTAGTATAGTACAATTAAAGTGCATCCAAAAAAAGTGCTACTTAAGTATATTTGTTTTTCACTTGGGTTAACCCACCACCAGTCAGTTATATCAATCCATCCATCGTCAACTGCTTATGCTGCGTACATTGTCACGGGGGGCTGGAGCCAATCCCAGTTTACATCGGGCGAAAGGCGGGGTACACCCTGGACAGGTCGCCAGTCCATCGCAGGGCCTATTTTATATCAAATGTGTCTAAATTCTGATTCAAACCAGTGAGAAGGGCAGAGAGAGAGAAAAAAAAAGAAAACAAATCTGTCTTAATTAAAAGAACCAACAATGTTGTAACTTTTGGCAGAAAATATGGTGTTTATGTAGGACCCCATTAACACACCAACAACACATTTTCAGGGCCTTTAAAGATAGTTCTAGATGCGTTTTCCCACAGGTATAGTGTTTAATTTAGTCTGGTGTTTGTGTCTGTGTCTAACACTGTAGCTCTGTGGATGTATGTTAGATTTAATAATTCAAGGTTTTCTTCTCATTGTTTGTGTCAAACACGAACCCGTCACTTAATCCCTGTCACGTATTGCGACCAGTTGCTATGCATATAAATCACTATAAATAGCAAGATATGACAGGGTTGTTGACATGCTAGTTAAAGACATATGGTTATATCATGATACATATATATCACCTGTGGGACTGTACAAACATATCAGATTGCAGTGGTGCAATGCAACTAAATACTTTTACTCAAGTACTGTACTTATATTAAGTACAATTTTGACATACTTTCTACTCACTCCACCACAATTCAGAGGTAGAAGTTATACTTTTTACTGCACTACATTTATTTTATCACTTTAGTTACTTTGCAGATTTAGTTTATTAATACAAAGTAGTAGTAAATAAAGGCCAGCTTTGCGCGGTCTCGTGAACGCGCTTAATTCGGGAGGGGTGGATGATGCGGATGGGGGGGGGGACAGAACAGGCCCTTAGGAACCCTATGAAATTCATGACATTACACTTACCTATAAGCAACTAAAGTATAATGTACTATCTCAAGTTCAACAAAACACCTTAAGCATTATTAGTTGATCAAGTTTCAGAGAGTTTGATGTGACTAGTGCTGTTTTCCGGCATTTCTCATTTAACATAGCCCGCCATTGGGACTACAGCACTGCAACAACAAGTCTAGTTCGACCCAATATCTCTAACCCAGTAGATTCAACTGAGTTCCTGTCCACAGAACATACTCACTAAAAGTGTAACAATCAAAAATGAGTAACAATAGCTTCAAATACATGCGTGGTTATTTTTCGTTCTTGATTTAAACTCTCAGTAACAATAGTTTCAAATACATGCGTGGTTATTTTTCGTTCGCATTCCTCCTGAGTAGTGACTTCACTGATCCTACCCATGCAATACAGGGCGACCCCTGGATTCCCCTGTTTGAAAAGAGAGTAAACCAAATGCATTTCCTCCTGTGTTTAAACATGTATTTAGGTTACACAAACAGTCCACGCACTTAACAACGATGGCAATGAGTTAAAAGAAATTGCCCGTGACTTGTTGTAAACAACAATGAAATAGGCTAGTGTTATTTTTTGTTCTTGTTTTAAACTCCACCTGTATGGCAGTTGAGGGCTGTAAAGACCTGTGGGGGATGCAGAACAGGGGTCTCAATTATAAAAACGTTCCCAGAAACCTTGCTAAAAGTGTACGTGCGTCCAAAAGACAAAATGGCTAATGCCAAAAAATAAATAAATTCAGACTTATAAAACCATGCATATGCACCCTTGTAAGCTTGTTCCCTTTATAAATCACAATCCGATCCCTTAAAACGCTTACAACTGTCTATAAATGGTTAGTGGAATTAATATTAATATGTATGCCTACTGACTGTGGGAAGAAAAGGAGGCGAACTCTGACAGAGGAGCTACACGAGATTTAACTCAGTGGTTAAACTGTCATATAACACAAAACAGATGGCTCTCACAAGATGTTTACAAATGTGTGTGTGATTATTTTTCGTTCTTGTTTTTAAACTCTTTGGATTATGCTTATCTTTATCATTGTAATATAGGATACATTAGTCTATGTGATGCATTGTTGTTATCATGAACTAAAAGTTAGGAAGAGCTATTGGTAGAGTCAGTGAAAGGGAGAGATTTACACGTGAGAACACAAAGCAGATGGCTCTCACAAGATGTTTACAAATGCGTGCACGAGTTTATTTACCAATCTTGTTTTAAACTCTCAGTAACAAATATTTCAAATGCATGTGCTTGTTCACCGGAGGAAAAGAGGCTCCGTGGCTCCCCTCCCTTTATAACGATAGCAGGAACAGGGCATTCCTCCTGAGTAGTGACGTCACTGACCGAAGGGGGGACACCCACCCACACACACACACACCCGCAAGACGGGATGATCCCGGTACTAATTTGGATTCCCCCGTTTGAAAAGAGAGTAAACCAAATGCCTTCCATCTGTGTTTAAACATGTATTTAGGTTACACAAACAATCGCTTGTGTTTATTATGCAGAGAAATGCAGAGTTTTTCCTGATCTGAGAAATTTACCATACCATGGCTGTTAGGGAGACTGATGGTTTTGATTTTAGACTACAACATCCTTTTAGTCTAATTGTGTCAGGTCCTTCAAACAGCGGTAAAACATATTTTGTGAAAATTTTGATTTAAAAAATGTCTATAAGCTCATTTCAAAACAGATTGAAAATGTTGTATATATTTTTTCATGTTGGCAACCATTGAAAATTAGAAATGTGAATTTTGTTAAAGGATTGCCATCTTCTTTGTGTGATGATACATTGTTGCCTTTAGATAAAAACAATTTGTTGATTATTGATGATTTAATGAATGATGCTAGCAATAACATTGAGGTTCAAAATGTGTTTTTTGTACTATTAATTTGAATACCAATTATCTTGTTTTGTTTAAAAATCCCAGAGATAAATACCAAGTCATGCTAATGGCTAGACACATGTTTCCTGGGAAGAGCAATTTTTTTATGGATTGTTTCGACGATGCCACAAGTGTTCCTTACGGTTACTTGATGATTGATTTTAAAGCTAAGACACCTGATGATTTCAGACTCAGAACCGACTTGCTTTCAGACCTGCCTGTTGTGTATGTGCCTAAGAAAAAGTAAATAAACATGTCTGATCGCATTAAAAGAAACCTGTCTTTATTGCAAACTTTGCACGGAGCATCTCCATCTCAGAGAGTGAATATTATTAAATCTGCATCACCAGACCTTTTGGTAGCGTTATGTGAAATAGCTTACAATGTTTTAAAAGGTAAAATTCCTTTAAATAAGACAGAGTGTCAAAAATTAAAAAAGAAGAAGGCAGGGATTAGACTGCTTGCCAATAAAAAGGTTTGCGCTTCAAAGAAAAAGAAGACGTTGCTTAAACAGTCTGGCAGTTTTCTTCTCCCCCTCCTGAGTATCACTGTGCCTTTTATAATGAGTCTTATTGCTCCGAGACAAACTCAGATAACTATGGAGTATGCACAAAAAATGTTTCTGGTACCTAAACAACAGCTTGATATTTTAAGAAGACCTCCGGCACACGAGTCTATTCAAGAAACTTCGTAATATAAAAGACATTCTGGATCAAAAGACTGAAGATCTTGCTCAGATCAGAAAACAATGAGAAAAAGACCAGAACACACTAACTTTTTCAATGCCGGTTGCTGAGGATTTTCACTCTTCAGAGCAGAAGAATCAAGAAAGAAGAGACTTTGTTTTTGAAGAAGTTTTAAAAAACATGCCAAAAAACAGCAGGAATAAAGCTCAGCATATTTTGGATAAAATGTCCTCAAAAAACATATCTGCATGGACTGAACTTGGGGAGTTTGTGTTTAACGGTAATGTTATTAAAGGGTCTCATGTGTATGATTTGATAAGAGGAGTAACTGCTTCTCACAGCGTGTCTGACAGCCAGAGACCTACAGGTTGGGATGAATATCTGCAATCGTTGGCCATATTGAATATACCTTTATCAGTTGTACCAAATCAACAGGTCAAAAGTAAAATTGACCAGATTAAGAGAAAGACTTTTGGAGAATCTTCTCCTCTTATTACTGGACCACCATCTACACCTCTTGTTACCAGAGGGCATCGATTAGCAAACAATGAAACAAGTCCCTTTGTATCTCCTGAAATGCGACTGAGTGATTGGATAACTTTTTAATTGTATATCGTTATTGGTTTTAAATAAATACATAGAGACATAACTTTATCTTTTCAAAGTGTTTTTATTTATATCACCATAATAACAAAAAACATTGTCGTACACGTTTCAATCTATAAATCATTTTGATAATGAATGGCACACAACTTCTAGTATTATTATACACACTTAAAAGAATCTGATACTTGGTTACTGGTTACTTTTGACCACATACAACTGAGGGTCGTATTTTTTTCACAAATTTGCACACCATAAAATCATTGCATGACAGTTTATTATTATATTTAGTCATTACATTGTCATAAGATAATCCTCTATCCATATGGTAAGGAAAAAAACACACAATGCTGACCGCACACTACAGAACCCACATCTTGCACTTGTCTAACAGAATGTTTCGTGGACAATTACTGTTGAGAAAGACAGAAAAGGATTCAGGAAAATGTGAGTATACCGGAGAGTTCCCAAAACTGTCAAAGAATGATCCCACACCCTGCTTGTCAATATAGATAGCGACCCAGTGTTGTCCTCCCAGGTGGGAGGGGTCTGTGTTTACCACCAACATGGCGGGTCTCTTTTTAATAACTGATTTAGGAAGCTGGTCACTAGCAAATACTCCAAGAAAGACGCCTTGCTTCATTACATTATCAAGTACTTCTATCGTATTCATACTATCGTTTGTTAAAGTTAGAAAAAGTCAATGAGAACCTGTCTTCTTGATGATATCTCAATTATAGAATCATATGTGGCGTAAATAACGCACTCTTGTGACGGGCTATGTACCAACGACATTCCTGTTAGAAAATGTCTCTTGTCTTCTGACGTTTTGTCGACTTGCTTCTCCTTGCTTGTTTATTTTTTCTAGTCTTAGTATGGGTCTTCTTATTTGTTGTTTGGATACGCCTCTTTGGTGGGGAACTCCCTCTTTTCCCAGGAGGTCGTTTTATTGGTCGGAGGGCCACGGCCACTATACCCGCCCCCTCTTGATGTCTGTTCATGACGTTAGTAATAACATCCATAGCTATGTTTTTAGCAGCTGTCTTTAAATGAGGGGCAACAAATGTAAATCCTTTCTTGAGTAAGAGGAATGCTAATCTAAACAGACCCCTAAAGATAGCCTACCCCCTAACCCTGCACCATACTGAGCACCGAGCCCACAGTATCCTGGTAAATCGCCACCTGCTTGGGCTGTATAATATGCAACTTATTTGTCTGCATTGTGAGCATATGGATGGTACATGTTTACTCCATGTCTAATACTGATATTTTATGGGTCGAAAGTGTAGCATTATTTTCACTTTGCCATACGTAAAAGAGATATGTTGATTCTTATCTGTCTTGAGAGAAATCTCAATAGTATCAATGTGTGTTTTGCAGAGCCTGAGATAGTGTGGTCTGTCATAAGTATTTGTGATCATATGGTTGTTTAGCCCCGCTATATGTACTATTCTTAAAAGAGGGACGTAACTGTCTCCTACCGTTTGATGATCAACAATATCGGTATAAACAAATATATTATACATCCCTACATTAACATCGGCAGGATGTGGCGCCAAATACGGCATCTGTCAACACTGTGTTAGTTCGTGGCTGAGATCTAAATGTTGCAATTCCCTCATGAGTTTTAAAAGCCTTTTGTTTGACAGTCGATTGTATGTATATGGTTTTGCCGTTGAAACTGGATGGGCTAAATGGACATTTTACTCTGCACGGTAAAACAAATAAACTTATTAATAAGCAAAACAACAAATTCAGGAGATTCTTAAACGACACAGTACGGTAACACAAAGAGAAAGGAACAGCGCGTCAGCCAGGGCACTCCTGGGCGAAATCACCTCAGTAGCCCTCAGTATTAGACTGAGCTACTAGGAACACTAAAACGACACAATGTAACTCCAAGTCAATCACACTCCTGTGAAATCAAACTGTCCACTTAGGAAGCAACCCACACAAGTGGCTCAGGTAGTGCAGCTCATCCAGGATGGCACATCAATGCGAGCTGTGGCAAGAAGGTTTGCTGTGTCTGTCAGCGTAGTGTCCAGAGCATGGAAGCGCTACCAGGAGACAGGCCAGTACATCAGGAGACGTGGAGGAGGCCGTAGGAGGGCAACAACCCAGCAGCAGGACCGCTACCTCCGCCTTTGTGCAAGGAGGAGCAGGAGGAGCACTGCCAGAGCCCTGCAAAATGAACTCCAGCAGGCCACAAATGTGCATGTGTCTGCTCAAACGGTCAGAAACAGACTCCATGAGGGTGGTATGAGGGCTCAACGTCCACAGGTGGGGGTTGTGCTTACAGCCCAACACCGTGCAGGCATTTGGCATTAGCCAGAGAACACCAAGATTGGCTAATTTGCCACTGGCACCCTGTGCTCTTCACGGGTGAAAGCAGGTTCAGAGTCTGGAGACGCCGTGGAGAACGTTCTGCTGCCTGCAACATCCTCCAGCATGACCGGTTTGGCGGTGGGTCAGTAATGGTGTCGGGTGCCATTTCTTTGGGGGGCCGCACAGCCCTCCATGTGCTCGCCAGAGGTAGCCTGACTGCCATTAGGTACCGAGATGAGATCCTCAGACCCCTTGTTAGACCATATGCTGGTGCGGTTGGCCCTGGGTTCCTCCTAATGCAAGACAATACTAGACCTCATGTGGCTGGAGTGTGTCAGCAGTTCCTGCAAGAGGAAGGCATTGATGCTATGGACTGGCCCGCCCGTTCCCCAGACCTGAATGAGGACATCTGGGACATCATATCTCGCTCCATCCACCAACGCCATGTTGCACCACAGAAGTTGGCAGATACTTTAGTCCAGGTCTGGGAGGAGATCCCTCAGGAGACCATCCGCCACCTCATCAGGAGCATGCCCAGGCGTTGTAGGGAGGTCATACAGGCACGTGGAGGCCACACACACTACTGAGCCTCATTTTGACTTGTTTTAAGGAAATTACATCAAAGTTGGACTGTAGTGTGGTTTTCCACTTTGATTTTGAGTGTGACTCCAAATCCAGACCTCCATGGGTTGATAAATTTAATTTCCATTGATAATTTTTGTGTGATTTTTTTGTCAGCGCGTTCAACTATGTAAAGAAAGGAGTATTTAATGAGATTATTTCATTCATTCAGAAAAACTAGCCTGCTATATATACAACCGATTGCTAAAGCCACTCCCAAACATCCGCTTTTAGAGGATAACACCGGACCTCCCATATACACAAACCCCCCTTTTCACACGCCTCTTCACCTTTTGGTGATTGACTCCCCACCACCACCGCTAATAATAATAATAATAATCTTTATTTGTATAATAGAGGATAAGGCCGGACATGACCTAATACAAACACCCATTTTCACACCCCCATCTCTTTGTTGTTCAACCTAGCCATGACCCCAATCTTTTTTTCTTTTTTTTTTTGGTTTTTATAAAAAATATTGTTATTTAAAAAAATAATACTTTTATTAATTTTTTTAAATAAATTTTTAATCAGTTTTTATTAATTAATTGTTTTATTAATCAAAAATGTATTCACGTGCACGACTGTTAGGCGCATCATGCTGGCCTTTATTTACTACTATACAATGTATACACTCAAAAGCCACTAGCTTTGTGACATTGTCACATTACCCTGGTGGAAGTAGCCATTAGAAGATAGGTACACTGTGGTCATAAAGGGATGGATATGGTCAGCAACAATACTCAGGGAGGCTGCTGCGTTTAAACGATGCTCAGTTGGTACTAAGGGGCCCAAAGTGCGCCAAGAAAATATCCCCCACACCACCACCAGCCAGAACCACTGATACAAGGCAGGATGGATCCATGCTTTCATGCTGTTTACGCCAAATTCTGACCCTACCATCTGAATGTCGCAGCTGAAATCAAGACTAATCAGAGGAGGCAACGTTTTTCCAATCCTCTATTGTCCAGTTTTGGTGATCCTGTGTGAATTTTAGTCTCAGTTTCCTGTTCTTATCTGACAGGAGTGGCACCCGGTGTGGTCTTCTGCTGCTGTAGCCCATCTCCTTCAAGGTTCGACATGTTGTGCATTCAGAGATGGTATTCTGCATACCTTGGTTGTAACAAGTGGTTATTTGAGTTACTGTTGCCTTTCTGTCACCTCTAACTTCTCTTCTCCTCTGACATCTGACATCAACAAGGCATTTTCGTCCACACAACTGCTGCTCACTGGATATTTTCAGATGGTTGTGCATGAAAATCCCAGCAGATCAGCCGTTTCTGAAATACTCAGACCAGCCCGTCTGGCACCAACAACCATGCTACGTTCAAAGTCACTTAAATGCTCTTTCTTCTCCATATCTGATGCTGTCTGTCTCACAACCTGGTTTAAAGTGAAGACTTTCAAAAGAACTGATTGATGTTTGTGGATGCGTGTGTTTGTGTGACAGCAGCAAGCACAAGGTTTTTGAACACACCATTTTATTTCAAAGAAACCCAACAGACATACGGCACTGAAGCATCTGAACAACTATAAATAATCAGATAAAATATACACCAAAGTATCTGTATTTGCATGTGAAAGCCTTCATTATGAACAGCCTTGATTTTTGTCTTCTTGCAGAGACAGATTCCATTAGTTTCTCTGTCTTGACAATACTCATTATATTCACCTGATCACTGTCTTTTAACCTGTGTGCCACTGATGAATTTTCTCCTTTTCTTTGCACTGATGAAAGTGGCTGAGAAAGCGCAGCCATTCACCATTGAGATTTGCTAAACTCATTCTCACTCCAATATGTGTTACCTCAAGAAGCTCATTCTCATTGATTTGAGCTTTATTTTATTCTAATGAGCTTTTATTGAACAACGTTAACCACAATGACTGGTATTGGTATTGGTATTGGTTGTGTAGTGACCATAGAATAGAAATTGTTTACAAAAGAGATAACACTGCAATACTTTCTGTCACAAAATACAAAAATAATAGATGGATGTGCTTTTGTGTTTGAATGGTCACTCATTTATTTAACGTTTGTTTATAGACAAATTAACTCACGTCTCGGCCCGTTTCACTAGTGTAGCACAAAGCAGAAAAATTGTTGTTATGGTTATCTGCATTGGTCACATATTGGTTACATCATTTTAAAGGGCACCCACCAGCCAATTCGAAGACGTATTTTCTGTGGCTGTGGTATAATCTCCTCCATCCTGTCCCAACAACAACACAGGACCTTTCATAATAAAAGCTTAAGGTCAGACAGGTTTGCAATATAAGCATTTGTAAGGCCAAAGCTAATGGAGGCTATGCCACCTGAGCTACTGTGCTGCTAGTCTGATCAGAAATACCATCTACTGGACATTAAACAGCATGCTGAGCGAAGCATGGTCACATATTTTTTGCAACAACAGTGGCTGCTATAAACCCTGTATTTTCCAGCATCACTGCTTCTGCAGAAACAAAATATCTACCTACATACGTGCAAAACAGCCACAAGCGTATGTACATGACACGCAAATACACAAAGATGCAAACTAAGAGGCATTTATACAGAGAGGTCAGAGGTGTTCAATGCTGGCTACATGTTTGCAGAATGACACTGAGCAGGTAAAGAGTCATTTCCTGTGTCAAAGCATTTCCTCTGACTGAAAAGCTGACAATCAGCAAGCAAACCATGTTCAGAAAATACAAACAGTATACAAAATGTATCACAAAGACGTACAGATGTCAACGTCATTCATCATAATTTAATTATTAAAATGAAGTAAAGACAGCAGAAGTTAGTGGGACTTTGAAATGGAAAAATGCATTGTTTTACTACAATAGAGAAAAAAGTTGACACTGAAGTAGTGTGTTGTGATGTTTAGCTGTTTGATTAAAGCTGAAATAGGCAAACACCTTTCATCTAATCACAAAGTGTGGTTGCAAAAATGTACCCTGTGGTGCCTGATTTACCTAAATAAAACTATGACATTGGGTACCTGCAGGAAATCCTATCCCCTGGCATAAAGTAGATCCTTAATGGCTTTATTGATACTGAAATGTATATACTGTACATTCTTATGTGTTATGTGACCAGCCCCAGTTCCCTTTTAAGATAACTCTATGGGTCTTTTACTTTGAAGAAGAAGTCTCCCTGTTAAGAAAACGAGAGAAGGAACACATAAAAATATTTCTGTGTCCATTCAGGAGCCATGATGATTGCTGATTGAAAAGGCACTTATGTTACATGGCTGGATGGAAACACAAATTGGTAAACAGCTGAGAGATGCATGTACAGATACACATCAAGACGAGAAAAGTATTAATGAGGTTGTTTCACCAATGCGAAGCGTCAATATTGCAATGCATTTAGAATGAGTTTTCATGTGTGTGTATCAGAAAATAGACCAACAAATAGATATTTTTAATACAACAGCAGAAAAGCCATGCCATATTGATCAGATAATCCAACCCCTCTGCTTTCACATGTATATTCTCATTTCATGTTTTTCCTCCTCAGCTTCTTGTATCACTTGACACACCTGACATTCATTGTCCATTGGCTACAGTTCCGGTGGAGTAATGGATAAAGAGGAGGAGGGCGTAGTCAGCGCAGTGATGGTAGGAAGTTCAGCCCGGGTTACCATAGAGGGTACTATGGAGGCTGCTTTGGAGGTCACCATAGTGGTGGGTCTGATTCCTGGGCAAGTGGATGGAGACAGGCATGTAGGGGTGGAGCAGTGCAGGTCTGCTGCTGTGTGAGAGGTAGGTGAGCCTGGAGGGTGATGAGATATCTTCAGAGGGAGGATGAAGAGGGCCAGAGTTGTGGAAGAGGGGAAAGAAAGAAAGAATGAAGACAACAAAACCATGGGATGATTTTAAAAAGGAGGGAAAGGTAGAAACAGAAAGCAGAAAGAGAAGAAAGGTAATTCACCTCTAGGTACTTGGATGAGTTCACATAATGTTTAAAGCAGAGGTTTCCAACTTCTGGACTGCGGACCAGTTCAAGGCCTTAGAAGATTTGCAAACAAGCCACAAGGAAACAATATGATTTGGCATAAAAGCTTAATAATAACAAGTCTATTAGAAACTCTTTTTGCAACAGTGTGGTAGTGCGGTAGTAGGTTTGTGTATGTATCTGTCTGCCGCTAATCTTGCATAATAATGAACCCATTAACATTGTAAAACGTCACAGTTTGATTAGGCTTAGCTGCCAAAACTACTTGGTTAGGTTTAGGTAAAGATCATGGTTTGGGTTTAAATATATGCGTTACATCAGTTACAATACATATTTAAGTTAAATTACATTATGTGCAAGATGTACGTCAACAATTAAGTCAACATATTATTTAAAAAAAAATACAATAAAATACAGAGCAAATAAAGTTAAAGTTATTATCCTTAAGATTTTGATTAAATTAAACCCCATTTATATATTTACTGTTGGCATTTTTTGTGCAACAGCCATTAAATGTACTTACATTCAGTAAATATATAACTCGTATTTATAAAAGTGTTCATTGTAAGTGGGGTCCACCATTCCTGCACTGGATTTAAATTGCCATCACACAGGAGGGCTTCACAAAAAATGATGCAGCAATCCATAGTCATTTTATCTCGATATAAAATCTTGATATCTGCCTCACTGTTTACTGTTTAATCTCATTGCACCGTGTCAGAGCTGTATTAAGTTACTACTAATGCAAACCTTACTAATACTAATATATGAATATTACATACTAATGCAAACTCTGACCGGTGTTTTAAACTGTACTTGCTCTTTTCATGGTAACCAGGTTTCACCAAAACAATAAAGGCTTAACTCTTATGCGTTAGTTATGCAACTAGAATTTTCAATTTCTGTTTTGACCTTTTCCCCCACTCCCTTTGTGTGCAGGGTGCAGTCCGTGACAGCTAGTGCACTGCTTTACCAGCAAGAGGCAACTCCAGAGGCAACTCCAGTGTTGTCAGAGAATCAATGTTTGTTAATTAGACGCGAGAGGCGTCACTTGTTTTTATTTTTGTCGGCCAAGTTTGAGTTGACTTCTGAGGCGAGTTCAATCTCAAAACATTTTGCACCTGTTGCACCTGCAACGTTTTCTGATTGATCAGAACGAATGTTTTCTCGAAACGTTGTGCAACATTGTGGAACATTGTGTAATGCTGTGGAACGGGCTACAAAGACGTGTTACCCAATCAGCTGTGAAACACAGTTTGTAAACACAGCAGTGTTAAAAAGGCAGTAAAAATCAGCACACTTGCGTACATAACAGTGTGTTCAAGGCACCACCGTTTCTGTTGGAATTAACGTTTTGCTACGTATTGTTGCCGCTGAACTCAGCCCTGGACTCTGATTTGAACTGAGATGAGGACTCATTCGTCGGTGGTTGACCTTTGGGCTTTGTATTGAGCACTGACCGTATAATACACTGTGGTGAACTTTGATATTATACATTATTTTATGCCATGACCTGAAATTATTATAATGTTATACCTCTTCTCCTCCACTGCTCATCAAGCAACCCTTTCTAATGTTCTTCCTTCTTATCATGGCTGACATTTACAGTAATAATAATAATAATAATAATAATAATAATAATAATAATAATATTGTATAGATGTATATTGTGCATCTTCAATTGAAATATCTGGCAGTTAAAGAGGTGGTATTATGCTTTTTGGCTTTTTTCCACTGCTTTATTGAGTTATATATCTTTTTTGTGCATGTAACAGGTTTGCAAAGTGAAAAAGCCCAAAGTCCTGCCCAAAGGGAGTTCCCATCTCCCACAGAAAGCTCTGCTCTGAACTGCTTGAAAAGAGCTCGTTTCTAGTCCAGCCGTTCACCTCCTTTACTCGCGACATCACAAGCGCCTAGCGGGGTCAGGCACGCCCTCAAACCAAGCTAGTCTGAGCAGAGGCCCTTTGGCTCGACTCGCCTTTGTTTGGTTTTCCATTGTAGAAATGTTGTACTTGTACCTGCTTCCAGGTACTTTTTTTCGTATCACCTCACCTCCATTGAAGTTCCAAGCGAGCTGAGGGATACTAAAATGTAACATGAAAACACAACAGACTGGTTGGTCAGAGAGAATATACACTATTCACTGCATCATCATTGCGTGCACCAGACAAAGGCCAGCAACAGAAAGTTTTATATTTTACAGTTTTCGTATGGAATTTCATCACTAAATCCACTTCTGAGAAGTTTTGAGGTGAGAAATCAGCTGTGCAGATTTCGAATATTAACAGTTTTATGAGAAGTGATGGCGGAACAAAAATGTGATTGAATATTTTCGGAGTTGAGGGGGAAGCCTGTGCCAACCCGCGGGAGGAGCGTGTGAGGCCGGCCAGCCGCCTGCTCACAGAGCCCTCTGCTCCCGCCGTCACACAGACCGCTGCAGCAACATCGGCAGAGGAAAACACAACTGGAAGGTTTTCATACCGTTTATCTGTCTTTACATTCTGAGTAATGTGGAAAGTTTTAACTTAAGAAAGAGAAAGCTGTGTGGATCCCTGGTGTGTGTGTCGCATTGAACATTACGTCACGGCAGTTGTGTGCGGCGTCGCTATGACGACAAGCTACGTACTATCTGTGGGTTCTATCTGCAATGGAAAACGGAGCAGGGCCGAGTAGAGTCGAGTCTATCGATTTGCGATTTGTAGCATTTTTCGGCAAGGCAGCATAGATCGTCAGAACACCGGCAACAGTTCAACGTTTAGTCCTAAAAGACGACGCAACTCCGACTCTGTTTGGGCCTGGAAATTCACAGTCACAACCTGTAAGTATGCTTTATTGTTTGTGAATTATATTTAAAATAAACACGGCAATGTAACTTCATAGACTGTTCAAGTGCGGAGTTGTTGTAAAAGAAGTGCAGAAAGAGCACAGCCCCACCCTCCCCATCATCCTGTGTGACTCCCCAGTCACCACTGTGGACTCCTTCGACTTCCTGGGGACCATCATCTCCAAGGACATCAAGTGGGAGCTGAACATCACCTCCATCACCAAGAAGGCCCAGCAGAGGATGTACTTCCTGTGGCAGCTGAAGAAATTCAGCCTGCCAAAGACAATGATGGTGCACTTCTACACCGCCATCATTGAGTCCATCCTCACCTCCTCCATCACCATCTGGTACGCTGCTGCCACTGCCAGGGACAAGGGCAGGCTGCAGCGTATCATTCGCTCTGCAGAGAAGGTGATTGGCTGCAATCTTCCTTCTCTTCTGGACCTGTACGCCTCGAGGACTCTGAGGCGAGCAGGAAAGATTGCAGCTGACCCCTCCCACCCCGGACACAAACTGTTTCAGACTCTCCCCTCAGGCAGGAGGCTGCGGTCCATTAGGACCAAAACCTCTCGCCACAAAAACAGCTTCTTCCCGTCTGCAGCTAGCCTCATTTACAAGGCCCGGGTCCCCTACTGACACTTCCCCCTTGCAAATTATACAAATGTCTTTGCATATGTAAATACTGTTCCATCTCGTGTCGGGCACAGACCTGGCACGTCGGACATATGTGTTGTTGATTGTTGATCTTTGTTGTTGTATATTTTCATGTTGTCAGTTTATATATTTATATGTACACAATATTCTCTTCCGTTGCGTTACTTCTGCACGGCACAGACCCAGAATAATGCACATGTATATATACAGTGGGTACGGAAAGTATTCAGACCCCTTTAAATTTTTCACTCTTTGTTTCATTGCAGCCATTTTCCAAAAATCCAAAAAGTTCATTTTATTTCTCAGTAATGTACACTCAGCACCCCATCTTGATAGAAAAATTTTTGCAAATTTATTAAAAAAGAAAAACTGAAATATCACATGGTCATAAGTATTCAGACCCTTTGCTCAGTATTTAGTAGAAGCACCCTTTTGATCTAATACAGCCATGAGTCGTTTTGGGAAAGATGCAACAAGTTTTTCACATCTGGATTTGGGTATCCTCTGCCATTCCTCCTTGCAGATCCTCTCCAGTTCTGTCAGGTTGGATGGTAAACGTTGGTGGACAGCCATTTTCAGGTCTCTCCAGAGATGCTCAATTGGGTTTAAGTCAGGGCTCTGGCTGGGCCATTCAAGAACAGCCACGGAGTTGTTGTGAAGCCACTCCTTCGTTATTTTAGCGGTGTGCTTAGGGTCATTGTCTTGTTGGAAGGTAAACCTTCGGCCCAGTCTGAGGTCCAGAGCACTCTGGAAAAGGTTTTCGTCCAGGATATCCCTGTACTTGGCCGCATTCATCTTTCCCTCGATTGCAACCAGTCGTCCTGTCCCTGCAGCTGAAAAACACCCCCACAGCATGATGCTGCCACCACCATGCTTCACTGTTGAGACTGTATTGGACAGGTGATGAGCAGTGCCTGGTTTTCTCCACACATACCGCTTAGAATTAAGGCCAAAAAGTTCTATCTTGGTCTCATCAGACCAGAGGATCTTATTTATCACCATCTTGGAGTCCTTCATGTGTTTTTTAGCAAACTCCATGGGGGCTTTCATGTGTCTTGCACTGAGGAGAGGCTTCCGTCGGGCCACTCTGCCATAAAGCCCCGACTGGTGGATTGCTGCAGTGATGGTTGACTTACTACAACTTTCTCCCATCTCCCGACTGCATCTCTGGAGCTCATCCACAGTGACCTTTGGGTTCTTCTTTACCTCTCTCACCAAGGCTCTTCTCCCCCGATAGCTCAGTTTGGCCGGACGGCCAGCTCTAGGAAGGGTTCTGGTCGTCCCAAACGTCTTCCATTTGAGGATTATGGAGGCCACTGTGCTCTTAGGAACCTTAAGTGCAGCAGAAATGTTTTTGTAACCTTGGCCAGATCTGTGCCTTGCCACAATTCTGTCTCTGAGCTCTTCAGGCAGTTCCTTTGACCTCATGATTCTCATTTGCTCTGACATGCACTGTGAGCTGTAAGGTCTTATATAGACAGGTGTGTGGCTTTCCTAATCAAGTCCAATCAGTATAATCAAACACAGCTGGACTCAAATGAAGGTGTAGAACCATCTCAAGGATGATCAGAAGAAATAGACAGCACCTGAGTTAAATATGAGTGTCACGGCAAAGGGTCTGAATACTTATGACCATGTGATATTTCAGTTTTTCTTTTTTAATAAATTTGCAAAAATTTCTACATTTCTGTTTTTTTCTGTCAAGATGGGGTGCTGAGTGTACATTACTAAGAAATAAAATGAACTTTTTTGATTTTTGGAAAATGGCTGCAATGAAACAAAGAGTGAAAAATTTAAAGGGGTCTGAATACTTTCCATACCCACAGTATCTGTAACGTTGTTCTTCCATTCCATATTTATATATTTCTACCTTTATTTATGTTGACTGTATGTTTGTCTATGTGTAGTACCTTATCACCACAGCAAATTCCTCGTATGTGTAAAACACTACTTGGCAATAAAGCTCCTTCTGATTCTGATTCTGATTCAGAGCACTAACCTGTTGCATTCACATGCTCCTTGGATGGTCCCATCTCCTGACTTGGGAAATTGTTCTTTTGACTTTGGTGTGTTTATGAGCATCTAAGTAATATGGAAACAACATGGACGTTACAAAGAAGATGTATGTTATTGCTCAGAACATTCAAACGTTTATATCTGTTTCGACTAAAATATTGCTTTATGGTCGCACATCCATTTTTTTCTGATTATTCCAATATCACATTAGGCAGCGTTTAAGATCAACATCGCTAATGTTACTTCAACTCAGACAAGCGACTTGTTTAAGCAAGTATAAACATGTAAACCTGTACAAAGCATACAGTATATAGTGACTCTGTTCCTGTTGCAGCTCTAGAAACAACAGATAGTTATAGTTTTAGTTATATTTAAATATTTGAATACTAATCCTGTTCTGAATGTAGGCCTATTTTTTTATATATATTTTTAAAAACACTTTAAGTAATGAAAAAAAACAATAAGAGTACTGCTAAAGAACCAATAAAAATAGTATTATCGATCCTAACAATAGCCAAACGTGATTTTAACACTATAATTTTTCAAAAAAACACACATTTTATTGAGGCCTCAGAGCAGCAGAGCAGAGAATAGTTAGAGAACATGTTTTTGAAAGCTAAATAAGGAAATTCTCAGAAGATCTGCGCGATCTTTGTAATTTTAAGAAACCTTAGTAAGAGATTTTTTATGTAGCTTTCATGATAATGAGCAAAAATCAAGTAAAGAAAAAACATCTTTACTGATTATCCAAATTGGTTAAATTGGTAAAACAAGGCCATTTCTATCATTGAGCCTAACCCGAGGCTTTCAAACACATGGTTAACGTTTGGTCACAGTTTGGTTAGGTTTTGGCATCAAAACTACTTTGTAAGGCTTTGGATTTTTGGATTTTTGTTATAGCAGCCCCGTCTGGAAGAAAATGCACCAGCCGCCACTCCTTGTGCCAACTCATATCAAGACTTATTTGTTGGTTGGGAGGATAGAGAGAGATCATGCCTGAAACAAAACTTAAATGATTTGTGTACATGTATGTGAACAAATGAAAGCTCACAGTTTAACTAAAAATTCCAGTGTACATACCAGTAAAAAAAATGAGATTGACATTGTCAATATGAAAAAATGGTGTGCACTTCTCAAGGAATTTCTGATCACGTGAAGATGGAGACATGACTTAAAATAACGATGTGAGAATAATCAGAGATCCATACATCAATAATTGAGCACTTGGACTCTAACATTTATTCTAACTCTGACTTATGGAGGGGGTTGTTTTAATAACCTTGAAACAGTTGAAGGAGCTTTGCGAGAGTCTCATCAGAGCCACTCAAATGCACCTCATTGCTCTTGTACACAATTACCTAATTGGACACTCTGAAGCCCCATGTTCCAGAGACTGAGTCAAAGCTTTTTCCTTTCCTGACTGCCCTTTCTGACACACACACACACACACACACACACACACATTAACCAAATCTCATAATCTTTCACTCCCGCCTTCAGAATTTTCCTTTGCCTCCACAGGAGCATTAATTTACCTTCCTTCTTCAATTAGCTGCTCTCACACAAACATGCACACACACAACTGCCTGTTCATCGACTCATTAGTGATGCAGAGAGCTGCAGTGTGTCTGTGTGTGTCAGCCTGTATTACTCATATTGTGGAGAAAATAAATCGGGGCGCACAGTCACATTGTCGGCCTTCTTTTTGGGAACAAAATGCAAGTCACCATAACGTAAATCTTTAGATTTTAGTTTTAAGACCATTTAGCATGTAATTAGAAGTGGAGAAATCAGTCAAGTGCAGAGTAATGTACATACGTATAGAGGTACTGTGTACATAAATAAACAGTAAGGGATAGATATGAATATGATGCGTCCAGTATGACCAGTATAAACATCTGGTCAAAAAAAAAAATACATTGCTACATACACACACAACAAAAACAACACACAGACACACATAGTACCTGGCTGCTCTGAGGATCATGGTAGACCTGGTTACGAGGGGAAAGCGGTACACAGTCGTGTGCTGTGGTTTTCTCTGTGCGCGGAGCGCTGTGGTCACCATCATCTACACCACTCGCCTTGCACTTCATACTCCTCATACACAGCACCTGCAGGTCCACAACAACAGTTATCTTTAGGCTCTGGAGCTGCATCAGAAATCAAGACTTACGAATGTAACTGCGGTTCTATGAATTATGGATGACCACAAGACGGCTGCGCTTTAGCACTGGTTATCTCCATCTCGCTTATGCACAGGTTGAGTCGCGATACCAACAAAGTCACCTGTGACCATGCGAGGAAGAAGGCCGCATACAGAAGTATAAAACCATAACCTCATCACCTGTGCTTTAAGTGGAAAAAAACTGGTTCCAGTACTCCCCATTCACACGGTGGTGTGGTCTACTATCCTATTTGTAACATTTCAACAGACTATTAGTTGAGATTCAACAATTCAACTGTTTCGCAAATAAAACTGTTTGAGTAGGATTAGGTCTAATATTACTGTATTCATTACAAATTCAGATAATAGTATACTATATAGCTTACCACTAGTACAATATTAATTTTAGTTGGACAATACAGCAGTTTCATTTTTGTGGGTTGTTTTCATTCATTAAATCCTTGCGTAAGACAAATGGTCTACATTGGTGTTTAGTCTTTAATTTATGAATACTAGTACTAATTTATTATCATAATCATAACCATTCATGCATAACAACATGGTCACTATTGCGAAAGGTTGCTGTAGCATGCCAAACTTTTTTTAAGGTCCTGCCCCATCCAGGCTGTTATTGGTTAGTTCACAAAAAGTGGCACTGATAAATGACTTTATAAAAAGACTACTCAGTCTCCACCAATAGAGATTAGCATTAGGGCCATAAATTGCCCAGAGAACCTGATATGGAGAGGGCAGAAAAGAGTGCTGGCAGCTTGTGCTATATGGAAAGTTACAGCTCATGCAAACCATACAAAGGAGTGGATGCTGTTGACAGGACGCCCATTGCCACATTGTTGGGAGCAGCCGCATTGACACTGTAATAGCAAGCAAAGGAACATGAAGACTCCTAGGTCGCAGAGACCACTTTTAAGGTTACCCGGAACGTGGACACACTCCAAGTTACTAGGTGCAGGTAGGCCTTGTGACCTACAAGTGAGTAGCATCACATGCACAAACAATTGGAGAGTTTCAGTTTTGATACCCCCATAGCAAAGAAACCTGGTGTCTGATGATTAACGATATACTGCAGAGGTGCTGACTGCCCAGATGAGAACATGCCAGGCTTTCAGTGCCCAGAGAAAGTGTTGCAGTGCCAGATGTGAGCTTGAGAGCTGCTGCCCACTCCATGAGCCCTCAATGGTCCTGCGCTGCCAGACTGCACGCTAACTCAATCGAGAAGGTTCTCCACATCCTCTCTGCTAGAGGGGATTACTCCCAGAGGAACCCCCTTGGTCAGACACATCTTGTTTTTCCAAGGCTCCAAGGTCTGGCAACAAAGACACTGACACTCCCCCTGTGCATTTTGTGATCAAAGTGGAGGAGGTAAGGAAAGAAGACCTAGAGGGATGACGATGGATGCTGCTGTGAGCATGCCCAGCAGCCCGAGAAAGAGGCCACATTTAAAAACAAAAATGGTTTGCCAATTGTCAAGGTATGGTAAGATTGTCGAACCTGGCCATCCATGAGTTACAAATGTGACTACCTTAGTAACTTACCACCTAAAGATTTTGTATCACTCCAAGAGCAGAGAACTAACAAGGCAGCGGATCACGCAGCTCAGCTAGAGGCAAATATACCCCTGTTTTAAGATAACTACTATATGAACATGGTCAAACAAAAACGAAGCAGATCTGGCAAGCCACCGGCTCTCAACACAACTCTTTACACTAACGTTAGATGTCCAACCAGAAGTATTGTTTATTTACCTGTCTAACAGTACATAAGTTGGCAAGGTCACTGGTGTGCATCAGCTAATGACATTTAAGAGAAAAAAACAGCTTCCTTTGGTGGATGTAAAACAAACCCCCAAGTTACGAGACTAGAAGCGACGAGTTATATTGATCTGCCATTAGTGTCTTAAATAGCAAGAAGATGGAAGGAGCAGATTGTGTGAAGATGTTAGAGTTTTATACTAGGGCGTGCTCCCTTTGTTATCACGTGGTCACAGGTGACTTTGTTGGTATAACGACTAGACCTGCATTTGCGAAATGGAAATATCCAGTGCTAAAGCACTGCTGTCTGGTGGTCAGAAGAATGAAATAGAACTCCAGGAATGACAATAGCCAGAAAATAAGAGAGGTCAGAATTGAGACATTTTTACAACGGCCTATTAGAGCCGTAGAAAAAAGAAATAAAAACTTTACTGAGCCAGGGGAGGGTAATATTTGAGAAATAAATCAAGAGATTAACATAATACAAAATATGGATATTCTCTGAGATTTACGCTCACCTAAAGGATTATTAGGAACACCATACTAATACTGTGTTTGACCCCCTTTCACCTTCAGAACTGCCTTAATTCTACATGGCATTGATTCAACAAGGTGCTGAAAGCATTCTTTAGAAATGTTGGCCCATATTGATAGGATAGCATCTTGCAGTTGATGGAGATTTGTGGGATGCACATCCAGGGCACGAAGTTCCCGTTCCACCACATCCCAAAGATGTTCTATTGGGTTGAGATCTGGTGACTGTGGGAGCCATTTTAGTACAGTGAACTCATTGTCATGTTCAAGAAACCAATTTGAAATGATTCGAGCTTTGTGACATGGTGCATTATCCTGCTGGAAGTAGCCATCAGAGGATGGGTACATGGTGGCCATAAAGGGATGGACATGGTCAGAAACAACGCTCAGGTAGACCGTGGCATTTAAACGATGCCCAATTGGCACTAAGGGGCCTAAAGTGTGCCAAGAAAACATCCCCCACACCATTACACCACCACCACCAGCCTGCACAGTGGTAACAAGGCATGATGGATCCATGTTCTCATTCTGTTTACGCCAAATTCTGACTCTACCATCTGAATGTCTCAACAGAAATCGAGACTCATCAGACCAGGCAACATTTTTCTGTCCAATTTTGGTGAGCTCTTCCGAATTGTAGCCTCTTTTTCCTATTTGTAGTGGAGATGAGTGGTACCCAGTGGGGTCTTCCGCCCATCCGCCTCAAGGTTGTGCGTGTTGTGGCTTCACAAATGCTTTGCTGCATACCTCGGTTGTAACGAGTGGTTATTTCAGTCAAAGTTGCTCTTCTATCAGCTTGAATCAGTCGGCCCATTCTCCTCTGACCTCTAGCATCAACAAGGCATCAACAGGACTGCCGCATACTGGATGTTTTTTCCCTTTTCACACCATTCTTTGTAAACCCTAGAAATGGTTTGTGGGTGAAAATCCCAGTAACTGAGCAGATTGTGAAATACTCAGACCGGCCCGTCTGGCACCAACAACCATGCCACGCTCAAAATTGCTTAAATCACCTTTCTTTCCCATTCTGACATTCAGTTTGGAGTTCAGGAGATTGTCTTGACCAGGACCTCACCCCTAAATGCATTGAAGCAACTGCCATGTGATTGGTTGATTAGATAATTGCATTAATCAGAAATTGAACAGGTGTTCCTAATAATCCTTTAGGTGAGTGTAAGTGGTAAAGTTACAATAAAAAAGTGGGTACATTTGTGACTTTTGAATCTCAGAAAATAAGAGTATGGCCAGTATTTTGGATCTTTTAGCAAATTTCATATTATTCCTATGACATAAGCTTTTTTTGTTGATAAATCAGACAATCCGGCTGAAAAGGTGTACCCAGGTCAGATCTGTCATTCTGGATACCACATGGACCACATGGACATTGCCAAAGTAAGGATTTCCCAAATGCTACACATAATGGTTTTATGTTAACCTTAAATAACAAGTTTATGGATAGCTGTGCAAGATAATTTAACAAGTAAGCCGTGCTACACAGCTAGTTTGAGTTTTGGCCTTTTACTACTCCTTTTTCTTTTTACCCATATTCTGACAAAATCATACTTTACATACGCATCTGCATTCACTTTAAAAGGACATTAAACAGTGGGCTCGACAACCAGTTTGCTCAAACACACCTCCAACAATGCTTAGTGTTTTGTTCTGGTTAGCTTAGAGTCAACACATTTTCTGAACAAATAAGAATTACCATACCCAAATCTATGTATCCTTACGCATGAGACTCATAAAGAGTACCTTTGGGAAATCTGGTGAGGTATACAGGGCGAGAAAGAGGTGGATAGATCGGTCAAACAAACACAGGACTTTTGTGTCCTGTGTGAAACCAAAAGTCAACAGTGTAAAAGGTAGGGTACCTTGTGCATCTAAATGAGACACAGAGGGGCGGAAAGAAAAGGCATCGGTATTTGATTATACGCTACAATCATGGTGTCAGATCTATTGTTGATCAAATAATCAGTCAGAAACACACAAAAAAACATATTTTTAAATTTTGACATGAGTCCTGTGCCTAGGATCGCAATATGCTGCTCTCTAATGGGGACTGGCTGACAGAGAAAGCGTTTTATCATCTGTTTGTCCTGCATGTGCATGCTGTGATGACTCTTGACCTGTAGATGGTAAAAATATATTTTAAAATAGTATACAGAGATCCTGTGAAGGTCTGAGGTCTGAAAACTCAAGCATACATAAACTGTATAACCTTATTCCAATACAGTACAAGAGGGAAATGAGAGCGTTTAAACTACTGCAATGTGTATGAATAGTTTGAGACTCTGGCTTCACCTCCAGGCAGTCACTGCTTCCAGCCAAGAAATAGTCATAATCACATAATCCCCAATATCTTGTTTTTACACTTACTTTTTTGTAAGGATTAAACAAACGAGATATAACATGCTAATTAGCAAGTTTTAAATGCACTCCTAAGTGGATTTTTTGCCTCAGTATTTATGCTTATTTATGCAGTATTTATTAAGCTAAGCTAACGGCTGCAGGCTGTAGCTTCTTTTTGAATTGTGATTGGTATCAATTGCCTCATCCAATGTATACTAACGTAACGTATTTCCCAAATTTCTTTAAGTTTAGTCTTTATACAGTTTTTACACTGCCTACTTTTCTGAAGCTCTGCTTGAAGTTGTCCGACAGGTAGCCATAGAGTACCGGGTTGGCACAGGAGTTGGCATAGGACAGGATGACAGCAAAGAAGTAAATGCCGGCAGTGGTGCTGGACTCTGGGATGATGACCACCAGGTTGACCATGTTGATGATATAGAATGGCAGCCAGCAGAGAACAAACACCACCACGATCACCACCACCATCCTTGTCACTTTGCGCTCCGAACGCCGACGCTTGGTGAAGCCTGCCCTCGCCCCTGAGGACTTCACCTGCAGGAAAAATTGATTAATTTTGATGAGTGATAATGATGATGATGATGAACATGAGATGCAGGATGTTGAGGATGATGGAAATAATGATTATGTTGATGCAGATCATAGAATGAATTTGTATATGATATGTTTTAATCAGCCTCACTCACACACATATACACACCTTGATAACGATAAGTAGATAGCAGAGGGAAATGATAAGCAGCGGCCCAAAGAAGCCCACTGTGGCAGTGTAGAGAATGAATGCTGTTGACCACACATTCTTTGGCTCTGGCCAGATCATGTTGCAGGAGTTAAATGTGTCCTAAAGGATATTGAAAAAAAAAACAGACTAAAATTTAAATATTAAAGAAAATAACTACAGCAAATTGATATTTCAGTCATTATGCTCAGTCACAGAGTGAATAAAATATAGGAGGTAAACATTTTCTTAATTTTCTTAAATAATGCATGTAGGGATGTTTGGGAAAATGCAAATTACATTATCTGCTTTTGTGGGTTTTAAAGAAGTACATTTTTCATAGTGCAAGACATTTCCAGGTCTTACCGTGTTTACTTTGTATGTTAACAAGAAATAGCTGTCCAACCAACTAGTAACTTTTTTAGCTGACAGGGCCTTTCTTTTTCCTGTTGTCATCAAACCACTGGCCTTCAGCAGCACAGCACTGACATTCTCCTTCTACCTTTCTTCTAAAAGCTTTTGTGTTTTCTTACTGTTACAGAACTTGCTGCAATGCTTTTCTTTCTGTGAACATATAACACCGTTATGAACAGCTTGCATATTCTTTCCATCACAGCCCTTCACGTCTAGCAGTGAACACCAAAACATACAAGCAGACCACGCAGTTAACACCTCTGGAGTCTTCAACCTGTATTAAAAGATTTTTGGCCACTAAAGTTGTAAACACGGCTCTAACATATTATCAGCTTTTAAATGTTCAGTGTGTAATATTTCTGAGGATCTATTCACAAAAATGCAATATAATATCCATAACTATGTTTTCGGTGTTGTATAAAAACCTTACATAATGAACCGTTATGTTTCAATTACTTAGAATGAACCATTCAGCATGGAGGTCTACATGTTCCATGTTTCTACAGTAGTTCTTTTCAAAGCGGCGCTGAAATTGCTTTCTTCCGCTGGACAAGTAATTAATTTAGTCCAACTTTAGCAAAACTGTTGTTTGATACCTTTAGCTAGAAGCAGAGAGAAGGAAAGTCTTCCCTTGTCAGGGGTTATAAATATGTAGTAATGATAGTAGTAATAAGTAGTTGGATTAAATCCATGTATTGTTGTTCTCCAGTGCTGTGTTTTGGCTTTGATACGCGAACAAAAAAATGTGCCAGTTACGTTCGCGAGACAATCAGCTGATGAATATTATTGCCAATAAAACGGTAGCTTCCAGCATGGAAGATCAGATTAGACAGCTAAACTTTTACTGCCCTGATAGACATGATACTTCGTTGGATTGTAATTTCATGTAGTTAATCTTCAGCGCTGTGTTTTGGCTTTGCATTACGTTTGTGAGATAATCAGCTGATTAATATTATTGGCAATAAAACTGTGTAGCATGGAAGCTCAGATCAGCCAGCTAAACTTCACATTTTACTGCTCTGGAAAACACATATTTATTTTTACTGTTAACAGCTTTATGATAACATGACCATGTGCCAATCAAGACACCAATAATACCTGTACTTTCAGAATTTACATTTTTCTAAAAACGTATTTGTTTGTAGGCTATTGCTTTGCTACTGTGCACACAAATGTGTAATTTGATAATTAACATGTTAAATGCCCATTAAAAACGTTGCACCATTTTACCGCAAGATGAAATTATTATTATATTATATTATTGGAGAGGAGCCTTGATCCTCAATTGGCTGTGCCATTGTAAACTTATTATGTGGTTTATAATGGACTGTGGTACAGAAACGATGAGGCTTACATTTTCCTGTTATCTGTCAGTGGTTATACTTACCTCACAAGATGTAACAAAATCCATTGTTACAGTACAGTAAAATAATTTATTATAGGAGTATGCGACATCATGATGGACTAACATATGGTTTAACTGAATAATTAAGTAAAAATAATTTAACATTATAATTTCTTAATATATCTATCTAAACAAACCTAAATTCTTGACTGTGTATTCTCTGCTGTCTCAGAAGACAACATCTTTTGTCCTGTGTCGCCACCTTTGAGATTCTACGCGCTTACCACTAGATGTCACTAAAGCTTAAACACTTAACCCTGAAGTTCATATGATGAACTTCATACATCCAAGAGATACGAACAACATTATTTTAGAGTTGTATTTATGGCCACCTGCTGGCAAATATAAGTTTAATATTCACTCTCCTAGCTCTGTTTTGGTTTCCATCAACTCGGGAGGAAAATATTTGGCTCTTTAGCAGATAAATACTCCATGTTCACCAGCTAACTAACTGTTAGTCAAGTCGCCAGTAAAGTTCTGAGCCATAGAATCAAAACAATGAGCTGAAAGACGCTAAAACACCCCATAAAGTTGAGGAGAACAATAGGGGTTGACTATCACCCAACTCAGATATCACTAGGAGTGGCAGGAAACTCTGTAAATTACAGATGTGAGCGCACAAACAATTAAAGGTTTTAAAACAGTTTCATCTTGCAACTTTACCACTAACGCAACTTTGACACTATTTTTCCCCATTTCCAGTCTTCGTGCTAAGTTAAGCTAGGTGTCAGCTGGCTTTACCTACATTTTTACGTACAGACAAGAGAAAGAGATTTTAATCTTAATACAGCCAGTAAAATAAATTCTTTCTTTTAGAAGTGATATGAAAACGCATAATTTGCTTTGTTGAAAGTGGTGAATTTGTAGTCAATGAACTAAAACATAGGTCTAATGTAAAACTACCAAGCACTGGATAATTTAAATTATTTCATTCATGTCAATATGAGGGAACTACAGGGCTCAACTTACTGTGTTTGGTGGGTACCATATGAAGTTTTGACTGGACAGAGTAGAAAATTAAAATTTTTTTAATCAGGGGCAGCTACCATCGAAGCTAATTTGCATCTAAAAAGAAAAAGTGGAGACCGGAAAGAGACCGGCAATGAACTTTATACCTGAACATCAGAGAAGATGACCACTGGCAGGACCACCACAAAGGACACGGCCCACACGGCTGCGCTCACCACCTTGGCCACGCGGGGATGTCTCCACTTGGTGCTGCGGATTGGATGAACCACGGCCATGTAACGATCTATGGACATGACTGTCAGGCAGAAAATCGAGGTGAACTGGTTCATAGAGTCTGCCGTCATGACCACACGGCACAGGAAGGAGCCAAACGGCCAATAGGAGAGCACGTTCTGCGTGGTGAGGAAGGGGAGCCCGATGATGTAGAGCTCATCGGCCACAGCCAGGTTCAGGATGTAGATGTTGGTGACTGTTTTCATTTTGGCATAGCGCAGCACCACATAGATGGCTAGAGTGTTGCCAGTAAGACCCACCATGAAGACTGTGAGGGAGATGACTGCTGTCATCAGAGTGCTGCTGCCCTGAAAGGGGACGCTTTGAGTGGACAGGTTGGAGGAGATGTTGAAGAGGTAGGGGTAGGAAAAGAGGAAGGATGAGGGGCTGGCTGCAGAGGAGTTGAGGTCTGATGACAGGGGAAACCAGTAGGTCTGGTCTAGGGGCTCCATTGTGGGTTTCAGAGAGGATAAATGTCGCCAGTCCAGATGTAGATTTGTTTCCTTGTGTTTTCACTGATTTAGACAAAGAAGGTCTTTACTTCTGCCATGTTAGTTTCCATCCATACTTTGGAACAGAAACACGAGGAGATTCAACAGCCAACACACACAAACTAAGAAAAAGTGGTTCGGCCCACCTGACCTTAAGTGTTAAGTGTGTGTTTGTGCACGAAAGAGTGACTCAAAATGCACGCGTGCGCGCTTACCGCAAAGAAGAACACGATTAGTTCGCCTACCGGTACTGTTTTCCTGGAAATACCTTGTGTGTGTCTTCTTCATGCGCACCGCGCGCCATAAGCCATCTCCAATAAGAACAAATTGGCATTCTGACAAGTTTCCAACAAGGAGTCCTATCCGTAATTACGCACTAGAAATCTTTGTTTTTAATGAACCACCACAGATGTAATCGCAGTCAGATGTCTGATTATTGACGTCTCTTCTGTTCATCCGCTGTGTCTTGCGCCAAGCGGGAGCATCGCAGGGAACAGTGCCACGGCTTTTACGCACAGCAGCCCCACTTGACTAGAAGCTCTGTAATAATGCATGTGCTATGAATGTAGTCGATACTGTTTAATGTAGGATATGCCTGCACAAGTGGTATCTCAACTCTATGCTTTATGACTCGTTGTACTCCCAATTTGAAATCTATGTTTCTAAATTACGTATACACTATAAGTTAATTATTTGTTCAGAGATCAAGACAAGAACATGCTTACTTTGGCTAGCAGAGAAAAAGACCAAGTCTCTGTGTAATCAGATTAAAACGAACCATATTCCTCATTGTTAGTTCAGTCCTCTGATTCTTCAGTTATTGTCCAATATCGATGGATCGTTTGTGTCCAAACTACCAATCGTTCGCTGTCCGTGGTGCTGAGCAGAATGTGTCGGCAGCATCTCCACTCTTCTCCTTCCTCCTTCAACTTTATTCCCAACAGCACTGCTCTTTCTTTGATACGATTTGTTAATCTATAGAGAGCGGAATAGAGGGAGTGAGGGCAATGGAGCGCGCGCGCGCGCGAGAGAGAGAGAGAGAGAGAGAGAGAGAGAGAGACACTGGACAGTCTCACTCCTTTCACTCCTTTCCCAACACCAATCAGAATAAACCAAATTACCACGCAATGTCAAGACACACATTGGGAACACTGGAAAGAAGAAACTAAAAGCAGTTCTAAATGTTATCTGGACAATCTATTATGAATGGCAGAACACCTCTGCTGTCAGAGATAAAATCAAAAGAAAAGACAGATCTTAGCCAAGTACAGGCTTAGTGACCACAAACTGGCAATCGAAAAAGGAAGACACAAAAAATTATGGCAGCCAAAAAGAAAACACAATATGTGGTCACTGTTCCACAGATGAGGCTGAGACAGAGATGCACTTCCTCCTACAATTTTGTATTCTCAGATTTCAATAACATAACAATTTCCTAACACTTTTTAGTGTTTGTGAATTTAATTTAATTTAGTTGAAGACAATTGAGATAAAGACAGAGAGACTAGTATAGTGCTTCATGAAAACGCAAAAGAATAGGGCTCTTCAGTCTGATTTTAGTGAAAGAGAAAGAATAGAAGTTACATTTCAAGCTGCCCCTGCTGAAAATTATCAGGGAAGAGGCTCTGGTCCATGCACATACATATATAGTTGGCATCTCAGGACATGTGTCGCTCTTTGTTTTCTGCTTCAGCATCAGTGGTGGAATATGATTGAGTACATGTACTCAACCACAATTTTAAGACACTTGTCATTTACTTGAGTGTTTCCATTTTATGTTTATACTTTTATTCCCCTACATTTTAGAGGGACATGTTGTACTTTTTATTTCACGTCAATCATCTGATGTAGTTAGCCTACCAGTTATTGATAAAAGATTTTGCATCAATATATAATCATGATATAAATTAAGATACGGTGTACAAGCCACTAAACAGTCTATGAAGTAGTTACAATAAGCTCCACCTCAGCCACCTACAACATTAAAATGCTGCTTACATGTTAATGTGCCAGTAGTAATAATCCAATAATATCAATTATATAATTATATAATACTCTGAAAGGGGCATCTGTGCCTAATGAGTAATGTTACTGTTAATACTCTAAGTACATTTTTGCTGATACTCCTTAACATGTGTATTTTGAATTTAGAATATTTTCTTAAATTGGAGTATAACTATGACCTAGATGACTGAGAATCTTCACAGACATCTTAAATTGGAGTATTTTTAAAAGATGAGAGTATTTCTCTGCTGCTCTGGATGTACGATCCTCTGTACACAAGCCCATACAGTAGATTAGAGGCTAATTTACTTTAATAAGTAATAATTGAAGTTATTATTTCTCCACCAATCAAGAAAATGAACTATGCAATTTATTTTATTTCTACAAACAGTGGTTTTAGTTTAGACCTAAAGCTTCATGTTGTTTATCTGACACTGAAAAATGGGTAATGAAACATTTTTTTAAGCTTTGCCAGCTGTTTGATACTGACCATCTGTTAGATGTAAACTGAACCACATTCTCTCAGCGTTGCACTAATTAAGATGAATGTGCGACAGACAGAGGACTACTCTGACTAAACATATTCTCTTCCATATACTAAAGTTGACAATTCATCTTTTATTTGTGTTTTTGTTTAGTTTAGTTTTGTTTTGCTGATTTGAAACATCTTTTCTCTCTCTCAAATTCAAATTAGCTTTTTTGGCATGAATGTATAGCAACAATATTGCCAAAGCTATACATAAAGTACATAAGGAGAATTAATTTCATACATTTCATTAGAAGTAAATGACACAGTTACGTGTGTGTGTGTGTGTGTGTGTGTGTGTGTGTGTGTGTGTGTGTGTGTGTGTGTGTGTGTGTGTGTAAAAAAAAATAGTGAAGCTGTCACACAGATGAAATCAGCTCTGCAGGTTGTGCAGGTGCAGATAGGGGTGTCTGTATCTTCTGCAAACACTTCTGAGTATCACACATCCCCACAGTCCGTTACAACTTTATGACTTCAAAACACCAGGGTATCAGAATAGTCTGTCAGATGTAAATATGACCACGGACTGATTTGCGTGTTTAAGTGTGTTCACCTTGGACACACACACACACCAGGGAACGCATCTGAGCATAGACCACAACATAACGTCCCACAGCCTCTAGTGGATGAGTGTAAAAAACAACAACAACAGAGCATGCAGATCACACAACAATGCAGAACTGTTTCACAATCTCATATGAGCTTCTCACTCAGCATGAACTCTGATGCACCTGGAAGCTGCAAGTACACACAAACATGTTCAATAAACACACATCAGGGGCTGTGATGAAATACTGTCAGACACTGAGAATACTATCTGAAAAATGCAAAATATTCAGAGCTTAAGACAGTATTACCTTCTATTTTATAAACTTATAAATCAAACAGTACACAGATGAATGGTTTGAAAGGTCATCAGTTATTCATTTCTTTAGCTCAATGTGGCAACACATATAAAGCACTGACACCACGTTCTTGATACTGATGCCTAGCAGCCATACTCCCAATGCGGTGGGATTGTTGAATATATTGAGGATGGATGTAGCGCTGCAACAAAATGATCTCCTTTCATTTAAATACAAGTATCAATGTAAGTCAGAGAGCCTCGCTCACCTGATTGCATACCATTGATTGAAAGACTGAAGGAGAGATTTAGAGAGAGAAGATAAGATGCCTTGAGTAAGAGTGAAGAGCTCCATTTCACATCTGCCCTCCTGAAAGTCTGGGGTCAAGGTTTGTTCAAGACCACAAGTGTTCGCACACCATATAAACAGGGGGATGTAAGTGGACTCGAGGGAGAATGAGAATCATCAAGATCAGTAGGAAAAATAAACTAATTTCTTATATGTTAATATAGAGAGCAATCTAGTGTAAAAACTGGCTCGTGGCTGGTAAATCACTGGTTTAGACAAACATATCTCTGGATAGGATAGTAATTATGGTAATCTGAGTCGAGGCTTGCACAGGTTTATTCAAACACATTCGTGAGAAAATGTTAAAATAATCACATGGGAAAAAATTAACTCCCCTGACTATCTTCACGGCTGACATGAAGCAGGATAACAAAATTGCTTCAGCTGTGGAAAAAAATCATTAAGAGAGATGTTATCAGATGGGAACAGGGCTGCACAACAGGTTTGTGTGTGTGTGTGTGTGTGTGTGTGTGTGTGCTATTCTTGTGGTTGTGAGGGCCAACTATTGACAGCCTATTCTTTCAAGAAGATTTTAGTTTGTGTCTGTTGGTCTCTGTGAAAAAGCTGACTTTGATGTTAGCGGTTAAGATTAGAATCAGTGTTGGTGTTACTGTTGTGGCAGCTAAATGCTAAACCTCTAAATGCTAAGTGAAACCCTCTGACTCGTCAGTTAAAGATGCTCTGTTTAGTTTTCTTTCAAAAAGTTATGTTTACATTCAGTGACATGGGTACAAGGAACATAAAATCCAAGCAGGGAACCACTCTTAAAAACTTTGCTGAAGACACCTGTGCTTACCGGTAAGTACGTCATTACATCATCAGAAGTAAACCACAGCTGATCCAGCACAATCACTCAAAATAAGCCTGGATATAACCGGATCTATCTCTGTGGCTGCTCCTAAATCCCGGCCAAAAAGGTTGCTTCTGTGCAATATTTGTCTGTACAGGGTTGGTATACAAGCATTGTTGCCTGGAATGCATCTTAAAACATTACCAAAACAGCCTGGTTTCATGTGTTCTGACCCTTTAATCACACTGCATTCTTATCTGAGAGAGACGCAGGTTATGGTGGTAGGGCTGGCCAATATGGGGCTGCTGGGACCTGTCAGGATGGACACTGTATTCATTTAAAATATAAAAGGAAGATGTTTTTTGTTTTTTTAAAAAACGATGTGAATGTTCCCCAGGACATGTGTGATCCTTTTTTGTCACTGGTCCTGGAGCCAATTTCCAGAAAATATGGTTTGGGACTGCTGGTTGTGTTGAGAGATGGATCTAGTCTATTATATCTAGTTGAAAAGGCCATGGGCATGATGACATGATGACAAGACAGACTTTCCACTTCAAGTGAAAGCAAAAGCAATCCAGCAGTAAGTGCTTGGACCTTACTTTGAGCATGGTATCTGTTTTACCCTTGACATAACTATTACAGTGGGGTCAAGTGGAAATCTGTTCTGCCATACAATAAAAAAAAAGTCAGAATGCCCCGTAGGATAGAGAAGAGCACAGACCATGTAACAGGTGGCTAAATGTTTCCTCCGGTTTTCTTCATGATAGTTTTCCTTGCCTGCATGGAGGACCAGTATCCTTTCTGATGGGGGTCTGTGAAGCCCTTTGAGAATACTATTGCAGTAAAGAGCTAAAGAAATAAACTGTTATTCTTTATTTGGATCCACTTACGCTTTCAAAAAGTGTGAGCTACTCTTCCTGGTGTCTATGTTAAAAAAATAAATGGCAATTCAGAAGTCACAGTAGAAGTGAAGCAAAATGAAAAATGTGATTTTTGATTTTACGAATAAATATCATTCTGTCAATCCACTATGACCTTTTCAGTTGGTTTCCTGATAATTCAGCTATCCGCTTGTTGTGTTAGTTCCTCGTGAATGAAGGTATTTGGAATGACCTTTGTTTACCTTTTTCTGCTTCTCCTGCACAAAGCTTGAATTATCTGTGGTAGGCTGTTGATGAGCCCCCAGAGATTGCCACTGACATCTTGATGCATCCAAGGGGATAAATTTAAAGCTCTTTTTAATGATGCAGCGTCCTGCTGGTGTGAGTTTGAATTGCTTTGAAGCTCACCAATTTTAAATAAGATTTTTCCAACCAAACAGAAAGTGCCGCAAACGCCACTTTCCATGCATAGAAACGTAGAAACAAATGGATGATGTATTCAATACCACATTTATATCAAGAATATTTGTAAGATCAATAACTCAAACACAAAGTTAAGAAATGGATGAAAACAGTATGTTATGTTATATTGTCAATTCATGGGAACAAAGTGTAACTCTTAAAGAACTCTTTTCACAACAATCTGCATCTTAAAGTTAATACTCATTCGTTTTCTTTGACTTCTCATCTCTAAATGTGTCACTTACAGACTATTTCTACATGCTCAATGATCATAACATTTATCCTCGACTTCCACTGCGTTGCAGCCTCCCACATTACCTACCTGTGTTCCCTCCTTCTATGCTGGGAACATTGTTGCAGGACCCAATCCCCCACTAACAAAACTAACACACACACACACACACACACACACACACACACACACACACACACACACACACACACACACACACACACACACACACACACACACACAGAGTTAATATCGGAGTGTCAGGTGGGTAAAGGGGGAAGGTTTATGCCCCTCTCCACAACAATCCCCTGGAGTGAAGCTATCACACAGCCCAGGGGTTGACCTTACCAGCCTGTCAAAGAACATTATTGTCCTGTGGGCAGTGTGAAAGTGAGAGAGATAAAAGGAAAAAAGGAAAACATGGCTGCCCAGAGAAAAAAAGACAACGCTAATATTGTTTCTTGAAATATTAATTAATTAAATATTGACAACCAAAGATTATTTATGATAAGAGCCTATGGTTTGGCAAGAGACAGTTATATGAAAGCAGTGTCTGTCAGAACGGCCCAATGCTACAGTGTTTGCCGAAGTAGACAGACAACATTCAGCGTGACACAGCTGAGCAGAGTGCTAGTGTGGAATGATTGAATTATTAATTATAATAATTATTATTGAATTATTATATTGAAATAGTGTTTGCTTTGTCGCTATTTGGGGGTTCCACAAGAGTGGGTGCGGGCAGACAACCAAACCACACACACCTACTTAGTTTCAAAGGGGAACATCTTGTCTGGACTGCATTTTAACCAAAGCCCCCTGAGTGACCACAAAGTCAAGTTATACAGTCCTTTCCAATCACCAAAACAATAAGCTAACCTTCTCCTTGACGTAGCTCCTTGTTTAATGGCCAGACATTTGAGTAGGATAGTCAATCTTCTCACCTAACTATTTCCCAAAATGTGAAATTATTACTTTAAATTATAACTGTATAGATGACTGCAAGTGCAATGGATGTTTCATGTAACTTTAGCTTACTCTCGAAATCCTGAAAATAAATTATTTACACAGTCTTTGTCTTGATTTTTGTGTGATTTATGCTGTTTAATTATGAACATTTTAATTAGTGGGAATTTGTAATGATTTACTCATCTGTGGATATTGACTTTTTGGGATGTTTACATGAAACAATAATTAAAATATAATCATCTTCATCAATTACTACTATTATTTATATTATTATCATTATGATTTAATAATAAGTATACTAACACTTTTCACAGTGTGTAAGTGTAGTTTTAGTGTTTTGCCAGAAGAGGCTCACCTAAAGTTCTGAAACATCTGTACTACTGCAACATAAATTAAACCAGATAATGAAAGAAAATAAATATTCATTCCCTTCCTTATCATCTACTGCCAGAGTATCTTTGAACATTGCACAAAGTCCATAACTGAGCCCTTAGATTCCATTGCCAGGTGCTTTTGTCTAAATCCTTATACACACATCTGGAGAATTTTCAGTGTCTTGCCTAGGACACTTAAACAGGAGGAGGCAAGGACTGAACCACTAATCCTACAACTAAAGTAAAACCTGCTCTCCCTTCTGATCTATGACTGCCCCTCATGTGGTGCCTGTACATGAGCTTACTGTCTTCAGTGCACCTACATGATTAAAGACAACTAAGAGCAGCACTGTGCGCTATTTGGGATGGACAGGTGAAACACAGCAAGTGAAAGAACTGTAGATGCAGATTCCTTGACAGAACAAACAAGTGTGTCCTCATTCAAACACAGTACTGAGAAGAAGTACCACGAGTCAGCACTGTGTTTGTCCTTTGGAATCACGGTGGTCCAGGAACCACTGTGTCACATACTTAAAGAATAAACTCTCTCTTTGTCTCTCTTGTTTGCTCTCTATTTCCCTCAAAAAAATGGTGATATAATTCAGATTTTTCTATTGTATAGTTCTGTTTTATCTAGGCCATCAGCCAGGCTGCATGTTTTTCGATCACTTTGTGGATTTTATTGCACATTTTGGATCCAGGTGCTTTTAAGATGGTTGTGCAGTTTTGGCAGAGGTATGCACTCTGTTAGTGCTTTCTAACTTTACTTTATTTATTTGAGTCTATATATTTCTTGTGGCTGGACTTGAGTGGCTTATGCTCGCTGTTTTTATTGGGCCCACAGTGGTTTGCAGTCGAAGAGTGGAGGTAGAGCACTTACCTGTGGCCTTGAACTCTGATGGAGAACACTGCCGGCCTTGGTACATCCACTGGATAATACCTCCAGATCGTTGTGAAGCTGTCAGAACTGCTTACTCTTTTTTGTGTGTTCACTATTGTGTAGCAGGTCTGGTTTGTGCCGATAAAAGGTGAAACACATTTGCAGTGAACTACTAATAACTTAGATTTAGACTGTACTCTGTAGCTTTCACATGATTGAACATCTGATTATTTTCAGGTCTGTGTACAGTAAACTTTTCTATATGAAACACAATATTCAGTAGTTTCTCTAACTTACCTTTAGTGTTAAATAAAATACAAATTATACAGTACAATAATTACAGAACAAGAGCTCAGTGTTCACATATCTGATGCTCTCTCCATGACTGAACAACATCACACACTTGCTGAGGACATCACAACAGCAGTTGTATTTGTTAAGAAGGCTGAGGAAATTTGGAGTGCCAGACAAAATCCTCAGCAGCATCTACAAAAGTATTATCGAGAGCATCCTCACCATCTCTATCACAGTCTAGTTTGGCAGTTGTACAATCTGGGATCAACAACAGGTGGTGAGAGCAGCCGAAATCCTCCTCCATCCTAATGTAATAATTCCCCGACAATGTCATAACTCTCCATAATGTAATAAAAATCTCCTCTTAACTTCATCAAAAATGTAATAAACACTACACACTGGACCTTTAACTTTATTTTAATAACTTGGCTAATATTGTAGTGTTATGCCATCAAGAATGTGTTGATGACATCTGGTGACATACTACTACCACATTGGCCAAGTTATTACAATACTGGGGAATTATTACATTATTGGGTTCTGCAAAAATAAGGTTAACCTATGTAACAACATCCAGTTAATGTAACAATTTAATTGGGAAGTTATTACATTATCAGGTTTTATTACATTTTGATGGAGTTAAGAGGAGATTTTTATTACATTACTAGGAGTTATTACATTATCTGGAAATTATTACATTATCGGATTCTACAAGCATTGACAGCACTAAAGAAGATGTACCAGACCAGGGTTAACAGAAGGGCTTGCGATGTCATTTAACAACAAACTGAAAAACTGTTTTTATCAGGCTTGTGAATGACACTCACCTGCTGCCCCTTCCTCAAAACTGTAGTCCGCCCTCTTATCCTGAGGTGCAATGATCCACTCCACCACACACACAAGTAGCATATGCACACTTACCTACCTCAGTCTGTAGACTTTGCACTGTCACTGTTACACTCATAGCACAAACCACAGCACAGCGATGGGTATACAGTTCAGAGAAGACATACAAGGATGAGCATTCCAATAAAACAGACAAATAAAAATTAGAAGATGAAAACAAAAACACAAAAAACAAAATAAAGACTTAAAGGGGGAGAAGTGGGTCTGTCTGACACATATCTGAGTAACCATTCAGCCTAAATCTCTACGTTCGTAACACTACAAGATTCTGTTTCCTAGGGAGGTCCTGGACAGTTGTGCACTCAAGAGACGTGATATACTGATAGGCAGTTGGCCAGTGTTGTTTAAAAGGCAGACTGGATTGAATTTTTTAAATTTTTTTGCTGCAGTGACCCTGTCTCCTCATGGCATATCCATTGATCCATTGATCAGGTGCACATCCATCCTCTTGCACAGTGTTATTTATGTCTCTTGTTATTACTAGGGTGTTTAATTAATGAGTGATTTTTCTGGGAGGATTGACTGAGTAAAAATTTCATTGTATTGTGTGACAACTGTTTCCTGTACATATCATAATAAAAAGTTTGAAAGTTTGAAAGTCATGTTCTTCTGTATGGCCTAACATATGGAGACTCCAACACAAAATTCCTGTTAAATATTTTTTACTTTTAATATTTTTAATTGTTATCTGTGGTAAGTGTTGATGCTGTAATTTGTGATGATGCTTAACTTGTTTATCTCTGTAGTACATGCATAACCATGGATTAAAAGTTAAGCAGACATCAGATTTCTGATCTCTGTCTTACACAAAAGTCTGACAACATCAGCTGTGCAGAGTTTGAAGTTCATCCAGAAGTGGCATAGCGAGCTCCAAAATATGTCAGTGTGTGATCTTTATGTTAAATTTAAACATTAGTTCACAATAGAAAAGTATCTACTGAATGAATACAGAAATTATAGACAGGCTATTTGAAACGTCAAGGTTACCAGCACCAGAATCCCCAAAGTAACGATGAAAAGGCCCATTTCACAAAAGCAATTTGTGTTGCAAAAGGTGGCGGCATACTACTCCTCCTCACTAATGATTGATCTGACAAATGATTGTTAAGTTCCACAAGGCTCTCACATACCCAGCATGGGTACCAAAAATTGTATTTCTGTTGATTTGTGAAACGTGTCAAAATTAAGGCAAGAGAAAAAGATGTCTTGTTGCAAATCACAGCTTGGCTGCTGTAATTTTGGGGAAACAAGTTACTGTCATATTTAACCGTCAAATACTGCTTTTTGTTTGAATGTAAGAATGTAGAAAAGGTATTTGCAAAACTATTAAACCATCCACCAATAGGATGTTTAATTTAATTGTGTTATTCCAGATAAAACTTTATGAGTAAATGTACAGTAAATGTATCTTAAGTAATTTAAGTTTCCTCTCGTTTCTGTCAGCCGATATTGTTTTGTCATTATTGTATTTTATGTTGTTTGTATTCCATATCATATTTAACGTATTTCTAATATTCTTGCTTCTCCATCTATGTAAATGAAAAGGAGAAAATATAGAAACACTTTTAAACAGTAATAAATATTATAATGCAGTCCACCATAACACCACCACAAAGTCCTTGAAGGTGCTCTTTGAAACAACAAACAAATAATAAGGTAACAGTAGTCGCTATTGTGTTGCTTTGCATTACACCTGTTCACTCAGTGTCTGATATCTTAACAGGATTTAAAGACCCAGAGCAGCAACAGTGAAAGCAGAAAAGGAAAATCTGGCCATAAACCTGAACTGGTAACTGACACACATGTAAGGTATAAACAGTTTTTGTTTAGCTCAGCACAGATGGAGATTGGATAATGAAGAAAAATGTTCCATCCAAGGAAAAACTATAGCTCTGACAGATGGATTCCAAGGTGAAGGTGAAGCTGAATAAATAGAAAGGGAGCGATTGAAGATGTGTTTGCAGTGATGCTATCACCCATTTCTACTTTTTAAAAAGTAGCCTCATCACTCTGTAAAAATACTCTGTTCTGTAGTAAAATTGAAAAAGTATTATCATCAACGTATCGACAGTAAAACTGTTTGTTGGGCTGAAGGGTCCCTGTCAGAGTGTTACATTATTAAACAGTAAATAGTGTATGATTGAAATATTATTATTGATACATTAACATGGAAGCAGCATTTTAATGTGGAGCTCATTATAACTACATCATTCAAAAAAACTGATCACAGGTTTTGAACATAAAGACTTGATCATAGATAGATAAAAGTAGTGGTGTAAAAAGCACAGTATTTCCTTCTGATATTTAGTGGAGGAGATGTATAAAGTAAAAATAAATGTACTTTGTTACTTTCCACCACTGCACTAGAGCTCATTGGCTCTGGGGAAATGAAGGAAGTTAAAACTGTTTCTGTTTTCTTCAATCTGCAAATGCAGCTGCCAACGTGATCTCAGGTGGAAGAAATGTAACTAAGGCAGAGTTGCTGATGAGCCTGAAAATGTGTGCTATTTTAAATGTAATGTTTTATACATAGAAATGAAGTCAGTCAACAGTTAGTTTCAAATTATTTTTAATTCATGTATGTGGAATCACTGAGGAGAGATCACAAAGATTATGAAAACAAACTGTTACTCTAACAGTCATTATCACCTCCTTTGTACCCTTTTCTTGTTTCTATCACCATCTGTTCTTGCTGCATCCTCAATTATCTATCAGCCTTTAATAACAACTCTTCCATTCCTCTGTACTATGCGCCTCCATCTCACAGACCCTCCTCACTCTCTCCTTCTGCATTCTCTCCTCATCCATTTCCCCCCTCTCTCCTCTTCTCCCCCGCCTCTTCCTGTAGCCCTACAATAACACAGACAGAGGCCTCAGTAAGTGCTGTTTTCCTGGCCGGGCTGGAGGACCCTCCCCATAACCAAACAGGAGCCATGCTCATTTTACCTTCACCCGGCCCAGACCGGACCAGACCAGACGAATGAAGAATACAACATTTCATAGGTTTGGACAAAATGGTACAGCGGGACTGCATGAACAGTTGGGACAGGCTTTGTAAAATAATAACACAACATGCAGAACACCAGATTCATTGATTCAATTTAACAAAAGCTAACCAACCTGAACATAATAAAAATCAATGTTTTCTCTCCAGGGAGTGCTCTGGTCGAGCAGTGGTCTAAAGTCTAACACCTTCAGATTTTCTGTGTTTTCTTGACTGAGATGAAAATCCTTTTGTGTCTTCATTTAATGTGGTTAGTGTTTGTGAAGCCCTCTAAGACTCTAACTGTAATTACCGCTCATGTAACCAAATTTGACATTAATTGTCTCGACCTTTGTGTCATTTCCCTCCCTCCGTGCCTCTGTTCACTGTAAAAAAAAATAAAAATAAAAAGAACACAATAATGGCTGACAATCTCCCTGCATAAGCTGCCCCTGTATCTTTCAGAAAAGGCTGCACTTCAAGTTCAAACCATGGGGCTCAAGATAAGACGTAGGATCTCTCATTTCAAAATGAATGTCCACAGTAGGACACGCCACCTTAAATAAAAGCACCACTGGCACCAGAGTCTAAACTAACTGGGAGTGTAAAATCTTTTGAAATAAGAATTTTGTTTCTGTTTTATCATCATCATATTTAGCACTATGAATGTATAATTTTCTATGTCAGTATTTTAATGTATTTCACATTTTAAGGAATGCTTCTTAAGGAGTCGAAATGCTTCTTCTTTATAAACATTACACTTATTCATTTAGCTGACACTTTTATCCAAAGCGACTTACAATTGATATACATGTCAGAGGTCGCACACCTCTGGAGCAACTACAGGTTAAGTGTCTTGCTCATGAGTGGGTCAAAGTGGGGGATTGAACCTGGGTCTCTCACATTAAAGGCATAGTCTTATCCAGTGCGCCATCACCACCCCTAAACCATACTCTTCTTTTCATCAAGGCCATTTTCTGTACATTATTAACAAGGACTTACTTCATTTAAATCCAGTGTGGGTAGCAAAGCTTTGAAAGATAGGTGGAAATGCATTTTTCCATTTCATTGAATGGTGCAGCCATAAAAATGATTTCACTTAGCCTAAACATTATTATCAGTACAGAATTATGAGCTATCACAATCTGAGAAACGATCATTTTTAACAGCATAATAATGTTTTGTGTACTATTGCATTGTACTTTATGTTTTGGAATAGTAGAAACTGATCACAGTGCAGTCACTCAATTAGAATAGAAACCATTTGAGTTGTTTGACCTAAAACATTTGGCACAGCCCCTCTTCCACTCGCACATGTTTTGCTTCTCAAATATGAACTCTGCAATGAAATGCTGCCAACAAGAATAAGAGAGTGCAAGAGTTATTGTGGGACTCTTCTTTTCTTTGTACAGAGACCCAGATGCCTGTAGGGAGAATGGGTGGGCCCTGGCCAAGTCAAATACCCAAGAAACACCTCTAACACGTGCCCTGCACGGCTTCAGGAAACACTGCAGAGAGAGAAGGGGGGGTTATTATTTGAAGTTTTACAACTGTCATTTGATGATCAAATCAGAGCAGAGCAGTGTCATTTCTACACTTCAGTGAGAAGAAAAATGTGTAATTTCTGGGGATGAAGGAGGCCGTACAGCAGTCAAATCAGTGTTGATGAACAAATACAGAGTGGCGGCTTCATAGTGATTTCTTACCTTTCACCTAAAAAATGTATATGTTTTTGTACTTTGATGTTTCTTTTTATCGTTTGAATCATTTCAGGGCCCGTCAATGCCTACTGGAGGTTTTGCTTAAGGTCGATGTGCATCATGTAGCTCTGCTTATGACGTGCTGAGAGACTCACACACAAATGTTCATGTTGCTTTGGCCAAATTGTACGTTGGCTGCTGTGCCAACAAAGCACTGTCGTGTAAAAACTAGGCCAGATAAAAAAGGTTGAACTTGTGCCAACATGTTTATTTTCAACAAAAATAGACACCAATTACAGTACAAATGTTTCATCAGAGAGGGTCAGAGATCGATATAAAATAGAGTCCCATACTGTTACCAGAACAGAGACCCGAGTTGACATGAAACCACGTAACAACTGATTTACAACTTCTTTTGGACCTCCTTTTATAGCTCTGTTTCTAAGCACTACGTCATCTCTTGGCTCTCTTTCCTGCTGCACCTGGTTCTGTGGAAATTCCCAAATATTAAAGTGACTGTCATGGATTCACCAGGCTGCTGGTTAGCAGAGACATCTCCCTGACTGTACACTGCTCCACCTCTCTGTGGCCTTGGCATGGTTATTGCTCATCATGACATCTCAGCCACAACTGGCTTTGTAGAAAGTCCTGGTGAGCTGGTGTCTTCTGTGCTGTGTGCTAGAGACAGGGCATCCTTACTGTGTACTGCCTTACTGTGCTCCCTCACTCGGCTCTGTGTCTTCATCTACCTCTGCCTAACAGCACACATGTGCTTACACACAGACACACGCACAGGTCCTCCTGTTGAGTCCAGGCAGTTAGATACAGAGAGGAGCACACACATACAGACGTACAAAGCTTTAACACTGTGATCCCAAATTTAGCTGTCTATCTAGTTACCAGACATACAAGCATGCATTCATGAACACAATTAAAGCTTTGCAAATCAAAAGGACAGATTGCAAAGATCAAAACATTTTCCGATTACATAATTATGGTAAATAAATCACTTTTTGCCTAAAACTCTTTGTAATACATTTGTCACAAGTGGATGTCTTCCAGGGATTTTCCCAAAGTGGTCTTCTTCTTATCTTTTTGCTAACACTCATTTTCGTTTGTTTATACTTTCTTGTGTACTCACACACATGCCTTGTGATAATTGCACAACACCTAAGTTCTGATCTATTCACATAAAGAAAATGCTCACAAAGAGGAGAAATCATTGTCACTGATTGGAGCAAAGACTCCTGATGCATTGAGAGAGTCACTTTTTTTGGGGGGGGGGGGGGGGGCAACACAGACCTTGGACCCCCCTATGGCCCCCCTCGATTAACGAAAAGTCTACAGCAGCCCCTTGATTTGGTCTCCCCTCTGTGTCTGCAGAGCGCCTCCACACGCCTGCACGCGCGCACAGGGATCGAAATCAGCCAGCCGATCAGCGGACATTGAGACAATACGGTGGTTAGTGTATGTACATGGTGCAATAAAGACTTAGCCAGTAAAAAAGCCATTTCTTTACCAACACTCTTGTAATTAATAAGCAGAAACATGCAAAACACGATGTTTTAATCTGCTGAGTGTCTCATTCACTGCAGCTGTGTTTTGGTTTTACACAAGCACAGCGCTAGTTCAGATAATAGCCTATTGTTACATCAAGCTAAAGTGAAAGCTCTCTGTATTTAGTAACTGTTCAGCTTAGTTTGCCACTTACATTAAAATATGGCACATTATAAACTCAGCTGGTGGAAACAGCCCAACCCTCCTCTCTACCAGCAGCAGCAGAGGGAGGAGGAGGACAGGAGGGACTGAGCTGTTTATTCTTTCTAAACGTCACTCAGTATGTTGATGTCAGGAATAGGATTTATTTTAATGACATGTTAGATTTGTTTCCTATGAGATATTGGTGACTTTGCTGTTGTAAATCCTCTTTCTGCTCTAGAAACAACATTTAGTTAATAAAAAATGTTTAAAACATTTTTTTTATAATATGTGCAATTATTTAGTAATAAATAAGACTGATAAGAGCATCAAAAGGATTACCAATACAAGTGTGTCAATAAAATCCTAATGATCCCAACTTGTGAGAACATGTCTGGCGTGTCCTGGTTTTAAAATCCGGCCCAATTGAATCTGTAATTGAATAGCTCTGGTCTAGTAACATAGTAATAATCTTCCTTGCGACAAACTGAATGCAGCCTTGTAGACAATATTTTCTCCTTGTACTCCATTTTTCCATTGGATATTGCTGGAAATTGTTCAGAGTCCAGTCCTTAAAGGGTAAATTATCATCTTAACAATTTACTAATGCATTGCATTTAAACAGCACTCTTCATACACAAAAAGCGATAACAGTAGCCTACTGGTCCTACCTGGCTGGACATGCAATCTACCAAAATATGTATTCCCTTTATAATGCACAGATGATGGCCTACTATCAAGTTTCTATCTTCCAAGCAATTTCAACCTGCCATAAAACGCATCCGCCCTTTATAACGCACAGATGATGGCCTAAGTATTTAATTTTGTGTATCCTTCACATCATGACTAATAACAGGGGTGAATGTGGAGAAGTTCTGATCCTGTTACTGAAACAAATAACTGTAAGTTACTAAAACATTTCATTATATACTAAACAAGACATTTTGAAAGCCTAAACATTGCCTTTGTATCTTTTGTCCCGGATTGAATGTGTCCCTCTGACAAAACAACTGGCCCTGTGTTTATATAGTGTTTCTTAGAGCATTTATAAAAAGAGTTGCCAGTAGAGGGGTTTAAAATTGGCTTAGACTGCACTATGTAATGACTTTATCATTTAGCCAAAAACATTAAGACAGTAAATACACTATAGCATCTATATGTTTAACTGAAATTGAATTGATTGCCTTGAACTGAGTTTAGAAAGATTACATGATCGCTTGGCTGAAACTCATGCTTTTTAAGTACCATAACATGCTCAGAGACACACTCTCAGAGAAACACCAAGAGAAACCTGCCAGCTGAAAAACACATCCAGAGCACATCTGAGACAGCAAAGGAATTTAACAAAAACTGTCCAATTATATGACACAAAGTGCTGTTCTTAACTGAATAGTGAATATTGCCTGGTATGATATCTGGTTATTGTAGAAAAGAGGAATAAATACATATTGACAATGTGTAGCCTCAGTAACTGTACCATTAGACACACACAAAAGGCCGCCAATAAAGAGTTGAAGGCTGGAGTAGAGACACTGTTACAAGGGCCCCACAGCTAGACAGGGCATCAGAAAGACCTTTGTCGAATAAATCACATAAAGCAGCAGCCTTATGTGGACAAAGGTTATCAATAACTAGCAAACCTGTGAGAAACCTCAGAATTTCATATTTGTGCCCACAATATTAACACTCTGCCTATTTTATGTTTGTTAGTTTTTTTTGTTTTTTTATTTTATAAGTAATTATTTCCCATGTCCTGTCCTAATGTCAGTGCGTCTTTGCATTATTACCTTTCTTACCAGGCTTGTGTCAAATTGACAGGGAAGGCTACATATTCCTAAAGAAATGCATAATTTAATCAAATGACTACAAACAGTGTCTCTGGGGGCTTGTTTAATCCAATAATGAACACGATGATAAAAAAAAGGACCACAAATAATATCAAGCAGACCTGATTTAAAATGAACACTAATTATATTTTCTTTTTGTAATTATTTCTATTTAAATTTAAAGTTTCGTTCAGCTTGTGTTTGAACACTAATAGGAAACAGCTGTGTGCCAGGTCTCAGCGGCGGCTCAGGGAACTGCATGAAGTGGAAGGAGGAGGAGGAGAGAGGAAGTTCTTAAAAACTTTTTTTTCCCCAGAAAGGACTCTGGAGTAGCTCCGTTATATTTTCAGAGGAAGGGGATCCGACCAGATAACGGTGTGAAAAAGTTCATCCCTTCTTCTGTTTTCTCCTCACATGAGAAGAAACAGGCCCGCGTGTGTTTGCCTTTGTCCCGTGTATTTTGTTCCTTCCCAGACTGAGAGGACTTACACCATCAGAGGCGATGAGATGTGAGTGAGCTATGCCTTGTGGAAATGGACAGACTTTATCCAAGCGAAAACATGGCGTCTGCGTCCCGAGGTTTAGCTTCTTTTCCAGTCTGCTTGTGGCGCTCTGCTGCCTGGAGGCATGGGGCTCCGGGCCGCAGGGGGACGGCGGCAGGAGTTGCAGCCCCTGTCCCGTTAACTGCAGCTGCACGCTGGCGGGGCCCCAGCCGTCCTGCGTCGTCAACTGCTCCAACATCGGGCTGGAGAGGGCCCCAGCAGCGGCGGACATCCCGCTGGCCACCAACGTGCTGTAAGTACAGTGCCTATAAGCGGCCGGTGGAGGACAGGGATGCACAGAGGAGGGTACATTAACTCATTTTAACCAGGTTTTAATGGTTGGAATAACAGTTTAAACATGCTCTCATGAAAACCCCAATGGGGTAATTCTCTCACATTTCATAACATGACAAGCAAGTAATAAGTTGTTGTTTTTTTTCTTCCACTAGGCCTACATTGTTTTGGTGGGTTTTTTTGTTTTGTTTTGGTGTTTTTTTGACAAAATTAATAGATTTTTTTGTTCATCACTCCTTTTTACATCATCCATAATTGAGAGAAAGATATTTATCTTACTGTAAGTTAATTTTATCTGTGCTTTCGTTTTTGTTGTTGTCATGCCTCGAACTGAAACAGTTGGTCATTGGCTTGGTCTATTGACAGAAAATAAAACAGCTATTTATCAATAATTTGAATCACTGGTGAAGCAAAACACCGAATATTTTGCTGGTTATGGTTACTTAAATGTGCATTTACTGCTTTTCTACATTTTGTATCAGTGGAAATAAGTCATATTTGAGTTTTGGACTGTTGGACAAAGCCAGCAAACTGAATATGGCTGTGCTTGTGAAGGAGTTTTTTCACAATGTTCTGACATTAGACATACTGATTTAATCAAGACAGTAATTGACAGATTAGACAATAATACAAAGAATTGTTAGTTGCACCCCTAGTCACGCACAGGCACTCTGACAGATGTGGTGATTGGATAATGTGGCCTCCAAATCAGCACTGTATGCCAGTGTGGGATGTTAAAAACAAAAAGTAGAAAAATATAACATTTTCAAGAAAAATCTCAATATTTGGATTCACAGTAGGATGTTAATAGAAAAGCAGTAGTGACACTGCTGTGTGGATGTGTGTGTGTTTCAGTGCGTGCATGTGTGTCTCAGTTTGGTAGTCTAAATTGAGTTGGTCACCAGAGAAGTGAACCTAGTGTGTGTGCTGCAGATCAGTCTTCAACCTCTGGTGCTGCTGCCGCGAGAACATTCTGTTCTGCAGCGACCAAGACATATGTTATCAATTATTTATTTCCTCTCACGCTACCTTCTTTTATTTAACTTAAAGATTTACCCTATATACCAGGCTACATTATTTTGGAACTTGCTCACTTCAGAGACTTGATGAAATAAGCAAATGAATATTGTTTAAATTAGGTTTAGAAGCAAAGAAATCTGTGTTTCAGCTGAAATTAGTCACAACTAAAGACAGCATATTTCAAATAATATAAGTAAATAATAAAGTATTAAATCATTAACATTTCATTAACATTAACATCAATCATTTAACATTTAGTGATAGCATTTGCATAACACAAGGAGCTGCTCTAGGTGCCTTGTTAATTAGAGACAGACCCTGCAGCAGGATCTGTCTCTAATCATGTCAGACTCTATTGGAGCACTAATTGCATCAGTCTAGATAAACTTGCTTAGGCCTACTGTGCCAGCAGAAGCCATACGTGAAGGTGACCGACTGTGAACATTACTGTCCACACTAATTTGGCCCTATTGTCTGCTGCTTCCACCCTATAGGCAGAAGCATGGAGTTAAAATCTGAGATTGTGCTTTTTATTAACTCTGATTTCATGGCCAACCCTGGTAGGATAAGACATCCAGCCAAGATCCAGTGGAGAAAATAACCATGTTCATTTTATAATGCTTCAGGCATTGCTTGGTCAGTGTTACCCACTTAAAAAACCTTTTCTTACAGGGACTTGTCTGGGTAATGGCCAGACTGTCTGAGGCAGAGAGATGAGAGCAAAGGACTCAAAGATGTAATGTAGTGATTATAGTAAGATCACCACATTTTTATTGTCTTATTGTAGAATACAGTGCACCTGAGAGGAGTGTGCCCTTAGGACTTTCTGCCAGAAAGTGTTACTACTCAGTTAGGTATAGGCACCAAACTACTTGGTTAGGTTTAGGACAAATGAAAGGCAGAAACCCTTTCTGCCAGAAAGCCCTGAGGGCAAACTTCTCCCATGTGCAACTACAGTTTGCCAGTTAATCAAGGCTACCACAGATCTTAACAAGAAAAACACAGCATGTCTTTCAGTGAGTAGTGTCAAACTGATGTTTCAGGTATGAGAAAACGGAACATCATACATTAATGTTTTTATATTGTTTTATGTAAAACATTGCTCCAAGTCAATGATATTAAAGGTTTAAAGATATGGCCTAGAAAGTGCTTATTCTTTAGATTTCATCTCCACAAATATGAATAGTGAGTGGCAGATTGGACTGTTGTGGTTTCAGCCCAGTTTGTTATTGGCTCTATTTTTGAGCAGATTTGAGACCTTGGAGGAGTAAACAAACGGAGGATCTGAACTTGATTAGTTGTCAACTAACTGCTAACAGAACTGTCCTTTAAACATCAACTAGGGAGAGATGCTGTAAATGAATAGTAGGCCAACAGCAGTGCTTGCAGTAGTAGTTAGATAGTGTGTGTGTGTGTGTGTGTGTGTGTGTGTGTGTTAGGGCTGAACGATATTTAAAAAATTGTTGATCGTTTTGTTGCTGATGAGGGATGCAAGTGATGATTATTTTCAATTTTAAATGAACACCGCAACCATAGTGAATGGTTTTAATGCACTTTTATTTAATTATTTATGTACTTTTGATGAATAAACAGTATGAGGCAGTAGGTAGTGTGTGTTGTGAAGACATTGTTGCAGTGCTGTGGAACACCAAAACATTTAGTTTAAGCATGGCCAACATTAGACAGAGTTTCAGCAGAGGCAGGCGCATGTTGAGCGTTTTATTTCATCAGAAGAAATTTCAGATGCCTTTTATTTTGGTAAAATTTATAAAGTGCTAAAAAAATCCCCCAGCAAAATCAGCAACACAAAGTGACTGTCACATGTGTCTGTGAATCTCTGCTGGTTGTGTGAGAGAGGTAGAGAGTGAGAGAGAAAAGATAAGGCACAATTGATTTATTTTCTAAAGTCCCTTCCCTTTAATTTCCATGCACTCCATTGTTGTATAAAGACCACAGTAGTAGTTATTTAGCCAGAACCTGACTATTTTGACTTTAAATTTGTGTTGTTCTATATGGGGCTGAAACGATGGCCGCCGCCAGCAATCAAAAGTACTTCTTAAACGATGCATCGATGAATCGTTGAAATAATCTATGGAAGCTTCGAATACTAAAATCATCGTTAGCTGCAGCCCTAGTTCTATATTATCATAATAGTGTTAAAAGACAGAATGTTTTGTGTAATCATTGGGGATTTATTTTGAGGCTAATTACTGTCTAGTTTATTGTTCTGATTAGAAAAATCCTGAATCCTGATTATAGAAGGTTATTTCATCAAGGCTTAAAAATACTGAGACATTACTACTCCACTCTAAATTTTGCAGCATGGATTCTGGTCTTAAATATGCAAACATACTCTGTGGGCCTGGATGGGTTTCCATGCTTATTTTCTGTTTAATGCAACAAAGCTCTTGGAAACCACAAAACTGAACTCTTACACAGTTTTCCTTTCAGTAAAAAGCAACAGAGTTTCATCTGATGTATTGAAAGGATAGATAGTATTAAAAAAAAAAACTGGAGCAAGAACATGTCACCCAATAAAAAAAAAAAACCTAAAAATAAAGTGGAAGTAATGCTGTGGAAGTAATTCTCCACTCCTCTGCCCCTACCTGGCCCCAAATGAAAATGTTTTAGACACGCCCCTGGTAAACAGAATCATCCAGTGGTAGTGAAGTATTTTAGCATACTGCATACTGAGCGCAGCTGGAGAAAAGCATTCCCGTTACACACCAGTCCATCTGTTCCAACCCACACACATAATAAAAATCTCTTAGCACTTCATTTTATGCAACTCTGAAGTCTCTTCTGGGAAATGCTTGTGGAATAAACTCAGGTTTTCAAAGTCTCTATAGCCTTTGTTTAGTATGCACGTTGCTGTGACACAAATCATAATGGTTGTGTCAAGTGAATGAGAAAATAATCAGTTCACAGTGGAAGACAAGGGGCTGGTTTAACGCCGTAGATTCCAGAGTCCACAGATCAGTTTGTTGGCAATACGTAATGTAATGTATTGATTCTTTAATTAATGGTATTTCTTAATTTCCCTTTTAACGTCTTGGTCACCTCAGTCAACCGGTTATAAAGACAAATACTCTTACATACTGATGATAGCAGAGTTCTTGAATCAGCTGAGTCATTTGACCTTCATCCTGTACTTTCCACGTTAAAGTCTCTGTTCAGCTAGAAAGGAACCCAGACATCACTTTAAAATATATATATATTTTTTTTTTTTTACACTATAAGTCCAGAAGGCTTTTCATAAAGGCAGAGAGACACATGTGCTTTGCAGGTGCTGAAAAACAAACATGTCAGCATCAACATCAACAGAGGAAAGAAGCGACAAAAGACTGATTTTTACAACACAAACACAAAAGTCCGCAATATTTGTTTGGCTTAGCTCTGCTTTGTCAGGCTTGAGTCAGCCCTCATCAGTCTTTGCTGTACTCAGGTACTTTAGCTGTGCTTTGAGGAGAATGATTCTGTGCTTTTTCAGTTGATGTTTTGGGACATTCACTGTTCATTTCTCACTACCTGCAGAGCATGTTAACAAACTGTACTGCTAAAATATTAACAGTGTGACCATGCATCTGGTAAGTTAGCACACTATATATTTTTCTTTTTGAAGAAATATAGTAAGAAGAGTTACACCACTATGTTAATGTAAACTTAATTCATAATTCAAATTAAAATTCCACAATATAAGTCCACTATATAAACAATATAAAACTATCAAAATAAATAAACATCAAGTGTATAATAATAATAATAATAATAATAATACATGTCTAGTTGAAAGTGGAGCGATATTAAATTCTAAAGACAATAATAACTAATAATGTTAATATTTGCAAAATGCATTGTCATCATTAATGTTACTACCAGTTCACCTGCAAGTCAAAAAGTGTGATGCTAAATACGTGAAATGGAAAATAGCTAGTGGGATTTGGTTTTATTAGTTTAATATTAGAGGTATTATAGTCATGCTGGTTGTGTGTCTAAAGTAAATGTGCCAAAGTTTGTAAATAGAGTTATAGCAATATTTCCATGTGTGCTGATGTTTAGTTTTTCCAGTTAATTTGGTTGGAAATGTACTCCGGAGTTATAAAGTATACACATTAACTTAATGTACCTATTTAGTACTGTATGTAGGGCACGTAATAAAGTAAAGTAACTCGATCTGTCTTGGGTATTGCACCCTTTACCTGAACTGTCTCACACTCACGGTCCTATCTGCCCCACTCAGGAGTATTTTGTGGTGTGTTACCATGGCAGCAAGATGCATACACACGCAGACATGCTGCAGGCGTGGCGATGTGCTTTTGATAGTATTTACAGGGAGCAGTTTTAGCTTTGCACTGGGTCATGAGGCTTCACAGCTGTCAGACAGACAAGACTCAATCTCACATTCTCCCACGTTTTCTATCTCGGCTCCTCTCCTCCTTCAGAGGTGGTTGTCGTCCTCACAACCACCTATGCACACACAAAAAAAAAACACACGCTCACTGACTTTAACGAGGTGGGAAAGGAAAGATTGAATGTGCCGACCATATGCAAGGGAGAATTTGTTGTGTTACCATGGCAATAGTAACTAGTGACATCACTCACAGAAGCAGAGACATTTCAGAAAGTCGTAAATAAGAGAACAGGGAGAGAAGACGAGGCAGCATGTTCTCCTCCTGTGTGTGCGTGTCCATGCACAAAAGTCTTGGTTCATTATTAACTCTGAGCTGAATAGGTGGTTCTGAAGGAACTCATTTGTGCAAGAAGGCCTGTGTGTGTGGCTGTGACGCAACACCCAGCAGGCTGAAGTTGTGGAAGTTTAATAAATGCTAGTACATTTGTAGCGCTGTGACCCTTTTCTCACTCACACCTTCCAACACCCACACCCACAAGTGACATCCTGGCAGACTTTCTCGTGCACATGTGGGCATCACTCACATACAGTAGTTGGCTGCTGCTCTTTCTGCCAAAGGTCTGCCAGATGTGTTTTGTTCACAGACAGAAAAACCTGAAAAACATATATACAGACTAACAACTGTCCGACAACAACAATTGTCTTCATCCCTCTCTCTCTCTCTCTCCCGCCTTTTCTGTCTCTCTGCAGCTGTCACTGTCGAATAAAGGCAAAAATGCCTGGAAAAAAAATATCTTAAAATAATTTTTTTTAAAGCCTGAGCTAGATGTTCTATCACACTAGAAACTATAAAGCATTACTTTTAAAAAGCATCTGTCTTGGTACAAGTTAATTGAGTTGACCGTTTTCACGTCAGTCTTATAATTATATTTTGCTTTTTTAAGCAAGGTTTTAACAGTGAAAAACTGACGCAATTAAATTACCCTAAAACAAGCTCACGAAATGTGCCGTCACATCAATCACGTTGTCCGTGCGCTGAACTGTGAAGAGAGGATTGGACTGAAATACCTGAGCTAAATGCAAAAGCAAAAATGACACGGATGTTCTACAGTGATTGTCCACATTGTGTATGGTGAGTATCAAACATGCATTTTTGGGAAACTGTTCAGTGGAGAAGTGGATTATGCTGCATAAGTGGTTTAAAAAGTCCCCATTGATGTATGAAAGTTATTACCTGTGGAATCCTTTGAAACTGATTCAAGCTGACTACCGCCACTTTCATAGCCACCATTTACAACTGTGTCCAGAGGGTGTGTGTTTGACACCCAAAACAAAGCAGTTGGATGGATTATAACTTGAAGGAATAACTAGATAATTACAATACATTACATATCACCAGGGGCGGAGCTAGACTCTCAGCACAGTGGGGGCGGAGCTTCATCATGGGGCCCACCAGCTACCAAGTCATTTAAACCAAGTTTACTTGACCCCGGACTCACTCCAGTCCACTGGGTCCATCTGCTTCGCTGCTGCTGGAGCTGATCGCAGCCATTCTAGTCAATGTTTGTGCTTACACCATAACCTCTGCAGTGCGTCCTAGAAGCTTCAAGCAGCACAGAGAAGATGAACCGGGCTGGAAGTCAGACACAGAAATGGCACAGAATCCGGTCAATTGTCAATAAAATACCCGGTACAGACTTCTGATTGTATATCAACAATAAACACAGTTAAATCAGACAAATAGAAACAATTTAACTACGTAGCCTACTTAATCATAGTAGAAGCTCAAAAAGCAAACACTAATCACCAGATCACCAAAATCTAAATATGTCGGCAAAATCCGGCAGGCAAAACACTCTAATTCTGAAATGCTCCCTGTGGTAATTACTAGAATCACCCATCAAGATGAGGAACGAAAGCTGGCCACAAAGAGTTTTGAAGAAGGTAGTAGAAACAGGAAATTTTAAAAACAAGTCATTAACGTTGGGCAGGCTAGAAGAAGAAACTTTACTGTCACATACACATAGCGAAATTTATTCTCTACATTTAACCCATCCCTCAAGGGAGCAGTGGGCAGCAACTGTGCAGTGTCTGGTCAATGGCACCAACTGGAGAACCTAACATGTTTTTGGTGGTGGGTAGAACCGGAGCACCCGAACGAAACCCACACAGACACGGGGAAAACATGCAAAGAGAAAGGCCGGGGCAACCGGGGTTTGAACCCACAACCTTGCTGTGAGGCCATAGTGCTATCCACTGGACCACCGTGCCACTCACGCTACATACTCTGCTGCTGAAATGCTTCTGAGAGGCTTCCAGTGGACTTTGATGACATAAATAAACCCTTGCGCACATGCAACTTACGTCTGTCCCTCAGAATTCCCATGATGCATTAGAGTGAAGGGAGTTTTGTTAAAACGTGCTAACAAGTTTGCCATTTGTTTGTAATACAAATGTTACTTCATGATTTATGTTTATTTATATGTCTTCTTAGAATAAAGTGTTTTTTGTTGGTAATTGTCATTCCGGTGGTGGTTTACCATTGAAACCATTAGTCAAGGGATTGTTACACTAATAAGAGCTGCTGAATTTTCCCAGTACAGCGTAGTTGCATGCAGCGTTGTTGTTTGTCCACAACAATCAACTGAGCGAAAATTTACAGCCCATGTAGGGAGCCCCCTACCAGCCATGGCCCTGGGTCGGCCGCACCCACATTTCCTCCGCTTATGCATATCACTCATATATGTACATTATTACAAACGCCATTGAGTAGATTCAGGCAGTACAATAGAAACATACTTAAAAGAAACATACTGTGAGAGACTCATAGTAAATAAAGAGAGACCGCGTGTGTGTTGGTTTTGTTGGGAAATAGGGAAAGAGAAACTGACACTGACTCTATAAATGCTCTAAAATACCTTTAACACTCTAAACATGATCTCTTAATTAAAGTACTTCATGGTAGCTTTAAATGATGAATGTGTGCTAAAAATATCTAATGCATGTTTCCTGAACTCTGTGCTTTATGGTAATGAAGTCCAGGGTCTCCTGCGTTTGGCTTGCATGAGAGATTCATTTCCATATTGACAAGCAAGGCTGATTGGTGGATACTCATGAGGAAAGCACTAACAAGTACACAATGAAACAATAACTATGGCAGGTGTTCACCGCAGGAGGAGACATTTGACCTTTGCTCCAGATTGACTAAACAACTTAACCTGTTGTCTCCCTGTTCTTACTTTACACACAATTAGAAGAGCTTGTGATAATTGGATCTTGCTTGGACATTTACATATAAAAAGACAAGAGTGTTTGTTTGTGTGCGTGTGTTGGGGGGGCTTGTTTTACTATATTTGTGGGGTTCAAAAACAAGGAATCCACTATATTTGTGGGGTCTGACAGCTTTATGGGGACCAAAATGTTGGATCCCACAAGTTTAATAAAGCCTTTTGAGGTTTTAGGGTATAGAATTAGGTTAAGGTTAGGGTAAGGGTACGGGACTGGGGAATGCATTAATTTCAATGACGGGTCACCTCAAAGATTATGCCACAAGGCTGCGCATGTGTGTGTAATGTGTGTATTTGTATGTCTGCAGTGTGTGCATGCAGTGTGTGTTGTCGCCTGTGCTTGTGTGATACATCCCAAAATAGTGCAGTCAGTTTGTGTTTATTTAATTTAAATGGCAGAGCAGTCATTCTTTTAAATTCTCAGGTTTTATAACCTGAGTGTAGTATTGCAGGTACAACGCTAGATAGGAAGTATCTGCTTTGCACAGTATTTTATTTGGGCTTCTACACATAAAATAACATGAGGATTTAGGTCAAGGATGTGGTATAATTTGAAGTGCCTTATATTAAAACACTTGTTACAGAGCTGTATTTAGTTGTGGAGAATGTTAATATTGTGCTATGTGCAGTTAAAGGTGAAATGTCACGGTAATCGTTATTTTTGCTCAGTGGGTTTACATTTAAAAGGTCATCATTGAAAATGTTTATTTCTATGTGAGTGATAGCTGTGTTAACTGAACCGAAGTGTGTAAGCACAGAGTTAATGCAGGTGGGTTGCTTGCTTTAAATACACTTGAGTATTGCTGTAACCTGCACTATATTTTTATAGTAGCCTTAACGCACTTATTTACAGGTGGTAATGTGTACTAAAATGTTGTTTGAAGTAGAGAATTATAAGATGTGCACAAGAGATGTGACGTAGCTACTCACAGAGATGCGATCCGGACGACGAACGGAATACGCTGTGTTTTCATTGCTGCTGAATCTAAATGCTAACAAGGGTATGTGAGGCTGAAGATTGGATTGTTAGCCTCTAAAATGTGAAAGTATAACCCTGCAAAAAATTCGAATGAAATGCAAGTCAGCAGTGTGTTGTTTTTTTTTTCGTTCAATGTCACGACATAAACCAGATTCTACAATATAAAAAGCCCATTTTGCATTTTCATGTTAAGGAATGCAGAGTGTCTGCTGATACTGAACAGGAAATGTCCCTGCCATGTATTGTTTTCAGATGCAGCCTTGTTACAATTCAAAGGATCCATATCTGTGGATCTGTGTAGGCAGGAAGTCTACAAAAAGGGGCATTTGAGTCAGATTTATTATATGAACCTGAAAGCCACATATGATGAAACTGATGCAACCAGCAAAACAAGCAGAAAGAGCAGAGAGCACAGTGAAGAGAGTCAATATAGGAATATAGGAAGAAAAAGATGAATTTGTGCGGCCAGTCACCCAGCTCATGGTACGGAGGACCGAGGACCGAAGTCGTATAGTCGTTTTTACCACGGGTTGTGCCTGCAGTGATCTCTGTGCTGTCAGGGCAGCTGAAGCTTCGCTTGCCTCAATGGTGCCTTATTTAACTGCCGGGTGACAGACTTCATTTCTGTGCTCTCTTTCTCGCTCCTCTTTGCTTGTTCCATTGTTTCACTTGTTGCGTCAGTTTATGTGGAGCTTTCTGCTTTTACAAACACAAGATAAATGACACTACTTTACACTGCTGCATTCACAGCCTGATTGCCTGCAGCCAAATGTCTAAAAATACATGTGTAAAACAAAGGCTAGAAATATATATGTATACACTCTTAGCAGTGCTTACATGTGATTATGTTTTATGAATCTAAGACATTGTTGAGTAAATGCCTGATTTACACCCAGGCAGGATGCAGACACGTATTAATCTGTTTTCTGCATGTAAACATGAAATGAACAGCATAGAAAAAGTGCCATCTCCACGTTTGAAAAGGCTTTTAGTTGATAGTTTTAGATACATTTCCAGTTTTTTGCCTTTTAATCTGAAAAAGTTTGCTCAAATGGTGTGGGCAGGTCTGATACTGAACAGGCACTGCACTAGTTCTTGTTAAATAAATGATTCCCATCAGCCTCAGCTGTACTTTGTGTTTACTGCTAATAAGCAAAAATATGCATGCTAACACGCTCAGCTAAGATGGTGAACATGGTCTGTGTTACTACATTCAACCCCCACTTCATTTAGTGTGTAAATGTAAGCGCGATATATTGTACTGCCCTCAACAATTCCACAATGGAACAAAAGAACCTCATGGTCAAAGCATAAACACTACTTTCTGCCCACAGTGCAATGCTTCACATTTAATAGATGTGAAACCTTGTGCATTAGTGTCTGTGATCTGGATTTACTGCTCTCTATAAAACATTATTCCTGCATTGTGAGCCTGTTAGCATGCTGATATAACTGAAAGCAACGCTGTGACAAAGTACAGCCTCACAGAGCTGCTAGCATGGCTGTAGTCTGGTTTTATGACATGCACCCCCTGTTCCTATTGAGTTTGAATGTACTATATGCCTCCATTTCACCAGAGAGCCCAAGAAAAAATATAAAGCGTCACATCGTCTGTAGACAAATGTCAATACAACAGATAACATAAATGTAATCTTCCTGAAAATTTTACCATATCATCAGTTGTTAGAAATACTTAAACTTTGCACACTGTCCTTTTACGTGTAAAGGTTATATTCAGATTTTTCTTATTTCTACTATTAAATGATTGAATGTTGCTTTTTTAATTTTGTATTATGGTAACCTACTGCCTGTTTAGAGGTATATTCATGGTGTAGCCTAAACAGTGAAATTATGATGGTGTTACCCTGAGATCTACCAGTAGCCTAATTTCATTGTCATTATGGTAAAGTTTATTCAATGTGCTCAATAGTGATAAGAGAATAGTCTTTTTAATTGATTGCTTGACAGCTCAGTATCTCTAATAAAGTTTATTGCAAGTAAAAGGACAGTGTGTGGGAGTTCTATCTGCCTATATTTCCTCCTACACACCTGTCTACAAGAAACTGAACTTGTGCGTGCGTCTTTATAGTCAATTTTTAGATTTCAAAAGACCAGGGACCAGTACCAAGTATAAACTGGCATTTATAAAAACATGTAGAACGAGTATCCTAAGAAGGTTAAAATCAACGGCCAACTGGACTTGGTTGATTTTAACCTTCTATGGATAACTATGACCTGGATGACTGAGAACCTTCACAGACATGTAGAACGAGACATTCATTTTCAGAGTGAAGTGGAGGATGACAAAAAGAAGCTAATATCCGTCATTATTCTTTTATGTTGTTTGCAAATGTCAATAAGTGTGTATGACTTTTAAATCCACACACCTATTTTTTTTTTTTAAATGCCATTGGAATTCACATTTCCAAACTTCACTATAATTGATGGCTTTTGTGTGTGTTTTGTATTTGACATCATTTTATTTCTGTGTTTCATTTGTTGTCTGCTTTATTGTGAGCCACTACGTGACTTCTTTCTTCATGTGTTGGTTGATACTTTGATAGTGACGATTGACAAGAAGTCAGTGCTGATGATAGGTGCATGCATTTAATTGGCAGACACGTTTGTTCAAATTGACATAACGGTAGATTTCAGCAGTGTGCGGAAGATGCATCTTACACTTTCAGAAACAAAACAAGACAAGAGAAGTAGAAGCAGGCCCCACTATGCCATTGTTCACTCAAATCAATTGCTTCAAGTTGCTGCCAAGATTTTTACCAGGTTTTTCTAATTCCTGACATTGCCATTCAGTTTTTGTGTGTGTAAAAACAAGTCTGGAAGAAATTCAAGCTTGACTTTTGGATTTGATTTTGAGTTATTTTATGAGTATTTGGAGTGTAAAATAAATAAAATATAGTTACTTATTTCTATTTTTATTGAAATTATGCTTAATTCAAATAATAAGCTTTTGTCCTTGTTGTAGTCACACCCCAGAAGTACTGTGGGCCTGAGACACTGGTTTTAACCTACAGTTTATGACTTCAAGATATTCGGGACTCACAGTTTCATTTACCAGTAAAAGAGTGAGCAATGAGCGCGAGACAGTGTTACGAGATTTTTGTTTTTCCTGCATGCATTGACAGCATGTAAAAGTGTGTACGTCGTTCTTTGAGTAAGTGTGTTAAACCGCTGCACACAGCTGCCCTTCACTTGCCAGCTGGACACCAGACGACCCAGGCAGCAGCAGCTGGAAAAATGGACAGAATGTTCTAAGGAGGAGAGGAGAGTGTTTGTGACACAGCCAGCCAGACTGAGAAGCAAAATGTTAGGCTTTTTAGACCATACTTTTTGAATCAACACCCTTTTCTCCCCAGCTCCCTAGTCCCATTTCCTGAATTTCATGCTCCCTCTATTCCTGCAGTAGGGAAAGTACCCAAATACTCCAGAGACCTCCCCCCACTTATAGCCCAGGCATGAGGTGCCTGCTGGCAGCGCTCACGTGAAGCAGTGTTGAGTAGAATGGCTGAGCTGGGACGGGCAGCCCACAGTGGGGCAATTGTTCTCCAGACATGGTCTGTCTCGCATACTGCTCCCCCCTCACACCTGCCTTCTCTTCCTCTGACTTCACCATCTTTAACCTCTGCTTTACTTTTGTCCTGCTTCCCTTCCCGTCAGACACACGTAGGTCTGCCCAGCCTTTGAACATAAACAAAGCAGCAGAGCTACAGAGGGGAAAAAAGGGGAAATAAATTGGGAGAAGGGACTGGGGGAGGGAGGGAGCAGCGGAGGAATCAGTCAGGGAGGCTGAGGGGGATGAAAGCAACCACAAAGCAGTCTGTGTTTAGCGGGTTAGTGGAGTGCTGGCCTTCGCTTACAGGGACTTGGACCACTTCACCACCACGATGCAGCAGATATGTCCTACGATCAGACCTAGATCACAGTTTTCATTACCAAATTTTTTGTGCAGAGGGAAGATGCATGAAGTAAAACAGTTATCAATCTTCTTTAGTGGCTTTCTTTGTCTTTTTCATTTCCTCCATCTCACTGTCTCTTCAGATTTATCTTTTCCTCTCTAGAGCTGATGCCCACTCCCCTCCTGTCATTCCCTCTGCCTGAGCACAGAGTAGTCAATAAGGGGTGTGTGTGTGTGTGTGTGTGTGTGTGTGTGTGTGTGTTCTCATCCTCCAGCTCAGAATAACTGGCACCAGACAGGCCTTATAAGGAGTGGTTAGATCATTGGCCACACCGTTAGTAAAACAGAACCATATGTGTGCTCTGTGTGCATGTGTGTTTGTGCGCAAGCCTATACCTCAACTGTGTTCTACTGTGTGTGTGTGTGTGTGTGTGTGTGTGTGTGTGTAACTTGAACCATGTGTGTGTAGAGGTAGCTGAGAGAACAGGAGCCTGTTGCTAATAGACATGGTGAAGGTCACATTATATGGTCATGTTAAACGCGCACGCACGCACACACACACACACACACACACACACACACTTTCTCTCTACTTCATCTCCTCTCGTCTTTGCAGTGTCGCCCACACACCTGGCATTAATGTTGAGAGCATTACATGAGGCAAGGTGTCAGCGTAATGCGTGAATGATCAGCTCACAGTCTTAATGCTGTCCTGTTTCATCTGCTGATGGGTTTAGCAGAGGAGAACGCTCTCCTTCTCTCTCGGTCTCCATCTTTCTTACACAGCTTGTCTGGAATGTACAGATGTTTCCTTTTGGGAATGGGCGTCCTGCTCCGTTCACACACACACACACACACAGAGGAAGAAAGAGAGTGAGGGAGAGAGGAGAAAGGGGAGTACATTCCCATACACATTTTCCTGTCTTTGATTGTTAAACACACCAGGCCAGCAGTGTCTTGTCGTCTGTCACACACACACACACACACACAGGGCTTTTTGTCATCTCACAACCGCTGGCTTTGTGTCTCCTGGCTTCTTGTTTTTTTCCCTTGTTCCTTTTATCTCATTGTTGTCATGTGCAGCTGAGGCTTTGCTGTGAAGGCACACCTAACATAGCTCGACCCTGTCCGGCTTCCTCCTCTGCTCTCCTTGTCTTGGCAACTCACCTCCACAGTTCAACCAGTTCAGTTTTCTCACTCTGACGCGTTTATCCACTGGTGTGTCACTGACTCAGTTTGGAAGTGATGACATTGTAGTGTTTAGTTTCTGTGTACTGTACTGTTAACACTGTGTGTGTAGTGTACCGTAAGTGTGCATGTATACTATATGATCAATGGGGCTGGACCAGTAAATAAGCCAGGCTTATATGTCAGCCACTATTAGCTTATTGAAGATATATTACTATTGGTATTTATTTTGGCTGCTAAGTAATTGTTATATGGAAATGCCAAAGATATGTTTGAGGTTCACCCCGCCATTATAGTTTGTCTAGTATAGAGACATTTTAGAGAAATTACAATTTACAAAATGTCCCACTTATTACATAATGTATGTGGGTTGCAATGCTTTAATAACTAAATTTAAGGGATCCTTATATTTATATGTGTTTGTGTTTATGTAAAAAGTAAATGTTCTAATATGCATTTGTATTATTTTTGAATAACGCTAAAAAGTGACATATTGTGATTATAGTATTTATAAATTAAGCTAAGAAAATCAAATGTCCATTAACATAGTAGAAGAAATTGTCACAAGCAGAAACCTGTGTCCTCTGTCCTCTAAAGTCTTTCAGTGGTGGACGAAGTATTCAGATCCTTTACGTAGTAAAAGCACTAATAACACATTGTAAAATACTCAAAATAAAACTCAATACAAGTTAAATTCCTGCATTGAAAATGTTACTTAAGTAAAAGTATGTAAGTATAAGAAAAATCTACTAAAAGTATTAAAAGTAAAAGTACTGCAAAAAGAAAACTGTCCTGTGACGAGTTCATTTTTAACTATTTTGTATAGCCGTGCAAGCAACCATTTTTTTTATTATGAATTAATCTGCTAATTATTTTCTCCAGTAATCGATTTTCAAAATCCTGAAAATAGTGAGAAATGCCATCACAATGAACCTGAGCCCAAAGTGACACCTTTTATAATACTTGCTTTGACTAACCAACAGTACAAATCTCAAAATTATTACAAATAAATTGAAATAATTAAAAGGAAAAGCGGCAAATCTTCACATTTGTGACGGTGGAACCATGAAATGTTTTACATGAAAAATTACTTGGGGATGCCAGTTAATTTCAATGTCAATCTAATAATCGTGTCAGCTGTACTTGTATAAACTGTTGTGTAGTTTAATTTATAACAAAACATATTTTATTAAGTCTTCGTATGTTTTGTGTGTACAAATCTTACTTTGTAAAGTAACTAGTCACTAAAGCTGCCAGATAAATGAAGTGAAGTAAAAAGTACAATATCTCTCTCTGAGATGTAGTGGAGTAGAAGTAGAAAGTGGCATGAAAAGAAAACACTCAAGTAATGTACCTCAAATTTGTACTTAAGTAACTGTACTTAGTTACTGTCTACCATTGGCATATTTATTATGCATATGTGACAACATGAAAATAACAGAACATTTCTAAATTGGAGGAATTTTGTAGCTCATGTCTAGTACCAAAGTGAACCCTATCTGTTGGTTCTCACCGCTCTGCTCGTCTTTCACCTCTGCACTACTTATTCTGTGAAATCAGTCTTCTGTGGTTGTGGAGGGGCAGTTTCTAAAGTCTGAGAAAATAATCCTGATGTGATGCCATCAACTTGGGCATCAAAAATGGGGTTTGAAAGAAGTCTGTATTTACAAGGCCGGGAGAATCATCCATTTTTTGATATTGGGATCCAGTGTTTTTGGAGGTTGACCCATGCTAAAAGTCAACATGTCTCAGCCTCTGCTGCTTTTTTTAGAAATCTGCCCCCCAACTTTCTGATAGTGTTGAGTGTCCCTTTAATTTAGGCAATTATCATTATGTATGTAATGTTATTTGAGGTGTCCTGGTGACTTTAGGGTGTAACACACACATTTCCCAATTTGTATTTGGTCGGGGGGGATTTGTTACATGTGATCAACTCTTGCTCCACATATTTGCTGTAAAAGGCAAAAAGGAATTACTGTACATGCTATGTTATGAGTTAGGAGGAAGTAAGAAGAAAGTACACTGACCTTTGTGCTGATGAAAACATTGACTGAATGAACTGAAAACATCAAAGGTCACCGATCTTTAACAGGACTATTTTTGTAGTTCCTAAAAAGTTGATAGTTACGAGACATGGCATTTTTCCCGACAACAGCTGCATTACAAAGTAAGGATCAACCAGAAAATCGTATATTGTTCTTAGTATTGTGTTCTTTGGCACATCTACGTCAAATTTAGTATGTCTGGTTTTGTTTATCTCTACCTCTGTTCGTGTGAGCTAAATGTTTCACTTTCCCTCTCCTTTGCTATCATTATATTTCCCAGCACTTACGCGTATGTGGTAAATTACTTGTTGCTTCTGATGATACTGTGCAAGTATGTGTGTGTTTGTGTGTATGCATGCAGGCATCTTGCGCTCACGTGCATTTTAAATGTGGATATGTTGGTTTGTTCCCGCAGAGATCTTTCCAAGAACCACATCTCTTCACTTGATACCAGCCTGCTAGATCGTGTCACTGGTCTCCGAGAGCTGTGAGTACACACAGCATTGTGTTTGTGTGTTCTTATTAATTTCCCCTACAGCACATTTGTATGCATCTCTGTCGACCTACCTAACTATATATCTATGTATATATATTTCTTTCAGGTATCTCCAAGGGAACAGGATCAATGTTCTCCCCAGAGGCGTATTCTGCTGTGGGCCGCTGTCAATCCTGTGAGTACAAAGTCTAGAGAAGATGAGGGCCTGGCAAACCTAAGGTGGAGAGGAGAGGGGAGGAGTAAGGGAGAATGAGGAAGATGAAAAGAAAGTAGGAGAGAGAAAGGCTTGGTTTAGTCTGGATTTAAGTAGGCACAAATCCCTGGAGTAAGCTAGCTGGACTGGAGAGCGCAAAAAAACACACATTGAATACTGTACACACAAGCGCACACACACACACACACACACACACACACACACACACACACACACACACACACACACACACACACACACACACACACACACACACACACACACACACACCAATCACAGCACGATTACGTTCAATTACAGCTTACTGCTCCAGGCTCCCACTACCTCCCTCTATCTCTCTCTCCATCTCTCCCTTCTTCCATCCATTACCTTATTTCTTCCACCCATTGAATGGGCGTCTAAGCACATGTTTGTGTGTGTGTGTGTGTGTGTGTGTGTGTGTGTGATGAGAGAGGACTCTGGTGGTTTCCATCAGTTCCTTCCAAAACCACCACACAACGGCCCCATTATGTAGCCTACTGGATAGAGGAGAGCGGGAGGGAGAAGGAGATCATGAGTGGAGAAGGGAAAGCGAGAAGAGGGGTAAAGAGAAAGAAAGAGAGAGGCATGGAAACAAAGTAGATGGGCGGGGACAGGGGAAAGAAAGAGGCTGAAACATTTAAGTTTTTACTGCTATTATTTAGCACTTGAGTTGTTTGGGATTTAGTTTGTTTCTATTTAGTCAGTCACTTGTGTGTTATGTTATATATCTGAGTTATACGAGTAGTCATTTTTGTTTAAAGAGGACGTGATAATGTCCTTTTTATTTGATAAACACAAATGTAGTCATTTTGCGTGACTGCATCAATTTAAAATTGGATAATAATGTAGGAGAAGCAGTTTCACATATTCATTCATCCAATGACTCAATTATTGGCTTCAAGCTTTTTAGTCAATGACAAACCCACACCACATTAATCTTGCCAAAATGTCAGTATTAAAGTAACTGCCACAAGTCAGTCCAGTCAAAAAAGTCAAGGAAAAAGACTCTTGTTCTCTTGTTCGCTCTTGTTTCAGTCTCAACAGTGATTTGTCTTTGTTTTCTTTCCATCAGCGATTTGAGCAACAACCAAATCACCACCATAGAAGAAAGAATATGCGACAATCTATGCAATTTAACTCAAATGTAAGTATTCCCAAATCACTGTATTCCTCTCTGTATTTTTTGTCAAATCTAAAAATAATAAATCAAATGTAATTAGACCCTATATATTGTATAGAAGAATCTGATCACACTTGCTTAAATAAGCTGAATGTTTCCAGTTAACGTCGCCTACACACAAGATGAATGAAGTTCTATTTCAGACTAGAGTGGGAGGTAGTGAGTAGTAATTATTCCTCACCAGGTCATAAGATGAGAAACGTTTTCGTCTTGTGCAGAGTCTGTAATTGAGTGACGCTCAGCGGACTAGTCAGCAATAGACAGAGGGACACATGTCACATAATATTTTATTTGTGTCATTGCTTTCTTTTCTCCTTCCATCTCTTGCTCCATGTATTCTGTACCTGCAATGAAAAACTGACGTTTTGTAAGCAAGGGCAAAAAATCCAAGCTCTGCCTGCTCTTTCCAACTACTCTAGAAATCCTTAGTTTTGGTAAATCGAGGCTTTTCATACTTTTGGCTAGTGCATTAGCTAACGAGATACACCGTCTAAAAGGAAAGTTTTATTTTTGGAATGTGTAACTATTGTCCAACTTTTGGCAGGAGTTAGCTGTTATTTAGGAGTTAACTGTTAACGGTTATTTAACTGATATTATTTTTCTCATCTAACTTAAGTCAGCAAACAAGTGCGTTTACTAAAATGTTGGAGCAATATTTTAATGCAAAAGCTGAAATGTATAACTTTTTATGTTTAAATAAAAAATATTTGAGTGTTTTTAAACACATTAAGAGAAGCCCATTTAATGTTGTTTCACTGTTATTTGCTAACAAAGTGACAAAATGTGACATTAATCTTAGTCCAAGTAAATTTAATGGAGGTTAACCTCCGTTCCAATCACTGTGATTGTTGTCATGTTTCACCATTACTGATCCAATCACTTCATCCCTGTCTTCCTCTCCTCCAGTGATCTGAGCAGTAACCCCTTCGAGTGTGACTGTAAGCTGTTCCGGCTGGTCAGCTGGCTCCAGGAGAAAGGGGTGCGAGTTCGACGCCCGGACGCCATGCTCTGCAAGCATCCTCCTGAGCTCCGCCACCAACCCCTGCTCAACGTCAGCCTGCTCACCTGTGGTATGAAACAAATACAAACTAATTCTTGACACATGTCAGAAAAATTACAAATCTAAAAAAAATGCATTAATCTGCTTTACTAAATTAAGATAATTACACAAGCTACCAAAAAGGTACAAGGTAACAAAGGTGAACTTCTTAGCAGCTGTTTTGGGTGTTTTAAACTCAAATCAAAGGACAAATGTTGATGAATGTTACTGTATTATCCAGTCAATGTGGGGACAGATTCAGATTAGCGGAATAAACTGCTCATTAGTTGACCTGTTTGGATCTCTTTTGCTTGTTTGGACAGAGTCTGATACTAAAAATTGATCAAAATGTATCTGATGTAATGTAATGACTGTGTTTCCTTCCACTACAGGTCTGAACTATGCAGCTTGTCTTGAGGACAGCAGCAGTGGAGGAGGGGGACGGAGCGAGCTAGTTATCTTCTCCTCCTCTACACCCGGAAACTTCACGCGTGAACAGTGTAACAGTGTGTGTTTTGCTGCATCACACCCCTACGGGGGTTTGGGGGCGAGGCACGAGTGTCTCTGCAGCACAAACTCAAGGCCGAATTTCATCAGCGAATCTCAGTGCTCTGCTGCCTGTACAAAGCCCCATGTTATGAAGGTATATAGCACCCAGTGGTCCCAGATAGAAATTATTGCACTGTAAGATCTTCAGATGTCAAGTGTGGCTTTTAATGGAGACCTCCATAAGTGTAGCTTCCTTCTCTTGCTTTGTTTCTTCTCTTGTAAACACAACATTCAGGATTTCCTCTAAACCTTCCTATAACCTCCCAACAACTTCCTTTCTGTGGCTTGAATGACTTTCCTCAGATTCAGTTTCAGTTTCCAACACCACTGCTGTACAGAGCGACTCAGGAGAAGTTATCCAAAACACAAATTGAAAACCAAGATATGTTTATTTTAAATCAGAGCAGTTCAAAAGTCTCATTAAAACCAAAGTTTTTATTTAAAACCATAAGAATAATAGTAAAACCACAAAAACATCTTACAAATTAACAGTAAGGAAATATTTATTTTGCTTATAAATACTTGTGCATATTAACACAGAAACCTCCTCTTCCTCACATGGTTCCTTCCATACACAGGAGTGTGGGTGGACTCTGGCTCAGGATGTGTTTGTGGTGGACTTCTCGGTCTCACTGAAGCCTCTCCCTCTGCAAAGCGTTCACGACAGCATTAGTTTCTCCGCCTCCTCCTCTGTCACTCCGGTGACACTGTCCTGGGACTTTGGTGACGTTTCATCTCGGGTCAACACTACAGGAAGAGGGCTCACCACAGCACCTCACAAATATGGACTTCCAGGACATTATGCGGTCAGTTTGTTGGCCTGGGCTGGAAACAAGGAGGTGAGGGAGAAATATATAATAAAAAATTTTTGTATACAGTATGATCAAAGAAAAGCATTTTTCTTTTCATTTTTTTAAACATAATAATAATAATAATAATTTGCGCATGTTCAGGTCTCTGCACACGGAGAAGTGGACGTGACACTTCCTCCCAGACTGGAGCTGCACTGTCCCTCTCTTGCAGTGGCCAATAAGAGCCTAGAGGTCACGCTTGTCAGCTGGGGCGCTGTTGATGTGAATGTAGACTGGTCGATCACAAAGGATGGCGTCCAAGTTGCCAAAGGTAACATACACAAACACACAAGCTCTGAGTAGCTTATGACGCTTATGAGTCATCTGATCGATGGTCTATAGACTGGTGATGGAGGGATTTCTACTAAATGCTCCACTACAGTGTGTTCACTGGCTAGTTACTAACTTTGTCTTTCTGCCATTTAGTTCTGTGCAGGTAATGTTCTGTGGGTTTTTAGAGGTTTTGTGATTAAAAAAAACTTCTGTCTGCTGCTGCCGGAAAAAAACTCTGATAGCAATGAGAGTCAACCAGAACAGCAATGTTGTGGGCTGGAAAACCAAAACACAGAAACAAGCTGAAACGCTCCTCAGAACTGGGAAGAACTGCAGAGATAATTCTGTGTGGGTTCACTATGAGCCACAGTATATATTTGATCCTTTGGATAAAAATATTGATTATACAGTATAGATGCTCTTCATACATTCTGACTTTTAAAAATACTTTTTTCATCTAGAAGTCTAATCTTTTGAAGATCATCTTTTTAGCAATAAAATAATTTCCATGAAGTGTGACTTCAAACAATCTGGGAAATCATGTGGATGCTTCTGTCCTCTGCCAGCCTCCCCTCACTGTCCAAGGGATGGAGTGTACTACACCGAGTCCTCACACTGTTTCCAGATCGTTCCAGGGGAGCTGAGCTGGACAGATGCTCGACAACAGTGTTTAGACCGTGGCGGGGATCTGGCAATAGTCAGGAGTGACACGCTGCGTAACCTGCTGGCTCCCAAAGTCACACAGTGAGTGTTTCTGTCTATATATGGCTGCAGAAATGGGGGTTTCTCTTCTCTTCTCTTTTTTGCAATGGTATAAAATGTATAATTATATATTCTCAGTTTTTTCTTAACTTGTCAACACTTCTTAAACCGAGACAGAAAAAGAATTTCAGTATACGTTTTTGTACTATAATGCAGTACATGGTTCAGATTGGGGTACGAAAAGTGGCCTTTTCTTGGAATGTGACTTTGTGTCTGGATGTGTGTGCACGTGTTGTTCAGTCATGGGGATGTTTTCAAGGGCAGTACTTTTTGAAATTCATTTTTTAGTGTTTATGAACTTCATGCCTTAAAACTTAACTCATTTGACTTTTGTCATCTATTCATTAATTTTTTGTTTTTCATTCAGTTTGCTTAAAAATAATGAATTATAGTGTATATGATGTAAAGAGATCATGACCTTAGATTTGGCCAGTCTCGCTCCACAAAAATAGTAATGCTGTACTCTATGTGTCCAAGTGATGCACAGTATATGGACATCAAAGCTTTGAATGAACACATTTCTGGCCTTGTGCTGGTCTGAAGGCCACCAGTGTTTGGTGTTTATATCAGAGAGGGTCGCAAAAAACCCATCTGTAAAAGCACAGCTGCACTGTAACTTTAACACCCTGGGAGGCGGAGTCCACAGTTCATGGTGTGTGTGTGTGTGTGTGTGTGTGTGTGTGTAATATGAGGGTGAAGCCGTGTCCTCGTAGATTGAAGTGGATGAGAGAAGAAAAAACCTGCTGCAGACGGAGCTTATCCCCTCTCTCCTACTCTGCTCATGTGTTCCTCCACCCCCTCGCTTATATAAGGAGCCCTTTTTTTTAATCAGTCCTTGTTTTTTGCCACAAAGACCCTTCCTTGTTCCCTCTCTGCTTGTATTTTTTAACCCCTGTCCGCTCTTTCAGATGTTGTTTTTCGCAGATGTATGTAGTCAGCCAGTAGAGTCTGACTAGATTGTAGTGAGTCATCCACTGGCTTTTCTTTAGGAGGAGAGACCATTTTGTTTTCAGTTAACATGACAGAAATAAAAATTGAAGCCGGGGGGGAAATGTGCAGTCCATTAGTGGACTAATAGAGTGAAAATCCAATTTATCTGTTGTAATCAAAGCGACATACGAAATAACCGACATCCCCTTTGTGACATCAATCATTGATTGCTGAAGGGAAGCTGGCATGTACTGCTCAGACTTTGTCACATACTGAGACACACATTGATTCAAGTCTGGATGTAAGGAGGATTGTGTGGTATGTTTCTGCCTGATGGCAATGTCACATTTGGGGAAAAAAATTAACAATTCATTCACCCTGCATGTGTTTTCTTTGAAATCCTGTCTTAGATTTGGTATGTTTATATGTGTCTTTCTGTGTACATTTCAAGTGATGGAGACAATATTCCAGCTGTCAGCAGCCACGTAGCTAAATGTGAAGCAGCCACTTTGTTGATCTGTGTCTTACCTGTCTGTTCCTGGCCCAGGGAACGAGGCGTGTGGCTGGGTTTGAGTGATGTCGACTCTCCAGGCAGGCTGCGCTGGGTGAACGGCTCAGAGGCACAGGAGGGAGAGGCGGGCCTGGCACATCGCTCCCCGATCTCCCGCGGAAACGTGTGCGTGTCCCTTGATCAGCGCTGTCAGACCAGTTCACACCTATGCAATGCCAAGCGGGCCTTTGTCTGCCAATACAGCCCCCAAGGTAAGCTTCAAAGATTCACACAGACACACTGACACATGCACACAAAAATGGAGCAGTTCAAATGCCTAGAAACCTATAAACAGAAGAAGAAAAATAAATTAGAGGCACATATTCAGTGTAAATTAAATTTCCACAAATCCCTGGTGCTTCAGGGAGCCAGCCAAAGATTGCCACTCAGTGAGCGTAACTGCGTTCTGTGACGTCATGCGCATACCCTTTATTGTTGATGAGGACATGTTTCTGTTTGGGAATAGGTTCACGTTTTCGGACTAGGTGAACAGGGAAGAATAGAAACAATTTTACATGATAAATGTTATTGTTGTTCCCCACATACATAATTCAGGTATTCCCATTTGTCATAATTTCTGTCTGTGAATACAGTGTTTGTAAAGGAATAAAATATTACATTTATTAAAATGAACATGGACCTCAAAGCTGTAGAAAATAAGCAGACTCCATAAAGTGTTTTATAATATTCATATGTGGAAAGTGGATATCTGATTACAAATGGAGCACATTTGATTGCTGCCATTTTGTCCACACCCAAAGTGCAAAGTGTTGACCATATCTAGATATTAAGTGACCAACATAAGTTGAGTTGAGGTTAAAAACATGTTAAGAAATGGGCCGTTTGACTGGCTTTAACCCCAAATAATTGTTGTTGGATGATAACATGCCATCTACTTATAATGTGCACATGCTCAACCAGATGGCGCCTGGAGGTGTTAAATTTATATTGTACTCATTTCTGAGTCAGTACGAAGCTTCTCTGACATTCTGATTAAGTTATTATCATGAAACAGAACAATAAACTTCAAGGCGTACATGTCAGTCTATCACATGATGTAACACGCAGACGTAATTCCTCAGCAGCAAACGGTTTTACCGAGAAACCAGCAGAATCTACAACTGCCTTCAAAACTGAACAGAAATCCAGTGTAACCTGTGAAATTTAGTGTATATTTGTGGCAGTCCGCAGCTTGTGTGTGTGTGTCTACCTGTCTAATTGTGTTTCTGTGGTCCAGTCTGTCTTTGACTCTGTCTCTGTGTCAGTGTGCAGTGTGCAGTGAGCTGATACATCGTGTACTGAAGTGTTCTTCCTAATCTCAGAGATTTGTTCTCTCTCTCACCTTCTTCTCTCTTTCTCAAAGAAATGTGTAACAGTGTGGACTGCAGTTGTCCATCATTTCTTATAAATTGCCTTCACTACCTCTCAGCTCTTTTTAAATCCTTCTCTCGTCTTTTGTCAGATTGAATTCATTCTGTTTGTGCCTCTACAGTGCGTGTTCCAGATGCTGGCCTCTACATGGTGGGCCTGGCTGTGTTTCCCTCCCATAAACATTTGCACCGCGCCCCATCCGCTCCGTCCTCCACTCCACAACCTCCCAGCGGTGGCATAGAAGTGAGGAGGAGTCTCATGTTGTTTATTTAATCACCGTATTGTTCTCCTTAAACCTTTATTCAGCAAAGTGTTTTTCTAAACATGTGAAATGTCCCTTTTTTTTCACTCAGGTGCTGTTGTTCCCGGCTATGAGCTTTGTTCAGCCAGGTCGTCTGTCCTCCCTAGAGTTCGTCACTCAGGACCTCAGTTCACAAATCCACGTTCGATTCCAGACGTACAGACCTCACTGCCATCATCCCGGCCTGCACCTGCTGCTGCCCAGTGAGTAAAACACAGAAAAACACTCACACTTGACACATGAAACCATCTGCACATTCCTGGTTTCAGCAGGTGTTAAAAACCCTATAAGCCACCTGCACCCACACCTCCAGTTACACAACAACCTCCACACACACACACACACACACACACACACACACACACACACACACAGCCTTGTCTAAAATTGTTAGGTAGGTGAACATGAAAGGAATATTTCAATGAAAACAGAAAGTAGGGTAACCCAAGAGAGGAAGGAAACAAGACCAGTGGTCACCTCCCTTTTGAGCGCTTCCTGTCCTTGTCCAAACACATGACACGTAACTGCAAGACACAGAAATCAAAGACAGACAGAAATCCACAGAGAGGCGAGCGGCTTCTTGAAGACATGAGATCACGTTTTAGGTGAAATTTTCATTTTGAATTTGTGAATGCAGCCACAGGGGAGGAGACAGTGGAGATACTGAGATAATACAACTGGATTATTAATTACAGAGAAAGCCAGTTTGCTCTACCCGACTGGAAGATGGATATCAGACCATCAAACTAATTATGTTCCCACTACAAATACACGCGCATTCACACACATCTTTTACATTCATATTCCAGTGCACACTATTCGGCTTGTTTTTTAAAGATACTTTCTTGGGTGATTTTATCTCTTTGATCCAGTAATTCATTGCTTTTATCTGCAGGTTTGCTCCATTATGCTTGTTAGATGTCAAGAGAAATCAGGCAACACCACAGTTACAAATCAGTTCTCACAAAATCAGCATTTCTCTGGGTTTTTTTTATGAAAACGCTCAATTTGTCTTCTTTGCATCGATATATAGTGTTTGTTATTAAACAGAAACAATAATTAACAATAATATATGAATAGACTACAGACTTCTACTCCACTACATTTATTTGATAGTTATAGTTACTTTTTAGATATGCCTACAAAACATGGTTGGCTTGTACACTCACCTAAAGGATTATTAGGAACACCTGTTCAATTTCTCATTAATGCAATTATCTAATCAACCAATCACATGGCAGTTGCTTCAATGCATTTAGGGGTGAGGTCCTGGTCAAGACAATCTCCTGAACTCAAAACTGAATGTCAGAATGGGAAAGAAAGGTGATTTAAGCAATTTTGAGCGTGGCATGGTTGTTGGTGCCAGACGGGCCGGTCTGAGTATTTCACAATCTGCTCAGTTACTGGGATTTTCACGCACAACCATTTCTAGGGTTTACAAAGAATGGTGTGAAAAGGGAAAAACATCCAGTATGCGGCAGTCCTGTGGGCAAAAATGCCTTGTTGATGCTAGAGGTCAGAGGAGAATGGGCCGACTGATTCAAGCTGATAGAAGAGCAACTTTGACTGAAATAACCACTCGTTACAACCGAGGTATGCAGCAAAGCATTTGTGAAGCCACAACACGCACAACCTTGAGGCGGATGGGCTACAACAGCAGAAGACCCCACTGGGTACCACTCATCTCCACTACAAATAGGAAAAAGAGGCTACAATTCGGAAGAGCTCACCAAAATTGGACAGTTGAAGACAGGAAAAATGTTGCCTGGTCTGATGAGTCTCGATTTCTGTTGAGACATTCAGATGGTAGAGTCAGAATTTGGCGTAAACAGAATGAGAACATGGATCCATCATGCCTTGTTACCACTGTGCAGGCTGGTGGTGGTGGTGTAATGGTGTGGGGGATGTTTTCTTGGCACACTTTAGGCCCCTTAGTGCCAATTGGGCATCGTTTAAATGCCACGGTCTACCTGAGCGTTGTTTCTGACCATGTCCATCCCTTTATGGCCACCATGTACCCATCCTCTGATGGCTACTTCCAGCAGGATAATGCACCATGTCACAAAGTTTGAATCATTAGGGCCCGAGCACGACTGTGCGAGGTCCCTATTGAATTAGCTAAGATTTTGTTTTTATTTTTTTCTGCAAAGTAAGCTCCATTGTCGGGGCCTAAACATACTTGAAAACTCACCAAACTTTGCAAACATGTCAGAACTGGTGAAAAATTTTGTATTTTATGGGTTTCGCGCATGGGCGTGGCAAAATGACTCGCTAGCGCCACCTAGAAAATTGGAAAAGATTATCCCCTCGTTCACGTTCAACGGCCATTTTTGGATGATTTACACACTTCGTACTTTAACGAACTCCTCCTAGGGATTTAGTTGGATCGACGTCAAATTTCTGCTGTAAAGGCATTGATGATGAAAAGTTGTGCTATTTGCGAGTTTTCGTCAATGGGCGTGTCTGTGGCGTCGATGATTCGCCATGACACAGGAAGTTGTTGTAACTTCAGTGTACATGCTCACATCTAGACCAAACTGTACATGTAGGATGAGAGTCCCGCCCTGAACACATGTACATGCCGACATTCACCCACAGTCATAGCGCCACCTGCTGGCAACAGGAAGTGACTTTTATCGAAGCAGCCCCCGCCGCACGTTTCACCTACGTATACAAATTTTCTGTGGTACGTGTATCTTGTCCAGACGCACAAACGACTTAAAATTTCTGTTGTGCCTTCTAAAGGCATTGAAGATGAAAAGTTGTGGTATTTGCAAGTTTTCGTCAATGGGCGTGTCCGTGGCGTGGCGTCAAAGATCAACTCTTCGCCATGACACAGGAAGTTGTTGTAACTTCAGTGTACATGCTCACATCTGAACCAAACTTTACGTGCTTGATAACTCTCCCACCCCGCTATGGAGGACCGATCCTGACACAGTCAGAAATAAATATAGAAATAAATAAATGCTCAATAAATAAATAAGCATCCAATTAAATACACAAAAAAATAAAGTAAATAAATAAATGTAGGTAGTAATTAAATTATACAAGGAGACATAAATGTATATATTTTAATTAGTGCCTTTACTTATTCACCTTTGTTATAATTACCTTATTTATTTATTCTCCATTATAATCTTCAACTTTATTTATTACTAATTTTGTAAATGTATTTATTTAAGTGTGTGTTTTAATATTTTTGTCTGTTTTATTCTTCCTTTGTATTTTTTTACCTTATTTATTTTCACCCATGGTATTTATTTCTGCCTGTCCTTTTTAAATTTCTGTATGCATTTCTGCCTCATTATGCAAATGAGGAGGGGCTGTGTCTCAAGGGGTCATCTTCTCTGCTATTGGTGGACCAGTCAGACAGGAGAGCTCTAGGCCTACTCTGCCTGCAGACATCAACGATCTTGCCCCTCACACAGTCAGATGGCTTCCTTCAGTGCGCTGAGGTGTTTAACAACTCTGAAGACACTACCAGCCATGTTTTCCTTCTCTTTTCATGTAGACGCTCCAACAGACAGTGCTTTCAGTTTGCTGCATGCATGGACACAGAACTGCGGTATAGGGAGAAGCACACGGTCAGCTGGCTGCAGCTAAATCTGGAGCGCACTCGTATTCAATTCTGTATGGTAAATTCAGTTTTAAAGGAGCAGAACAAAAATGTCAGGGAAATTACTTTATTTAGATTTAAGTACTGCAGTTGTACATTTGAAATACCTTCCTACCTTTCTGATAGGAAGCCTTCTTGAGGTGGTATAAAACATTTCTTCTTAAATTATGATTTGAGTTGTGGACAACTATGACCACATGAATTAAAAAAATTTAACATTTCACTGCCCAAGTCAGCTATAACATAAGTCTTGTTCATTAGACTACATGCTGTACAGTATTTGTGGACAGAAATCCTCCTAGGGATTTAGTCTGACCGACTTCAAATTTCTGCTGTGCCTTCTAAAGGCATTGAAGATGAAAAGTTGTGCTATTTGCGAGTTTTCGTCAATGGGCGTGTCCGTGGCGTGACGTCAAAGATCAACTCTTCGCCATGACACAGGAAGTTGTTGTAACTTCAGTGTACATGCTCACATCTGAACCAAACTTTACGTGCTTGATAACTCTCCCACCCCGCAGACATCGACACACCAATACCGATTTATATTAATAGCGGCAATTGCTATGTAGCTCCACATAGGGGACACAGGAAGTGACATATAACACCTTCATGCGGCATCGGAACCGCGTAGCAAATTCACAGCCGCACTGGCAGAGCTCCAGAATGTGCAACGCGGCCGGCTCACACCCGGACGCGCTACAAGTGCGAGGGCCCGCCCAACGCTGCTTGCAGCTTTAATTTCAAATTGGTTTCTTGAACATGACAATGAGTGCACTGTACTAAAATGGCCCCCCCAGTCACCAGATCTCAACCCAATAGAGCATCTTTGGGATGTGGTGGAACGGGAGCTTCATGCCCTCGATGTGCATCCCACAAATCTCCATCAACTGCAAGATGCTATCCTATCAATATGGGACAACATTTCTAAAGAATGCTTTCAGCACCTTGTTGAATCAATGCCACGTAGAATTAAGGTAGTTCTGAAGGCAAAAGGGGGTCAAACACAGTATTATTATGGTGTTCCTAATAATCCTTTAGGTGAGTGTATATAAGTTATAGAACTACCCAATAGTATATGAAATAGTTAGGTATGTATTAAATAAGAAGGGGCAGTTGTCTAGTCGACTTCAGGGAGTGTCGAAGGGCCCTTGAGCAAGACATTGAACCCCTAGCTGCCTCTTGATGAGCAGGCTGGTACCTTACATGGCAACTACTGCCATCAGTTTATGAATGTGTATGTGAATGGGTGAATGTTGGCATTTGCTTTAAAGCGCTATATAAATGCAGTCCATTTTCCATTTAAGGAGGTAGAATTGAAATTAGCTCCGTTAAATGGAATAAGAGAGAAAGAATACTTTTGTAAGATGTCCAAAATTCAATTAAAAATAAATGATTCAAACAAGATACATCTTGTGTGTCAGGTTGTGGAGGTCCCGCGTGTTCTCCGGTGGCTGTTTGTGTGCCTAATGACACCAGGAGCAGTGATCCACCCTCTTGCCCCCGACTAGAGCAGTGGTGTCCCTTCCAGCGCAGTTGCCTGCCCTTGTCTAGTCCCTGCCAACCATCTTCCTGTCCTAACTGCACCCAGGCTCACCGCCTGCCCCCTGGGGTGCTGAGGCCCCGATACACCCTTCAGAAAGAGGTGGTCTTCACTCTGTCAGCAGGACAAGCTGCACACATACTGGTGAGAGGATTTACTTTTACCTCCAAACTTATTTAGTCAGGGAGAGAGTTTTCAGTGCTAAAGCTTTTGATATGAAATGCTGTAAACCCAGAACAAATAGTTCATGACTGCCAGCTTTAATTTGAGGTTGTTTGGACAGTTAAGGGATTACAGCTGTTGCACAAGACCTGCCATTTCACCGCAATAAAAGAGGCACTCTCCTCATCCCTGTTTCTCCCAGGTACAAGAACAATTGGAGGATCTCCTGGTCTCCCGTGGTGATGTCATCGCCCTGCAACATGATGCCGGCCCTGCCTCCCTTCTCCACTGCCAATCCTCCCCACACTCACTGTGGCGACAACCTGTTTTAGCCCTCAACCAATCAGAGTGGTTCTGGACCAACAACACCAGACAGTCAACAGACTCCTCCGCTCACCACAATGCTGACCCTCTGCCAGACCCAGAGCTTGACGTGAAGGCCCTGGTGGAGGATGGCGAGGGAGGTTGGCTGGAGGAAGTAGTTTGCCCCGTCAGAGTGCTCTATGTGGGCCACAGTGAGACTCAGCTGCAGGGAGCACAGCTGTCTGCTGGTCTACCCCAGCCCGGACTCTACAGCCTGCTGGTAAGACATCAGTGTCATATCCCAGCATGCATCTGACAATCTTACTATATGGAGGAATAAATAGGAAAAAAAAAAGTTTTTTAATTAACCAATATTTTTGCATTTTTTTCCAATGTTCCTGAGTCAGATTCAGGTTTGATTTTCAACTAGGATTGATTCTAGCAGTGTGTGTGTGTGTGTGTGTGTGTGTGTGTGTGTGTGTGTGTAATACAAACTAAAAAATCACCATTAAGCTGTGTAAGTGATGTCTATACCTGCTTTTCATCCTATATTGGTAATATTATTTTGTCCTAACAAATTAATTGAGACTAAACTGAATATGATAAATTTCAGGTAACTTCAGCTGAGCCATCATACCGGGCCTCAGCATCGTGCCCGTTGCGGGTGGTGCCTCCTCTGGGCTTGACGATCCTCCACCCCCCTACCCGGAATGGCACCCTCTACATGCAACCCAACGACACCCGGCTGCTGCTCAGTGTCCAGTCTCGCTACTCGACAAATGCCTCTCGGCGGGGCAGTAATTGCACTGTGACATTTCAGAGCCACTGTCCCCCAGAGTTTTCTTCCCGCCCAGTGCTCTGTCAGCCCGGGCCAAGCTCAGGGTCCAGGATCGAGGTTGCAGAGCCAAGCCTGTATGCAGTGCTGGATCTGAGCCTGGGGATGGAGGAGCGAAGGAGCCCAGTGCAGGTGGAGCTGGAGGCCCACAATAGTGTGACGGAGGCCAGCCTGTCTGTGGTCGTCCAACTGGAAGAGCCACTCAGAGGACTGGTGGTGCAGCCGCACCCTGCACACAGAGTTCTGATGGAGTCAGTCGTGGTGAGTGTGTGTTTTGTGCTTATGTGTTTACTTCAGTGGTATTAAGTTCCTATTTGATATTGGTATTATGCACATTGCACTGTACCTTTTTATGATGTCACTTCACATATATGTATATATGTTTGTGTGTGTTTTAGAGCTACACATCTTCAGTGCTTGAAGGTTCTAATCCCACATTTAAATGGACAGTGGATGACAAGCCCTACTTCACCTATTACAACACTGTCCTCAATGTCATCTACCAGCATGCTGCCATCTACAAGCTCACAGTGAGTTTCTGTTTAAATCCAATATGAGTCAAACTGTTGTGAAACTGCTGAACTGTCCTGTCTGTTAACATCAGTGCCAGGATATTCATTGTTTTAATTACATTCATATGTGACAGGTTTGTTTTTGATATCCAGATTTTTAATGATGCATCCACAAACACAGACAAAATGTCTGTAAATGTATGCTACTTCACCATCCACTGTTATTTTCTGGTTTAAAGTTAGGACTGTAAGGTTTAGCTGGAAGCTTTATTATTAGAAGTCAGACAGTTTCTCAAACAGCATCAATATATGAAAAATAAATAACAGCAGGACACCTGCCAGCATCTGAAAACATGGAGATTTTTGAAAGATTTTAGATTTCATTATGTTAACATTATTATTTCTGTTAATTCCATCCGAAAGAAAGAAATCTATTGCACATACTAGACTGAATTGATCGACTATTTTGTGGAATAATTGTTGGTCTATAAATGGTCAGGAAACTGTGAAAAATGTGGTTTCCCAGAGTCCAACTTGAGATCTTGTCCAAAGATTCAACTTGTTCTAATAGACAATTAATAAAACCAGCAAATATTTATATTAAAGGCAGTTGCACATGTTTACCATTCTGGCTTTAAAATGACTGAAAGGATAAGTCATTGCAGCTCGTTCTGTTGTTTCACAGTTAAAGCTAGCATAGCTTAGATGTGACACAAAACTTCTTACCGGCTGTCTACCAACTGTCTAACTAGTTATGTGCCATCTCTTCCAGGTGACAGCCATGAACCATGTCAGCACCCTCACAGAGCATTTCAACGTGACTGTGGACCGGCTGCAGCCCATGGCCAACCTCACAGTAAAGGGTGTGCCAGATGTGGTCCCTCAGGGCTCCACTCAGACTCTCACCACCTCTGTGCTCGTCGACATGTCTGTGGCTGCCACTTTCCGGTATGAACAGAGGGGAGGTGGATGGATAGATAGATAGATAGATAGATAGATCTTCTATATTGTGTTTTCAAACAAAAATCAGATCACTGCCTCTTTTTATCTCTCTTTCTCTTCTAATACAGTGAAAACAGTGAATATGTTTGTGTGACTGTTCCTTTCTTCTGCTCTATCTGTCTGTCTGTCTTTGTCTTTGTCTTTGCTCTTTTCTCTGTTTTTCTCTTCCTGTGCGCCGTAATAGCACTGCAGCAGTCATACCATGCAGAGCCTTGGATTTATAACCGTGTGGTTAGAACAGATTGCTGACAAGAATTTTCCCTTTTGCTTGGCTGTTTCCCCTGCACTTTTCTTCCCCCTTTTCTTCCACTCTTTCTCTTTTACTCATTTCTCTCCCTCCCTCTTTCACATTCCCACCCTCCCAACTGTGGCGCTCTCTTTCACTTAGTTTTCCTCCACTCTCACCATTCTTGGTCCAGAGTGGCTCTCTGAGTTTCCACTTCTCCTCATCCAAACCCTCTATTGCCTCGTCAGAGAAGATTCCCACTTTCCAGCTAGTGACGCTGTGTGTGTGTGTGTGTGTGTGTGTGTGTGTGTGTGTATGGGTGTGTGTCAACAGTTATCAGTACATCTATTCATCTAAGCTCCATGTATTTCTCTTAAGGTCCTCTTTTAATAGCTTTACATTGTCTTTCTTGCGCTGCAGATGGTCTTTTGGTGACGGTGGATATAAAGAGTTTGAATACAAGCCTCCCTACCCCCCCTCCCTCCTCTGCCCTGAGTCACCCAATCAGGTCCTCCTAAGTAACAATGTCACCTATATCTACTCTCAGCCAGGTAACCCCCTGTACTCATTATCAATTAGCCAATTTAGTTTATCATTGTTTGAATTAATGAATTAAAATGTTTTAAGATTGCAGGTAGATAATGGCTAACTTCTCTTTGTCTTCCACCTCTTTGTACAGGGATATACACAGCACTGGTGTCAGTGTCCAATCGTTATGAGAACATCAGTCATAGCATCAACATGAGCGTCTACAGCATCCTCACTCATGTTGATATACAAACAGAGCCACGACTCCTCCTCAATGGCAAATCAGCCGATTTTGAGGCTCACCCTCTGCCATCACCCTATGGCATCCACTATGACTGGCACTTTGGAGATGGTACTGCCCCGCTGCAAGGACGCCGCGTGGCACACGCCTATACACAGAGTGGGGTCTTTAATATCTGTGTATCTGTTAACAACACCATCAGTTCTACGGAGGTTTGTGCCGAGATATTTGTATATGAGGAGATAGAAGATTTAACTGCTGAAAGCTCCTCTCCTACAGAGCTTCACAGTCCTACGACTGTATGGGCACGCCTTGCATCAGGTAACAACATCACATGGACATTCTCCATGGGCGATGGGACCATCTACACACCATCTGAACCTCATGTGTCACACAGTTATATCAAAGATGGCAACTACACAGTGAATGTGACTGCCGCGAATGCTGTAAGCTCTGGCTGGAAAAACCTAACAGTGCAGGTGTTTGTCTTCCAAGTTGTGAGAATGGAGCCATCCGGGTGTGTCAAAGAACGGACCCCTGTCAACTTCCAGGCTTGGGTGTCTGGTAACGCATCGGCTCATCTTTATGAATGGAGCTTCGGGGACGGAAGCCCCAACGAGACACACCGAGGCAACCCCAGAGTGTCGCACACCTACTGGACAAGTGGGAACTACCACCTCTCTCTGCTTCTTTCCAGCGGGGTAAACAAAGCCACCAAGGCCAACTTCTTCAATTGGGTGTGTGTGCAGCCATCTTTAACCAACATCACCATTACACTTGAGAAATCACACTACGCTGTCGGGGAGGAGATCCAGTTCCAGGCCAGAGCTGAGCCTGAATTTAACTACAGCTATCAGTGGGACTTTGGTAGAGAGGAAGACCTTGTGCTCATGCGTGGTTCTGGAAATATTGTGACAAAGTATAAAACCCCAGGTCATTACATGGTGACAGTCACTGTCTTCAATAACATCTCCACCAGCAACACCAGTGTTGTGATTGAGGTTCTGATGCCCATAGGACCAATTGTTATTCAACATAATGGCACTAAGTATAATAACCTGACCTATGGAGCCCCATATGCTTTCACAACATCTTCCTTGGCTTCCAATGTCACATACGTCTGGAACTTTGGAGTTGGAAATGTGCTTACAGGCCAGAATATCGTCCACACCTACAACACCTCGGGAAGCTACAATATTACACTGACAGCAGCCAACACAGTTAGCAGGAATCACACTACTTTACCTGTTGCTGTGCTTTCACCAATATGTGGGTTGACAGTCAACGCCAGCTTGGTAAATGTCCCTCTCAATGCCTCAGTCCACTTTGAGGCCCAAATGGAGGCGGGAGATGGTGTCCGATACTCTTGGATCTTGTGTGACCGCTGCACCCCAATCCTAGGGACCCACACTATGTTCTACACGTTCCGCTCTGTTGGCACTTTTAACATCATTGTGACCGCGGAGAACGACGTAGGAACGGCACAAGCGAGTATCTTCCTGTTTGTCCAACGTGAGCTAGAGGGGCTGCAGATTTTAGCAGTGGAGGAGGCAGGTAGAGGCACGGGTTTGGAAGGTTGCTGCTTTGCTACAAACCGTATTCTCCACCTTCAAGCAGGATTAAAGGAAGGAACCAACATGACATTTACTTGGAACCTCATCAGAGAGCTAGACCCCGTCAGCTCCAGCTTCAACGTAAGCGGGAAGACAGTGGAGGTGAATTTCTCTACACCAGGCCCATGTGACATCTTTCTCCAGGCAGCCAACCTCCTGGGCCAGCTGTCCGTCAACAGAACTATCCACTTCCTGCAACCAGCTGGAGGGGTGCAGCTGCAGACCAGCGACAACCCAGTTGCAGTCAATGCTCCAACTAACCTAACAGTACTGACTACTGAAGGTTCAGACCTGCAATACCGCTGGTCTGTGAATGGGGAAGCTCTGCAGTGGGACAAGCCCTGGAAGACCCACTCCTTCATCAGTGCTGGCCTAAAACAAGTTAGCGTGGAGGTCTTCAATGAAGTTAGCTCAGAGGTTGTGTCAAAGGTTGTCAGTGTCCAGGAAGTCATTTCTGGGCTAAGGTTCACAGCTACCAATGTGACAGAGCAGAGTTATGTAGCAACAGGCGTCAACGTCTTGCTGCAGGGGGAGGTACTGTCAGGAACTGATGTGACTTGGACATGGCTGTTGAATGGAAGAACAGAAACGGGAAGAAAAACTTCTTTGATTTTCCAGGAGCCAAAAACAGCCATCGTTACTCTGAATGCCACCAACGATGTCAGCGGGCAAGTGGTTTCCAGAGAGTTTTTTGTTCAGGACAAGATTCAGGGGTTGGAGCTGAGGGCAAGTAAAAATATTGTTGCAGTCGGTGAGAAGGTGGAGTTCACCATTTCTATGGCAGCGGGCTCGGACGTTTGTCTCATCCTCAGCATCAGTGGAGATGCGACTGTTATCCCTCAACCTAACCAAACCTACATCCACATATTCAGCAGGGTTGACAAGTACATGGTGAATCTCACAGCTCACAACCAGGTAAAGTCAAAGGAGATGGATAAAATATTATTAGATTATGTCATATAGATGGTTTGGCTGATCAGTTTTCACTATAATGATATATAAGATAACATTCAAACATTAAAGTCATAACAGCCATGTCAGAAGTATAACATATATCTTAACAATTAAGTGGTAGCATTTACCATTGAAGAAATAATTTCCTCCTTTTGCCAATGTGCACATTGTTAACACTTAAGGTTTGTTATAACTGTCTGATATATGGGGTGCATTTACACATTTGCTGACAATGCTTGAAATCCAGTTACACTGTTCTTGACACACACAGTACCAACCTTATACTGTAAGTAACTTCTCTGCATACTGGCAGAGTTTGACAGGAGTAGAGCATGTATAAAACTGAAGTACATAAATCTTGTCTCAAGAATATATTTGAGCAATGTTGATATGTTTTGTTGTCATCCATTAAGTTATCTGTAAAATGGTGGCCACGATATGACCTCACTGCTTACATACAAAGTGTTTTCATTCAAACATTTTGGTGGTCCTGGTGGAAGTATTAAAAAAGACTACCACTGACAACCGCACTACTGCCCTAACCCCCCCCCACACCCCCACCCCCACCCAAAAAACTGACCTGAGGACAGTGAGGATAATGGGAAACAACACATACTGCACCTGCACTGTACCTTTTTTTTTTTTTTTTTTTTTTTTTTTTTTACCAAAGCATAAGAATAATTTGACATTTTATACATAGTGATTTTAAGCACAACATTGTAATGATCTCTACATGACTCTTTCTGGCATTAGCTGATGTCAAGGCCTGCAAGATAGGTAAATCAAAGTAATCCAGTGCAAATATTTTTATGTGTTACAATATGACAATCCAGGTGAATTCCAAGAGGCGGCACTTACACATCGAGGTGATGGAGCCGATTCGTGGACTTTCCATCCTGGAAAGCTGCAAAGCAATCTCTGTAGGTGTAAAGAAATTATTTGTGGCTAACATCTTGACGGGCAGACCTGTTAGTTTTCTGTGGACTTTTGATGTGGACCACCTTCACCAGACATCCCATATGGGCAAAGAGGTCAGATCACTTCAATGTTCAGCCTTTATAATTATAACATACAGTATCTCACAAAAGTGAGTACAACCTTCACATTTTTGTAAATATTTAATTATATCTTCTAATGTGACAACACTGAAGAAATGACACTTGTACAGCTCATATAACAATATAATATTGCTTTCCCCTCAAAATAACACATCACACAGCCATTAATGTCTAAAAAAGTGAGTACACCCTTAAGTGAAAATGTCCACATTGGGCCCAAAGTGTCAATATTTTGTGTGGCCACAATTATTTTCCAGCACTGCCTTAACCCTCTTGGGCATACATTGTAGCAAAGTGCCATTTATTCAGTGTTGTCACATGGAAAGATATAATCAAATATTTTCTAAAATATGAGGGGTGTACTCACTTTTGTGAGATACTGTACATATCACAGTATAGCAGCTGTTCAGCTTCACAAGTGTTGATGTGTCTCATTGAATCAATCAACCCCAGGTGTCCTACACGCCAGGAGTCGCAGGTTTATTAACCATTTACCTGAGGGCCTTCAACGCACTGCATGGTCAGAACATCACCAAGTACATCCTGGTTCAGAACCGGCTGACGTATGCTGAACTGTATGCAGAGCCTCGGGACACTTTCATCAATAAGACAGTGACCCTGATGGCCTCTGTCACACCCAGTCACACCAAATCTAACCCTGTGGAGTGCTTGTGGGACTTTGGTGATGGTTCTACTCCAGTTAACACCAACATCACAACTGTGGGTTATGAGTACAGACACCCAGGGCACTACCTGGTCCAAGTATGTTTGAACTACATTATTTCATGTACTCTATAGATCCATTATTTATTTGTTGATCTGTAAAATATATATTAAATTTCTTTGACCGATTCTGTTTACAAAACATTGACATCTTCCTAGTTTTGTGATTTCACCGGCTTGTTTTGTCTCCCTGCCAGGTGAACTGCAGTAACCTGGTGAGCTGGGTGTTGGCCCAGGTGGAGGTAAACATTAGTGTCTTAGAGTGTGAGGAGCCTGAAGTGCAGGTGGTTCAACCCCGCCTAGCCATCTGGCGCTCTCAGCCCACTTTGGTGGAGGCCAGGGTAGACCTGAAAGGCTGCCTACGCTACGGAGCTCAGTACCTTTGGCAGATACTCTCAACACCCTACTGTGATAATGACAAAGACCACCATCTTCCCTCTGGGGTTGTGACTCAGCCCTCCCAGGCTTTGCCAGTCCCAATAATTCGCCTGCCTTTGGAGGTGGATGTGCAGCGGCTGCAGCTGTCATTGCCAAAGATGGTTCTGGCAGCAGGGAACTACACCTTGGTGTTTTCTCTGTCATATAAAGGTGTGCCACTAAGGAAGGCAGCCTGTCTACAGCTCAGTGTCATGGCTGCCAGGTCAGTGGAGAATCAAGTCTCTCTGTAGAGTTCATCTTTTTCCCCTTTAATTTATTCTAAATATCTAACCTATTTGATTAATTCTGAAAGTGATATGCCGTTTGCTGCAGCATGAAAGTAAAACAAAAGTCCATCCAAAATCTTTATTAAATTTGACTATTATAACTATTATAGTCACTTTGAATTAATGCTAGTAACAACAGCATAACTCACTTCTCTGGTGTTAATGCTTATTCTCAGTATGTCCCTAACACACGTTTTGCAAGAAAATGTAGAAGAAATCAGGAAACTAAAATCAATTTCATGCCAATGACAGTGTAAACCACTACATCCGTGAAACAAATGTGAAAGAATTTGGATTTATCAACATAAATAGACGTAACCATATTTAATTGACAAATTTAGTTTCCTATGCTCTTGCACTACTTTATCTTTTTATGTTAATTATAAACCCCTTTTTTCTTGTCAGGCTGATGCCCATCATAGAAGGGGGTACCTACAGGGTGTGGTCAAGGACCCAGGACCTGCAGCTCAGTGCGGAGCAGTCCTACGACCCCAACATGGACCCAGACAGCCAGTCACTACTCCATTACCACTGGGAATGTCAAAGCACTTCGAAGGTAAAGGCAAGCATGAAACAAAAGTCGCTTACACGCATTAAAGCTGAAAAGAATTGTATTAGCTTTTTCTGGTTAAATTGACAGATTCTGTTGCTCACACAAGCAACGACTTTCAGACTTTGCAACATATTTCTGCTCACATAACACTACGCTGTACATGAATACACACTCACTGTCCACTTAGGTACACCTTGCTTGTACCAGGTTGGACCCCTTTTGCCTTCAGAACTGCCTTAAGTCTTTGTGGCATACTTTCAACAAGGTGCTGGAAACATTCCTCAGAGACTTTCATCCATATTGACATGATAACATCACGCAGTTGTTGCAGATTTGTCAGCTGCACATCCATGATACGAATCTCCCGTTCCACCACATCCCAAAGGTGCTCTATTGGATTGAGATCTGGTGACTGTGGAGGCCTTTGGAGTACAGTGAAGTTATTGTCATGTTCAAGAAACCAGTTTGAGATGATTTGAGCTTTGTGGCATGGTGCATTTTTCTGCTGGAAGCAGCCATCAGAAGATGGGCACTCTTTGGGCCTCCAAAGTGTGCCAACTGAGAATATCCCCCTCACTATTACACCACCACCGTTGATACAAGGCAGGATGGATCCATGCGTTCATGTTGTTTACGCCAGATTCTGACCCTACCATCTGAATGTTGCAGCTGAAATCGAGACTCATCAGACCAGCCAACGTTTTTCCAATCATCTGTTGTCCAGTTTTGTTGAGCCTGTGTAAATTGTAGCGTCCATTTCTTGTTCTTAGCTGACAGGAGTGGCACCCGCTGTGGTCTTCTGCTGCTGTAGCCCATCTGCTTCAAGGTTCGACGTGTTGTGCGTTGAAACGAGTGGTTATTTGAGTTACTGTTGTCTTTCTGTCATCTTGAACCAGTCTGACCATGCTCCTCTGACCTCTGACATCAACAAGGCAATTTTATCCACACAACTGCCGCTAAATGAAGATATTTTCTCTTTTTCGGACCATTCTCTGTAAACCCTAGAGATGGCTGTGTGTGAAAATCCCAGTAAATAAATAAATAAATCCCCTTTCTTCCCTATTCTGATGCTCGGTTTGAGCAAGTTGTCTTGGCCACGTCTACATGCCTAATTGCATTGAGTTACTGCCATGTGATTGGCTGATTAGCTATTTGTATTAACAAACAATTGAACAGGTGTACCTAATATAATTGTTTGTCCGATTGTTGTTTTGATGTGTTTAGATTGTATATTTTAATATAATTGATATTTTACTAAATGTATCTTAATTTTTTAGTGCTATGTACTATGTAATCTTTTTTAGGGTGACTCTTAACATCTGTCTAGGGACTGCAGATGAAAAATAGCCTTTAGGCTAATTCTGGCATATTGACAGAAATGTTTATGAATATGCACTGTCCCTGTAATAAATAAATAAACAATAAAGTGGCCGGTGAGTGTACATTAAAGCCCTCACGATTGTTATGTTCTTTTTAGAGGTTTGCAGGCAGTGTGAGAATTGTGGCAGGTTGTGTTTTTGTTGCTTTTCACTTGTCACTAAAAAAGTGTCAGTAGTAGAATAATTATTCTTGATTTATTTCTGTTGTTCCAGCGATGGTGAAGTACAGATAAAAATTATGTCAGGTCAATGAAAAGCTACTTGTAAAAATGATGTTGCCAACATTTGAACCACAAGTTGATATCTAAATATAGTAATATGTAGCAAAAAGGAGGGGTCATTACACCTTTTATATAACATATGTAATGTGTATTTAGTAGAATAGTGAATGGTAAATGAATGTCTTCAAGTATCAGAGTACAGCAATGTGCTTTTGCTCCTGTGGTTAGACAGGATTCTCTCTCTCTCTTTGTCTCTCGCTATGTTCTCAATATTTGGCTCGAGTCTAATAAAAATAAGAGTGTTGAATTGTCAAGCCAAACTCTACTCTCAAGCATTTTATGGGTACTTTTTTTTTAATGGTGAATTCACAACTTATTTTAAGTTTGATGGACATTCTGCGAAGGAGACTGTGGAAAAATTACATAATGGTCATCTGGTCCTGAGTACTGTAGCTGCCTTCAGAGAGGCTTAGCAGCATTGATGTGAAGAGGAGAACTCAGTTCAGGACAGTTTGTGAGTGTGTTTCTGCGTGTGCATGCGCGTGAGCGTACATTCATCTAGTGTTTTTCACGCTCACGGCTTCCTTGGCTGGGTGGGAACACATTCTGCCTTTGCAGCAAAAGACCACAATATAAGACCCAATGGGATGGGTGTGTCTTGCAGGAGTGTGTGTGTGTGTGTGTGTGTGTGTGTGTGTGTGTGTGTGTGTGTGTGTGTGTGTACAGCACATCTAAACAGACAGGCATCTAAAGGGTTATGTAACTGTTAGAGATAAACTCAGCATTCCACAGCTGGCGCTTTGCTCCCCACCCTGACAATTACACACTTGCACATACAATAAACAACATGCACACACTCACAGCTGTATAGCACTGCAGATAAAGAGAAAGAAAGACAGTGAACTGGAGTATAACAGTTTTGCACAGAAGCTGAAACGATAGAGAAAAGGAGTAAAAAGAGTTTATCAAATTTCCTGCACAGTCCTGACCTTGGATATAAATAGAATTGTAGGAAAAGACTGAGTTGTTTAAAAAAAAGAAAAAAAATCACTCTTACACAATGTTGACTTTCATTTTCATAAGATCTGTACAAGTAAGAAGATTTTAAGAAGGAAAAATCTGTAGTGTTGTGGTTATTGTGAAGAAACAACAGAATTCTTTATTTACTTTATTTTATTTACTTACTTAACTAAATAAATAGAACCATCCTAAATTAATAGTCAGATTATACATAAGTCTTACATTTCTTTTAAAAATTTACCAAGCAAGTTTGCTATTCTAATGTCATGAGGAAGGTTATTCCATAGTTTAGGGGCACAAAAACACAAAAAAACCCACCAAATTTCTTGTGGGATCTTAAAATGAAAGTTATCGCAGATATATGAAGTTATGCAGGACTTTATAAGCAAGATGACTCAAAAATTGACAAATAAATTTAAGTCAAACCTCTTGAATGGAATTTTCTAGTGTTAATGTCTACATTACAATGAACATATATTTAATTTTTACTCTAACTAAATTCAATCTAATTTCCCACTTCTATCAATATATTACCTACCTTTACTCAGAATATTAGTATTGCTGTAATATACCAACCCTGTTCTCATGTTTTATTTTTAAAACTGCTAAAATTGTTACCCAATTTCTCCCTCCCATTTCCTGTGTGCAGGGTGCAGAGCACTGCTCCAGCCTGAACTTTGGCCTGGGCTGTAGTGATCCGGTGCTGGGAATCTCCGGCTCCGAGCTGGAGGCCGGCGTTGAGTACACTTTCAGACTGACCATCAGCAAAGACGGCATGGCGCCAGAGTCCACGACACAGACTGTAAGTGCACACATTCTCCCACACACATGAATACACGCATGCTTTAAGTTGATGTTTCCCAACCCGGGGGTCGGCACCCCCTAAAATGGGCCGCAAGATGATAAATGGGATTGACAAGAAGAAAAAAAATGTTGTTCTGCTACACAAATTTTGATTGTTCTGTTATAATTGCTTTTAGAAATCTTATCTTACATACGTTTACCCCAACCAATACAGTTGGTGGTCTTTGGTGGACAAACTACTTAATGGTGACACTCTTTCTAAATTACCTCAGACCTAGTTTGACATATCTGTACTGCAATTTCTTGTTACTTGTCAGCCAACATATATCTGCAATAATCAATTATTGGGCGACCCAACCCAGCCAATTTATCTGTCTCTTATATACAGTATACACCTTATAAGTACTAAATATACAATTGAGAGCCCAAATCTCATGCTGGCTGCAGTCTTATGTTGTATACTTCCTCAAACAACCCTGTTACATCATGTTAAACAGAGGACAGTGCTATGTTCCTCCTCTGTCTTTTCTTACTCAAACATGTTGAGCATGTTAGAAGTGATTTGTCACTCACTCACTGCCCTTTTGACTACCAGGTCCACTTCTGCTGTCAGAATAGTGGCTCACGCTGTAATTTGTGACACATAGCAATCAGGAAGAAACGGACCAGTGTTGAAAAACCTGTTGATGGTGGATCACAGTGTAAGATGTAGTTTAAGCAGCGGTTGTGTTTGTTTTGGCGTTGGCTGTGTTAAAGTAAGCATGAATTATTGATAATGCAGAGGTTTAGTCAACATTTTCATCCTTAAATATATATAGATTTAAATATATATATATACATACTAATATAGATAATAATATAATAATAATAAATAGATAATAATAATAATATTATAGTAATACATAATAGTAATAAGTGGCTCAACAACCAGGAACAAAAAGCGGCTGCTAGAACAAACACATTGACCCTGATTGGTTAGATAAAATATAAGATTAAACAACAAAAAGCATGTGTGTGTGTGTGTGTGTGTGTGAGAAACAGGTGCTTGTCCAGAGTGGCCATATTCCCATGGTGTATCTGGAGTGTGTGTCCTGTAAGGCCCAGTCCATCTATGAGGTCAGCCAGAACTCGTATGTCTACCTCAGAGGAACCTGCACCAACTGCCAGGGCTTTCATCGTGGGGTAAACACACACACACACACACACACTCTAAAACCAACTCTCTATCTCACTGCAGAATGAGGTCACTACAAGTGAAATCAACATTTCCAGATCCTTTCATTCCCCCTCCGCCTCCTGCTCTAACTCTCTCCTTTATTCAAACTTTTCCTGGGATGCAGGCAACAGTGTGTGGCTGTGAAGATGAGGTCATTGTACAAGTGGAGCCAGAGAGAATATGTTTGGTCCTTACTAATGCAGGAAAACAATTTGAAAGATAAGAGTCACCGGGCCTCCAATTGCACATACCAGCTGACTGTGCTCAGCTATAATCTAACCTAGGTCACTTATTTATAATTACTTCAGTTTCCACACTACACAGGGTAATTTTGAATTAGTAGTTTTTTTTCATATATCTGATTACATGTAGTTCTCACACGTACACGGAATCAGAAAAGGAAAAGAATAGCATCAGCTGTGATAGAAACAGCTGGAAGAAGTTGATTTTCCATCCACAGCTTCAACCTCTTTCATGCTGTGTAAAGCCTGTGTGAAAGCGATCAAAGTAAGTAAAGCTTTATTTATGTAGCACTTTTCCAAACAAAAGTTACAAAGCGTTTCACAATAAAAGCATTTAGTACAAAAAAACATGAACAGAAATAACGTCAACAAAAGAGCTCACTTAAAGCTGGAGTTCATACAGTGCTGATTATGATTTATACTGAACCTCCAGTAGACACTGGTCTGCTGATCTGAGAGACTTTAAATTACAATATGGACACAGCACAGTAAGAAATGTACTCATAGGCCTCACTATCAAAAAAAGTGTAAAATATTTGGCTTTTACAGAGAGTTGGGTGCTGGTGTTTTATGAGCTTTCCAGGCAATTAGCTGCACACTGAACAGACAGACGTTAGAGTGGTATAAGTCCTCCCATCCAAGTCTCTGCAAGAAAGCGATTGTATATTCCAAAATGTTGAACTATTTCTTTAAAGCTGTTATTCTCCATTGTGTGCCTCGCATCCTCAACTTAATTACCGCATAACCTGTTATCCAGGAAAAAAAAACTCACCAAAAACTATATCGTGGTCACTGCTGGCTCCAAATGTTTAGTCTGTAGTAAACCAAACACTATAAGGCAAAAATCAAAACAATTTAAGAAAGAAAAATAAAAGTCCCTACCTTTTAATCAGGGCTTTTAGGCTGGCTAATTGCTGCTCATTAAATTTATTAGTGCCTTTGTATTTCTGAAGAAATCACCAAATGTATCTTGCTTTTAGTAAAATCTTTCTCTGTGTGTTTCTCAGCGTTGGAGTGCCATGACGCTGCAGAACAAGACTCTGGTCCTAGACTCCTCCTCCACCACCACAGGAAGTGATGGCATGAACCTGGTGTTGCGGCAGGGCGTCTTGCGCCACGGAGAATCCTACATCTTTACCCTGCACGTGACCGACAGCAGTCTGGATGGCGAGGGCGCCGCCTCCATCACTCTGCGGCACAATATGCCCCCGGATGGGGGGAAGTGTCAGCTGAGAGTGGGAGATAGAGACGGTGAAGGCTGGAGGATACGCACACTGTTGGACCGGCTGCACTTCATCTGCTCAGGTAGGAAGAACGAAGGCATGCTTTAATCATTTTTCCCCGATTTTTTTCAATGTTTTGGATTTTGTTAAATCTGTCCAATCACACGTCATCTTGTCTGTTCACTTTGTCTCCCACACTCTCTTGCCTCCAGGCTACAGTGATCTAGGCGTCTCAGAGACTCCTTTGCTCTACAGCCTACTGGTGACACGCTGCAGAGAGGACTACTGTGAGGACTTCTGTGTGTACAAAGGCAGCAGCCCTGAGCACTCAGCCTTCCTGCCTCCAGGCTTCAGCTCATCCCATCACCTTGTAACTGTTACCATCACAGTTGAGGACCACCAGGGAGCTGCCATCACTGCATTTAACAAGTAAAGTACATTTTGTTGTTTGGTTAGTTCAGTTATGCAGCAGCGAGGCCAATTAAATAAGTTCAGTCCTCCAACTTTAATTTTGTTTACCTCCCAAGCTACTATAGTGTGCTGAGCCTGTACAGATTTTCTGAGCAGTGACATAAATCTCTGCCTTCTTCGAGGTTTTTGTCTTTCACCACACGCTTATTATCATTTAGCTCTTTGTGTGTTGAACAGTGAATTTAGCAACTCTTACATCAATTGTTAAATTATTACACGATCTAGCAGCAGCTCCTGTAAAAGAAAGTTGGATGCTGGTCCAACTAATATTACTGTACATTTATGTCAGAAAACATATTTTTAATCTATGCTCTTATTATAAATACAGTAGTTAGGTTAACAAGCACCATTTATTAAACCAACAACACTGGAAAAAGTGCATTTCTCTGCTTTTAGTAAGTGAGAGCACAAAGTTCACTGATATCAAACCACAGAGACATTACACAAGAGTCTACATCCATGATCTGTGAGGCTGTATCATTGTGTTGAGATATTTTAGTCTGGACCTAAGTAGTGGACCAAAAAACTGACGTTGCCATCATGGCTAAATAGCATTCACAAATATATCTGATTCTTGGGGGAGAAAAGAAAAAAAAATGTATCCTAACACCTCTAATCCTGTCCCTGAGGTGGCTAAACCATATTACTGTCCTTGCACTCACATGCAGGCAAATGCATGCACATCCAGGTCGAGACAAATATAGCAAAGTTAGAAACACTCTATCCCGTAATGGGATATTGTTTTCCAGTTCCATTGAGGTTGTGCTGCCAGATCCGCCCCCTGAATACAGCAGCCTTCCCCATTGGCTGTCTGAGCTGACAGACAGCGAACTCAAAAAGCTGTTGGAGCAAGGAGACTCCCAGAGGGTCAGAGAGTTATCATTGGCTCTTATTACAGTCCTAAATGAGGTAGGCTTTGCAAACCAACATTGATTAATACATTTATCAGTCCAATCACTCATCAATTGATAATACATGAAGTATACTTATACCTGTATTTACTTTCTTCCAGTATGAGCAGACCAGGGAGTCAGTGCGGGTGTCCCAACATGAGCGCAGTTACCGGGTCAGAGTCCGCAGCAACATCACCAGAGCTCTGACTGCTCTAGACCTCAACACCGTTAACGACATCCAGCAGACCTCCGCTGCTTTGGCTCAGTGCACGGTGAGCAGGATGAGAGCGAGGGGAAGTTGTGAGGAAAGGAAAGAGGGCATGAAAATAAAAAAACAAACGAAAAAAGGGCAAAGACAATGAAACAGTCAAGAAAGCCAACAAATGATCAGTTTGTGTGTTTGTGTGTGTGTTTTCCAGGCGGGTAGTCGAGAGTTTATCTGTGAAGAGTGTCAGAACAGCACTCTGAACAAGCTGGAGTCCATGCTTGAGATACTGCAAAGTGACACCAAGCAGGGCACTGTCACGCCCACTGAGATAGCTGACAACATCTTGAACATCATGGGTAAGGCAGAAAGTTTTCTGTGTCTCTGTAATTGCCTTGGTGTTCCCATCTTTCAGAACAGTGTTGTTGGTCTCAAAATCTGAATAAAAGTAATTTGTAGGAAGAGCTAAGGACCCTGCATGTTTATGGCTAAGCGGAGGACAGTGCCTTCTGACTGCTGTTGCTTATAACCAGATCCTGCGCTTGGTCTATAACATCTATTATGAAGGCCTGACTGGTTTATTTAGCTAGTGATGAAGCTATGCATCAGATTGGAGGCAGTGCTATGTGGCAAAGTGTGGCTACAAATAGCATAGATCTACTGTAAAACTGCTACTCTTGCTCATAATATATGTATTTATTCAACTTGTTTTACAGGATTCAAATCATTTAGTCATGTTGCCCATGAAGGCCTTTTTATTCTGCATTTCAACCATCTTCAGTAAATCTTTGATGCAAATCAGTCAGTGCTTTCTGTCCGATACTGTAAGATTTATATTTAGTATCATAAGAATCATCAAACAAATGACAGTGAAGGAAACTGTGCAGCTGTAACGTTTTCTCCACCTTTCTTTTTTCCCTCTTCTCATCTCCCTTTGCTATTAACCTTATCTCATATCCTCTCCCTCCCTCCAGGTGATCTGATCCATCAGGTCAGCCAGTCAGCATCCCAGTCTTACCTCCAGCCCGCCTACGTGGATTCCCCCTCACCCCACTTCACCCCCTCTTTTTCCTCCTCTGGTGAGGAGCAAGGAGGCATGCTGTTAGAACCCCCTCCCTCCTCACTGGAGCAACACCCTCTGCGAGTGGCGGCCAAGGCTTACAGCCTGTCCTCAGTCCTCATGCTGATCCTCATGCATGCCCGTGTGCTCAATGAGGAGCCGCTTGTGCTGAGGGGAGCCGAGATCGCTGCCACGGGAAAACTGGCAGACCCCCAAAGCCTGCTCTGCTACCATGACAACAGCAGTCCAGGTGGGCTTGTGTATTTAGTGTCTCATGAGCTGATGAAATTTTTTGTCTCCTATAGGTGGTAACTTTCATCAATTTCTTCATAATAAAAATAAAAATAATAAGTAAAAATCTAGTACTGTTCAGAAACACGTTCACCACGTTTAAGCTTCTATTCTCCTCTTTTTTTCAGAGTGCCAGCGGTTCTCCATTCCCCGAGCTTTCAACAACAGTCTTGGCATAGCCGCTGCAGGAAACAGCATCATGCAGCTTCTGTTCCAGGTAACATCAGGACACACATAACATGATGGAAACCACTCAGTGGAGTTCAAAATTGTCCTGTGAAACTGTTTGATCGCTGTTAAACTTGGCAGCCTAAAATCTGCTGGTGCCAAAGTCTCTCATTGGTACACACTCACAGAAAGAACTTGTGGTCTTGTTTTGTATTTCTGTTTTACCCTCACAACAATGAGAGAACTGACGGACGGGTACACACTCACAGAGAGAACTTGTGGTCTTGTTTTGTATTTCTGTTTTACCCTCACAACAATGAGAGAACTGACGGACGGGTACACACTCACAGAGAGAACTTGTGGTCTTGTTTTGTATTTCTGTTTTACTCTCACTTCATCAGAGCTAATTTCCTCCACATCCTCTTGGGATTTTTCTCACCAGGTGGAGTCGAACCCTTTCCCCTTCAACTATGTGGCAAACTATACCGTCTCTACCGAAGTGGCGTCCATGGAGTTCCGCACTGAAAATGGCACCCAGATTCCCATCTCCGGACTGGACGATAGTCTAGCCATCACTGTAGCCATTAACAATGGAAGTGGTGGAGCGGAAGCAGGTCCTGAGGGTTCTGGTACCGGAGGGGTCCCCACAGCTGGAGCTGTTAACATCAGCTACTGCGACTCCGTCATCGTCAGGGTCAGCGCAGGAAACACCAACAGACAGGCAGGGCTGTTTGTGCAGCTCAACTTCACCTCCCTGGAGGGTGAGCTCTCACAATCATCACATACAGTATCTCACAAAAGTGAGTACACCCCTCAATTTTTTGGAAATATTTGATTATATCTTTTCAAGTGACAACACTGAAGAAAAAACACTTTGCTACAACGTAAAGTGGTGAGTGTATAACATTGTAAATTTGCTGTCCTCTCAAAATAACACAAAACACAGCCATTAATGTCTAAACCACTGGCAACAAAAGTGAGTTACTATACACACTGCACACACTGGGGGGTAGACAAAAAAATTAATTCAGTACAATAAACATGCCCATTGGTTAAGCTTACTAAATTGTGAAATTTTTGAGAAATCTGTGTGTAACAGCAGTAGTGTTGAGTTGGACTTAATTATAAAAGAGGTTGACCTCTTGTAGTCTTTTCATTTTTATTATTCTCTCTTTTGTTGTTTATACGGTTGTTGAGTCCAAGTAGTTGTCAAATGGCAATCTGGGATTGATAAAGAACCATACTATGCTGGTTTGGTACACCTCAGTTTCTTTATAATTCATTTAAATAGGAACATCTAATGCAATTTTAATGATAGAAATGATATATAATAATTATAAATCAGTTCCGAATGTAATTGCAGCCTAACAGAGTGGCAGTGTGAATTTTGAATAGCTTGCTACTATACATTCTGTAGAGGCATTGACATAACTGGCACAAAGAGGTTGAACAAAATGATTGACTGAAAGAATGAATGAAGTTTAATTATTATTTCATATATACAGTTATGCCCAGCCTGCATGAGCTTACAAGACTCCAGATCCAGCCTAGCCAGGACCAGAATACAGAAATATATATTGTTAAACAACAAAGAAAGGAAAACAATTAGAAACTGTAGACAATTCACCATTTAATCTAATACAACAGACTATGGTGTCTTCTTTTCACCTTTTATAATTAACTGAACTTTTAGGCCTTTTCTGCCAACACAAAACCACAAAACCAGCCTCAGCATTCTGACCAAAAATAAATTGGGTTGGAACACAAAAAAGGGCGGGCCTTTAGTGAAATATATAATTGGTTTGGTAATTGGTGACATACCATGGTTCCTAAAAGTGATTTGATTAATAGAGTCCTAATTATTTATTTTTATTTAATTTTTTCTTACACTTCTATCCTTTTTATATTTAGGTGTTGGGTTAATGTCTTGGCCCAACTTCATTCTCCTCTATATTTTTTCCTTTCCTTGTCCAGACACCAGAGAGAAGGACAAAAGACAAAAGGACATGGAGGAGCCATACATCACAGCCTACCTTCATTTACATGACAGACCCAATGAGTTCAACTGCACAGACAAGAAACATATCCAACTCCGTATGACCAGGGGGCGAGATCTTGACCACAGGAAATATACCTTCTTCCTGTCGCCAGAGTAAGAGCCCTTGTTCATCCACTGCCATGTAATATAATGTGTACTAAACATGCACACAAAAGTAGCTCAGAATGATAAACATTTAGTAGCAACTGAAGGTATTTCATTTGGGAGTTTGGGAGTTTGTGTCTGGGATTCGATTCCTCTGTCCTGTGTTCAACAGGTCGTACGACACCACTCTGGATTACTTTATCAACGTGAGCACGGCCTGCAGCCCCAGCTCTCACCCTGTGGGCATTCATCTGGAGGTCGGGGTGTTTGCCTCTTTGTGTCAGTACTTCAGTGAGAGTGAGAAGCAGTGGCGGACAGATGGTATGGTGCCCCTGGCAGAAACCAAAGCCAGCAGAGCTGTTTGTCGCACCAGGCACCTCACAGCCTTCGCAGCAGGCCTGTTTGTACCTGCCAATGCCATCAGCTTTAAAGTGCCGGTCAGTATCACACAAACGAAGACCTTTTGTGCACATGCGCCAGATAAACGCACACTTGTTTCACCACATTTCCTCGTCTTTCAGGAGCGTTCTGGTGCACCAAGCCTGGTTGTGCTGTTGGTGTGCGTGTTGGGCTTACTTAGCTATGTTGTGGCAGCAGCCATCTTGCACAAGTTGGACCAGCTGGATCTCCGCCGGGCTGGTGTGGTTCCACTCTGCGGCCAAGACGGACTCTTCAAGTACGAGATCCAGGTCAAGACTGGTTGGAGCCGAGGGGCAGGTGAGTTAGGGAGGGGCACACTGTTAGACACCTGTCAGGATGGTAAAAAGTGGACATATGTGTTAAACTATGTTACCACAAAACGTGTTCATATCATGTTCATGTTGATAAAAAAGGAAGAGGCTCTGCAGAGTTCAGAATTTGTAGAAATAGTCAGTATAAGTCTCTCTCTGTTTCTCCAGGCACCACGGCTCATGTGGGAATCAGTTTGTATGGACGTGAGAGCCGCAGTGGACATCGGCATCTTGACAGCAGAGGAGCTTTCACACGCAACACTCTTGACATCTTTCATATTGCCACGGATACCAGCCTGGGCAGTGTCTGGAAAATACGGATTTGGCACGACAACAAGGGTACTGATTAACATGCGAACACACAACAGAGACTTGTCATCAGAAAAGAGGTTAATAAACTAATATTGAAACAAATTTCCTGCAACGATCATTTCTTGATCCTCCCCTTAGGTCTTTCCCCAGCGTGGATGCTACAGTACGTCTTGGTCAAAGACTTGCAGACGGGAAGTAGCTACTACTTCCTGGTTGAGGAGTGGCTGTCAGTCGACAATGAGAGAACTGACGGACGGGTAGAGATTGAGGTGGAGGCCTCAGGTAAGAAACTACGACCAAATCCTCCATGATGAGCATCTGCTGATGGTTGATGCCTGTTTGTTGCAAGGGGGTAAGCCAGAGATCGAAGAGTGAAGCCGACCAAAGCCTGCATGGAGGGTTCCATGTAGGCCCAAAAATGACGTCAAAACCCTGTGACATCCCGTTGCACATGAGAGATGTAACCGTATTGCTTAGATTATAAACTCTTGGCAATCTAAAAAAAATATTTGGCCCCCAGTGACGCTGCGTTGGTGTTTGACAGGTGAGCCTCATAGGTGGGCTGGTTAACAGAGACGATTTGACTCAGACATACACACTGAGCCATGAAACTTTATGTTAGTGCAGCTATGCAACTACCAGAACTACGGTATTTCTGTCGTTGCTCTACATCATTAAACCACGGTTATGCTGCACGATCATGCGCAGTAAACGCTGGTGCCAACAGGAAGCAGCCCTGTAGTTGTATTTTACTGGTACAAAACTGGCTTTACTGCTCTCCATTCAAACCAGTGGGGTGGCTTTGTCCAGTTAAATACTGTCTATGATTTGTTCACTACACTGTGTTACTTCCTGTTTCCTGCAGAGGAGGCTGCGCTTCTTCAGCGGTCCCGCCTCCTGCGTTGTGAGCTGCAGAGGGCGCTGTGTGAGAGTCATCTGTGGTTGTCGCTGTGGGTTAGACCCCCCCGCAGCCCTTTCACCCGCCTGCAGAGAGCCACGTGCTGCGCTGTGTTACTGCAGCTCTTTGTGCTGGCCAACACACTTTGGTACAGCATTGTGGTGGATAAAAGATACAGGTATAGGTCTTTTTTTCTGTCTTCCTGTCTTTGTGTCCATATTATAACTACTGGTGATTTGTTCCTACATCTAAATGCCATCCTGTGCTGCAGCCCGCGGGCCGTGTCGAGGCTTGCTTCATTAAATGGAGAGACTGTGACAGCAGGTGTTGTGACCTGTCTGATCGTCTACCCTCTCTACCTGCTCGTCTTCACACTCTTCAGAATGAGCCGCAGCAAGGTAATGCAAACTTGCCCGAAACTGTAACACAAGCAAGGTTTAAAGGTACCTCCTATAGACAAAACATGAAGCTGAATGTGTGTGTGTGTGTGTGTGCGTGTGTGTGTTTGTGTTTGTGTGTGTGTGTGTGTGAACATTAGTGTGTGTCTGTTGAGCAGGTACCACCACAAGTGGACCAGGAGTCAGTGGAGATTGATGACTTCCTGGACAACTCAATGGCTGGAAGTTCCTTCCTCTTTTTTAATGGCGAGGTACAGTCTCTTGGGAAACGGTGGTGATATCAAATTGAATCATGCCTTATACGATAACAGTTCAGGTGCCTCAGTGTGTTTTTTTACTTTATCACAGAATCAATATTAACATGAAATAAATCCCAAGGTTTTTCTGGCTTTGTGATTGTTTAAGAAAAAGAACGGCCTTGTCAAGCGAGGAAATAATGTATGCTTGTCCCTTGTGAGATCATTATTGTATGTCTCTCCCTCTCTCTGTCTTTCTCTCAATGTATCTGTCTGTACATCCATCCATCCATCCCTCTCTGTTTCTCAGACCAACTCTGAAGAAACCAATGTGGATTTGCCCACTCCGTCAACCAAAAGGTGAGTTACTATGCTGTTGCCATGACAGCCCTTGTAGATAATGCATATCTTTACTTGTTGCCAAGTGAACGTCTCGGGTTATGTATGTAACCCTTGTTCCCCGAGAAGGGGAACGAAACACTGCGTCTGTGACGACACTATGGGAACCCCCCTGGGCGTGGCAGGGCTGAACTATGAATGAAACTACTCCAATCCTGTTGGTGTTACTAGAACGGTAGTGTGTGACGGCGTAACCGGAGGGGGTATATAAGCACGCCGGCACATAGGACACATTAGCGCTTTCTATGAAGCAAGGCATTCCAGGCGGGGTGAGGTGTGGTGGACCGACGCAGTGTCTCGTTCCCCTTCGAGGGGAACAAGGTTTACATACGTAACCCGAGACGTTCCCCTTCGAGGGAACTCGAACTGCGTCGGTGACGACACTATGGGAACGAGATACCCACTTAGGCCGCACCGAAACCCTGCCTGCCCCCAGCGTGCAGAACCTGACGGCTCTGTTCTGCGTGTACTGTACTCCCGACCATCCCGCAGAATCTGGGGGGGCGAATCTACTACTGTGCGGAGGACCCACGGGGAAATGTTCGCGAGGCTTCGCCAAGCTTCCGCGACCTTCGCCCCTCGGGGCTGGGGGTGGGTCCCCCTACTCGAGGTCTCAGGACCTCTTCCCCCGGGCTGTGGGATCCCGCGAAGCGACGCTCTGCTTCTGGCTGTGGCGGTAGGTGCTGGATGAAGGCTGCGTCCGCCTTTCCTGAGCCGTCGCGGTCCTGGAGTCTGACCGGCAGGGGAGATATCGCTCAAATGCCTCTCCCTGAGTTTTGGCGTGCTGGAACCTGTTGACGACAGCATCCACTGCTTCGTCAAACAGGTCAGAAGGCGAGAGGGGCGCATCCAGGAGAAAAGCCCTCTCCTTCCCCTGGATGCCTGATAGGTTGAGCCACAGATGGCGCTCCGTAGCCACCAAAGCCGCCATGGATCGGCCGATGGAACGGGCCGTTTCCTTGGTCACACAGAGAGCCAAGTCCGTCGCTCTACGGAGATCCGTCAGATCCTCCTCAGAGGGACCTCCCCCTACGTCACAGTCCCGAAGGAGATCGGCCTGGTATGCCTGCAAGACAGCCATCGTATGTAGGCTGGCACCAGCTCAACCCGCTGCCATGTAGGCCTTGCCCACCAAATCGGACGTCATCCGACACGGCTTGGTGGGGAGCGCTGGCGTCCGGAGGGATGAGGCGAGGTTGGGAGAGAGGTAGCTAGCCAGTGCCTCTTCCACTCGTGGCATCGCTCCGTAGCCGTGCTGTCTGATTCCCGTCACGTTGCCGTAGTCCAGCCAGGGGGGATGTAGACAGCCGCGCAGAGAAGGGTTTATTCCATGATCTACATGATCCGGAAAAAATGGTAGGGGCCGACGCGGGGGTGGCGCTCGGTGTTGCAGAAACCGCTCATCTAGTTTGCTGCCTGCCGATGGCTGCTGCACCGCCTGTGGCCAATCAATGTGCAGCTTGGCCACGGCCCGCGTCACCACTTCCAACAACTCCTCGTATCCTGGCAAGGGCTGATGACGTTCCGTTTCCTCTATGCTAAGCACATCTAGCTCCTCAGAGCCAGATCGTGTCAGCCTTTCCGGACTCGCCCCTCGAGTGGGAGAAACGGGCTCCCGATCGGGGACGAGGGGAGGAGGATTCCGCGGACGAGGACCGGAAAAAGGCCTCAGCCGTTCCGGCACCCTCTGCGATCTCGCATTGTGATCCCCAGGATCGGAGCCGCCGTTACGCCTCAGCGACCGCGGGGCCTGTAACACGAGGGGAGCGCATCCGACCATCCTCTAGGAAAAGAGCCGTTCAAGACCTCAGCACCCTCAGGGGCAGGGCCTCGCAATGGTCGCAGGCAGCCCCCTCGAGAGCCGCCTGAGCATGCGACATCCCCAGGCATGAGACGCACATCCCATGTGTATCACCTTCTGTGATGAAACGCTCACAAGCGAAGACACACTGTCGGAATCGCTTTGACATGATCTGCTGCTTCGTCTCGATGTCAGGTAGGAAAATGGAGTTTCCAAACATAGCCAGAGTGCCTGCTGAATAGAAAGAAGCTAATGTGTCCTATGTGCCGGCGTGCTTATATACCCCCTCCAGTTACGCCGTCACACACTACCGTTCTAGTAACACCAATAGGATTGTAGTAGTTTCATTCATAGTTCAGCCCTGCCACGCCCAGGGGCGTTCCCATAGTGTCGTCACCGACACAGTTCGAGTTCCCTCGAAGGGGAACTGTAATTGCCAGCTGTCAAACGAATGAGGATAAGAGAGAATAGAAGAATAAAGAGCATCAAAACTAAAAGGAAAAGGGGAAAATAGCTTGTAATTTAGATGATTGTGGCCTGAAACAGACTGAAAAGATCAAAAGTATTCTCTCTTGCCACAAAACAGCTATAAATCTAAAAGACATAATTATCTCAGCACTGAGTCTAATGTTATTACAACATCGTAATTGTTCACTGAGAAACGTGATTGTTTTGTTAGCTTTAAGAGAGACGGAGCAGAAACTCTGAAGACTATTAAAGTAACTGAACAATTTGATGAAGTCTTACTGCATCAACATCTCTTGCTTTGTATTTCAGCGTGGAGAGTTGGGGCATGGCGGAGGAGGAAATGGAGGACAGGGATTGGCCGGAGCTGTTGAGTGATGTGTCTGTGGTGGGAGGGGCAGGGCATGGGGCAGGGCTGCCAAGGCTGAAGAGGGGTCAGGGGAGCCGCCACCTGGGCGTCGACATGACCTTTAACCCTGACGACGAGGAGGCAATTGACCAACGCAACAAATATTTCACCTCCTCAGGTAACCAAATCAGGAAAGCTTTTAAATCATCAATTGCTCGATTTATTGAGTGCATTGAGCGGTTGGTTATATTTTTACACTGTCTCAGTGAGAGTATTGAAGTCCATACCTTTCATTAACAGACGAGGATCTGATCAAACACATCCTGACAGATGGACAGAACTTCTTTCCTCAGGCAGATGAAAGTGAGATGGCTGACCTGTAAGTTTAAATTTTTTTTTCTTTTATGAAATGTTAATATTCACTAGCTTTACCTGAAACATATGTGGATTTGCCTGGGTCATTTTATTTCCATTGCCTGCATGTGTCTCAGGTCGAGCATTTTTGGAGATAAGACAGAGGTGATTCTCCTCCAGAAGCTGAATGATCCTCTTCCTCTAGAATCTGTGAGAAGAGACCCACCGAAAACTGCTTTCACCTCAAATACAGGTGTGTGTGTGTGTGTGTGTGTGTGTGTGTGTGTGTGTGTGTGTGTGTAAGTTTGAATTGTCAGTCCAAATTCATTCAAAGTTCATTCACCTGACTAAATATGTGTATGCTCAGAGCAGGAATAGCCAAGCAGACACAAATTTTACTCATTGATATTTTATTTTGCAGAACCATATAGGGATTTTATTTGTGTGAAATCCGTAATGCCTCCAGTAGCAATAAACGAAGAAGTAATGACAACATTCTAATATATTTATATTATAAATAGGGATTAATCAATAGAAAATTAGCTGAAATGTAAAGGAAAAATAAAACCAAATTGCAGCAGGAAAAAAATATGTTGCTAGCAGACAAGCTAGTTCAGTGAAAACATATTGTAAGGGTCATTTAGTACCACATTGCACACAAGTGCCCGTAATAAAGATGTATGGAAAGTGATTGAAACTAAATTAATGCAAGTTTTGGATTTGTTGTTTACACCCCATATAAATGAAAATGACAGCGGTGTAACATCCTGTCAAATGTTCAGAGCAAATGCAAATAATTATACATATTGTTTCGTACTGACCTTTAATATTTTGTAAAATCACGTTTGGTGCCCTCTTAAATTGAACATTTTAATAAATAAATTTTATTCGTTTACCTCTAGAAGTAAAATCTGTGTATTTTTACTTTAATTTTTTTCTATAGTATGCAGGTGATTGATAGCTTAACAGAAAATAGCACATAAGTCTAGTTTCTCCTTGTGTTAGTGTTACTGCTACTTTGGTTCCAGATTATTTTAACAAACAAAATGACAAGAAGGTCCCAGTTGTCGATTTATAAATTGAATGCAGGTGCAAAAAAATCATTACATGAAATCTAAAATACCATCACAACAACAGGACTTAAAGGCATCCTGAATGTGATTTTCCTCATAGATAAATGATCTGCAAACTGTACTGCTGCTGCTCTGCATGCAGGACATAAATCACCTCCTTTTATTTTAGGATGAGACTTGTAACTCTCATTAGGTAAAGAGCAAAGTTTGATGACTACATTTGAAAAAGAAATGTGAGTAATGAGTAAGGCTGAGTTGCTTTTATTCAGTAATGAGCCCAGTGCTGGAGGTTGTGTATCTAGGCCATTATAGTTATATTTTGATGTGAAACCAGAATGTATGCATCGTGCACCTGCTTTTATTATCTTAAAAAAAAAAAAAGATAAGTCGCATTTGTGCCCTGGGTCCAAAGTTTTTAAAATGCAAATTCTTTGCATTTAAGTAGTAAATACTGTGAATTAAAAAGGTATTTACTCTCAGGAGGTAACTTTCTTGCCTGATCAAACTGCTTTGTTTTATCTTGTTCTTAATTACCCCACTTCCCAACTTGTCACCTCCCCTCTCCAGTTGTGACAGACGTGTGTCGTCCCAGACGGTTTCCTCCCTGGTGTGGACGTGCCGCCCTATGGGGCAGCTGGGCAGGAATCGCTCTGGCTAGTAGTGTTTCGATTTGGGCGGGCCTTGGGTTCAGTCAAAATGTGGCCATGATGTGGCTCATATCCTGTTTTGCCAGTTTCCTGTGCTCCTTCCTGATGTTGGAGCCGATTAAGGTACGCACACATTTATTCTCAAAGATGCTACAATATCTTACCACATATTCTTTTCTGAATTCACCTTCTTTTCTTTTCTTTTTTTAAAGCTGCACTAAACAATATTTTATATTAACAATGAATCAAATGACTATGTGTCATTTTAAAGATATTGCTTGTAGTGAACCCCCAGAGAATTATCACCAGACTTTCAGCTCATTGTTTTATTTTTGACGCCTGCAACTTCAATGTTTTGGCTCTCACCTCTCTCATTAATGCATTTTTTTGGCCGCAATAGGCAGCTGTTTTCAGGAAACAAGCTGTCCTCAATTGTACTCCAGTTAGCAGACAGACAAAGTTAGCAACTAGCTGGTGAACATAGTGGAGCGTTTTGCGGCTAAAGAGACTCATTTGTTGATGGAAACCCAAAACAGAGCTAAAAGTAGAGTTAATATTGGACTTGACCAAAAACACATTTCCAAATAAATGCTGATGTATCTGCTAGATGCGTAAATTTGCAACACTGACACTTAAGTTCATCATATTATGGTGTACTTACCGCTTGTTTCGCTGACCCCTTGTGGCCAAAAAAAAAATCAATTGACACAGGTTTAAATATTCATCCTGCCATTTTTGTACCCTTGAAACACTTGATGAATTAAAAATGTCTTCAAGCTGGAATTCTGTACATATCCTGCACAGATCCAAATGTTCCTTGGGCTAAATTCCTGTTTGGCTGTGGTCATGTTAAAGGTTTTCCTATTTTCATTTCAGCTGATCATTGTGAATAGCACAATCAATTTTGGATTGAGCAAATTCATCAACTTCTGGAGTTGAACAGCTGCGTTGCTCCCTTGCCCTCTGTCCCATAGGTGTTTTGTGAGGCAGTTTACTATGCAGTGTGTGTGCTTCGCCTGCGTCCAGAGGACCAGGATGTGCTGGTAGAGTTTCCCCGTGTGGAGAGAGTGGTCCAACGGGTCCCCCGGGTGAGACCACCACAAGGCTTTGCTCTGTCTCAGGCTCAACACCAGGCCCGCAAGGTCCACATGCTGCACACCATGCTGAAGGTGAGTCAGAAAAAGATAGACGGTTAGAGAGCTGATGCTAGAAAATGTCTTTATACCTTTACTGTGTGTGTGTGTGTATTTGTGTGTGTGTGTGCGCGTGTGTCTTGTTTGTTAACAGAAATTGTTGGTTCTCATTTTCAGAATTTCCTGGTTTACATGTTTTTCCTGTTGGTGGTTTTGCTTCTCAACTACTCTGACTCAGCCAAAGACACACACAGCCTGAGACTGCGTACTCAGCTGCAGCGAGCACTACACACTCCTGAGTACCACAACATCAGCAGGTACACACGCACACATACACAACAGGTACAACTTGAGCGTATCTGAAGATATTGTGGTAGTCCAATCAAAAAATGTGATATTTTTATTATTATTTTTTATTGGCTACTTCGCTGAGAATAACATCTCATTTTCAAGGGTGACCTCCTACTTATCTGCATGTAAGTTTTGCTGAGACACAGTGTGTGAAGTCATAAAAAAAAAGGGATTCCTGAGCTACTCAAATGACGAGGGTCAGTTTTCACTCGTCTGTGCTCTTGAGACTTGACCTGGATGTGTTATTGTATTCAAACCAAAAGAGAATGAGAGTGGAAAAACTTGGCTCAAGCAAACCATGTCTATAAATGTTGTTTATTTAAAGCAAAGGAGGTCGAGAGTATTTCTTAGTCAACTGCACAGTCATCCTGCGTGTCTTTCAGAAAGTGTTGATCCTGAACTAATGTGGCATGTGACAAACACACAATGTATATATTTTCAAATCCTCTACTTCTTTTTCTTTTAGCCGAGATGACGTTCTCATGTGGCTGAACAAGTCTCTTTTGCCACGGCTACTGGATGACTCCGCCCTCTTGAGAGACACAGGAAGTGTGTTACTCGGCACACTGAGGCTCCGTCAAATCCGTGACACTCGGGGTGAGATTGAAATGCGGTCCCTGTCTGACCTATTTAAATAAACTGAGGTTCTGACCTTACAAACTTACTGAGTCTGTACACATGAAAAATATATATTTTAAGAAATTCTCTCTTTCTTTCTTTAAATTATATTGAGTCAACTCCATAACATTTTCAATGTTTAGCATCACAGGTACTCCGGCAGACATTATTATTACTGTACCATTTCTGATCTTGTTGAAAATTTACTGTCTCTTCCCAGTTGCAGGTGATTCCAGGGTAGGAGACAGTGTTTGGGGAAAGAGCTGGGATACATCTCTAACTGAAGACAAAGAGAATTTTGCTGCTTTCGGAGCCAGCGATAAAAACTGGTAAGGAAATGACTGAAAACCCTCCGTAAACAAGGCTTGCGTTAAGTTAACTTGCAGGCCGGATTCTGTATCTAATAAACATCTGGTCTTCTTTAAGTGTTGTTTTTTTCCTTCTCTGTGTCTCCTCCCATTCTTCTTTCCAGGGTGTGGAGGTCAGTTCAGATGGGAGATGTTGTCCACCAGCTGAACAGAAGCCTGGAGGAGGCCTCTTCTTCCTTACAGCAGCTGCAGCAGCTGCATTGGCTCGACTACAGGTAGCGAAGACAGGACTGGAAATACTAGAAAAACATTTTAGGTTTCACTCCAACATCCTAGTACATTGCCAGATATTAAATACACAGGTCAAGGCAATAAAATCTATAAAAACTGATTTATGTAAGTAATTTTTTTTTCTGCTTTAAAGTAGAGTTTGCTCACTGTTCTCACTGGCAAGGTTGTTCCAAAGTCGAGGGGCCAGATGTAAGGGAGTAGAAATCAGACTCGATGTGCAGACAGTTTCACAATGATGAATACAAAAGATATAATGGGATAAATATAACGGAAGAAAACAGAGCCTTGCCTTCTCGTGGCTTTATAAATCTGGAGGGGAGTTTGATTGTCCCTGAAGTGCTATGTGTCTTACAAACTGCAGTCAGTGAAACACTCGCACATGTAAACATCAAACATTAAATTAAAACATAGAAAATAATCCAGTAAAGATGGGTTAGGAATGTGGGCTGGCTTTCGACAATTGTTCTGAGAATAATAACTGATGGCATAAACAAAACTTTAATCCAGTTAATACCACACTTGGTATTAGGTTGAAAATATTGAGGGGGGAACAACTTAAGGTCAATAAAACGTGGGTGGCGGAGTTAGTGCTTTTTATCTCTCATATTAAATAAAACTTAATGTGATGGAAACACCCAACTTACAGAAAATATTAAAGTTGGTCCAAAAACAGAGAGAGAAGTTACTCCTTATCTTATTGTAGTCCATTAAGTGTGTTTTCGTTTGTGTGTGTGTGTTTGTAGGACCCGCGCTGTGTTTGTGGAGTTCTCGCTGTACAACATCAACACAAACCTCCTGGCTGTCTTCTCCTTCCTGTTTGAGTTTCCAGTTTCGGAGCATGCCCAGTCCAGCCTTGACCTCCTTGTCACCACTCTGTGGCCACTCACAGGACTGGACCTGCAGCTCCTTCTAATGGTAACCACTGGCCACCCAATAATAACAAATACCACCAAGCTACACGTGAATCCTTTCTCCTGTCCTTGACTGTTTTTTGTTATTTTGGTGACACACCTTGACTTAATGTTGTGGTTTCCCTGTTTTCTAGGTGGTCCTCCTTGCCCTGGTGTTGTATTTCCTGGTGCGGGGGATCATGGGCTTCCTCAGAGAAGGCTACACATACTTGCTGTCAGCCTGGAGGTTCCTGGGTATCTGCAAACTGGGTCTGGCAGCGTCCGTGTGTGGGATGCACCTGAGCCGCTGCACCATGGCCACGCAGCAGTGGGCGTCATACCTGAAGCACCCGCAGGACACCTTCACAGACTTCTACCCCCTGGCCAGACAGAGTCAGATATATACAGTCATGTCTGCCCTGCTGTTGTTCATACTGGTGCTCAAGGTAAGAGAGAAAGGCCAAGGAAATGTAAGCATATTAGGAAATAAATCTTGGTATTATTTTTGTAGTTTTGGCCATCAGCCCTTTTATCAAGTTAAAAGTGCTGTGTGGAGTTTTCCTAAAAACAAACAAAATTTGTTAACATTCGTTGTTACTCACCAAAACGCAGTCTGCCAGTCTAACTTTGTATATCTTAGTAGTTTTGATTAATAAAAGTTTGCAATAAATTAATTATTTTGATAAACACCCCTGTTATACTGAATGATATTTTAGTGCAGTAAAACACATTTAAAAAATAATCATCTGCATCATTCCTGATTAAATGTGCAAAGGTAACACTCAAAACCATTTAAATTAAAGTAAATGTTTTTACTTTTTTAATAACCAGATTTATTTGGCTGATAAAACAGAGGTGAACTATGAGAAGCCGCCTAGGCCAAAATTTAATATTTCGCTTGCACATACATAAATACTGTTATTTGTAAGTATGTATGTGTGAGTTACAGTATAAATATATATCCAAGGGGTGGGAAGATGGTACAGTACAGTAGTTAATGCTCTTGTCTTTAGTATGGGAGACCTGGGATCGATTCCCTCTTAGTGCATCTGTCATTGCAGCAGGTCTAGGGATTATGGGCATATGATAACATTCTTTTAATTTTGGGGGGGATAAAAGTGACTACCAAATGAGTAAATGTACATGGAAGAGGAAAGTTTTTGTCCATTTGATAAGTAGGTGAAACAATGTTATCTAAATATGATTCTTATCCCTGTGTGATAACCAAATAATAATGTTGTTCGGGGTCTATATTTTCAGATGAATGTTACCTAAGCTGTACCCTTGTATGGAGACCTAACGATATTAACAGGTCATGCTGTCGGTCAGCCCCTCAGCTCCACAGGAGCTGCTGCTGAGTTTATTAACCCTGACAAGAGGGAAATGCTGCATTTTCTCTTCTAGAAAGAGTAACTTTAACTCCTGTGTCTGATCACTGTAGTGAGGAGGAGAATCTGCCAGCACTGACTGGGAGCTGATCAAGTAAAAGTTAAATCTGTAAATTCCAATGTAATGTGTTGACAGCAAAACAAGTGAAGGTTATTAAACTCTGGATTAACCCTATGTGTGTGTTTGAGTGGTGCAGTGGCAGAATAGTTGTTTTTCATGCAGTAGGTTCCCAGTTCAAATCCCAGTCATGACCAGTTGCTTTATGTTTTTGGCAGGGTATAATATAAAATAATAATATGACAATTCCAAATGAGCAGATTCTTCCCCCTCACTACAGTGGGCTGACACAGGAGTTAAAGTTGGTCTTTTTTGAACAGAAACTGCAGTATTTCCCTCTTCTCAGGGTTAACAAACTCAGCAGCAGCTCCTGTGGAGCTGAGAGACAACACCACCCCAACCCACCAACCCTTGTAATTGCCGTTTTTAAAGATTTACATCTTCAAGAGGAATAAATGGGCTTGGAACTGAGCGCCACAGAGAGGGTAGGGAATTCGAGTTAAGAGATTGCAGAACACGCTGCACGTTTTGGTCTTTTCATGGGATTTGATGACAATAAGTAAAATATAGAATAACGCCAGCCTTATCCTTATAAAGACTGACAAAAGCATTTGCCAAATAAATATTACTTAAAGACAACAATGTTATAACAGCTAGAAGGGATGGCCGAAACCATAACATATTGGAATTATAAACGTGTTCATTTAACACTAAGAGAACATCATTTTTGTTATATTTTTATGTGGTTCTAACACTTTTTTTCCTCGCTCTCTCTCTGATCACCCAGGCATCCCACCAGTTGCGGTTTCTCAGAGAGTGGGCCGTGTTCGGCAGAGCTCTGCGGCGCTCAGTCTGGGAGCTGCTGGGCGTTGCTCTGGCATTACTGCTGTTGATGCTGGCTTACTCACACACAGGACACCTGGTCAGACTTTTTCTCACGTCTGTTGCTCTCTTGCTGAACCTATCCCCCACACACACAGGCAAAACATAATGTAAACCAGTACATAATACACTTTATTAAATACAAGTACATAACCTTGTCCACCCACATGTTTGTTCACCTTTCATGCATGGGTTTGTTTAGTCTGTTCAGAAATGTTTCATTGCAATGGCCTCCTTCCACTTTCTTTTCAATGCCAGTAGGTAATGCCAGTAAACTCTAATTAAGCTTAATTTTTTCACTGACATATGACTGACACATGCATAACACAGCTTCATCTTCATGGCAAAGAGTAGTATAGACCTACACCACATTAAAAGTGCACTGAGATTCTGTTGTGAATTTGTGCTATATTAATTAAATTGAATTGAATTAGAAGCTTTACTGAAAGGTAAAGAAGCGACAACATTTATTTAATACTTGCCCGAGTCATTTAGAGTTTACAATGTATGATTCTTAGCTGTGTATAAAGTAACACAATGTTATCTTATCCTTTATTTCGATATAACCTTTATTTAACCATTATGTTCCAGAGATATAATCTGTCTGACATCCTTGCAAAAATGAAAGTATGCTTATGTAACATGAACTAACAAGTGGAGGAAAAACAGAAAAGGCATTGAAACACATAATAATTTAATGAATAATAATGGTACATGATGAATAATGATACATAATAATGAATTACGTTCTTCAACAAAGATCCTAAAAACTACTATTGTGTCACTGGTGAGCTCTTAGTCTTCTCCAGTGAGTATAATATTTTTTGGAGTGCCTTAATTACTTTTGGTCATTACTGATGGGTATTTTAAGCATGAAAGTGTAAAACCTGGTTTCAAAAGTAGCCTTAATCCATTAGTCCACATCTGTACCTATTTCCAAATACAACTTTCCAAAATTCAGTATTCCCCAAAAACAAATACTGAGCTTTACAATGTAGCGCCATCATCAGGTCAAAATGTCACTTTGTCCAAAGCCGCTAAATGTACTGTAATGAAAAATACCTGCAAAACTAATTACTTTCCCATTAACCTCAGCTGTACTTTTTGTTTATTGCTAATTATCAGATATTAGCACATTAACACGCTAAGATAGTAAACATCAAAATGTCATTGTGAGCATGTTAGCATGCTGAAAGAACCTCACAGAGCTGCTAGCATGTCTGGAGACTCTTTAGTAGTGTCTTTTTGAGCAAATGTTTCATTACTACAGCACAGAGGTGTGGGGGGGATATATGTACCATTCTTTATGCCATTTATATATGTTTATATAGGCAATAACATATCATTTTATCCTTTTCTTCTTCTGTCACCATCCCTCTAGCTCTTCTACTCTGTATTGGACAGCTATGGCAGCGTGAGCTCTGCCTGCCTGTCTTTGCTGGGTGCTGCTGCCGGACGTGGTCTGCGGTCATGGCATCCTAGCTGGATGACCACTGGCCCTTCTAGCACCCTGTCCTTGCTGGTGTTCCACGCCAGCTTCGCCGTTCTACGGCTGGTGTTGCTATGGTTGGTTACTTCTGTGTTACTGAGGAACTACCGTCGCGCACGAGCAGAGCTGTACCGTCCAGCTGTGGATCTCCAAGACTACGAGATGGTCGAGCTGTTTCTCAGACGACTCAAAATGTGGATGGGACTTAGCAGGACCAAGGAGGTACATTTCCTGTTTAACATCTACAGCTGATGTGGCAATTTCCAGGAATCTTTCAGGGACGAAACACAATAGTTAAACCTATTATATTAAGTAGGTCATTATATAAGATTTTAGAGATTTAATAGGGACAAAATATGAAAAGATTAATGATACTCCATTAGTGGCACCTAATGGACTGACTAGTAAGATTTAGAGAAACATACATTAGTCCTAACACTTTTCCTCTTATCCTCCATCTTCTCTTTTTCCCTCTTTTGTCCTTTTAGTTTCGTCACAAGGTGCGTTTTGAGGGCATGGAGATGCCACCCTCCCGTTCGTCCTCCACCAGCGACTGTAAGTCCCTGTGTTTGCCACCTTTGGACGGTCCTGATTCCCCTCCTACCCCAGACAGCGTTGATGCAGGTTCTGAGGCCTCGTGGCGCCCGGCCTCCTCCAGCCCCTGTAGCCTGACAGAAGCCCCGGGGATCGGCCTGGGACTCGGCCTGGGCCTGGGTTTGGGGCTCGGCCCAGGAGTGGTGATGGGAAGTACCAGCTGGAGGGAGAGAGCAGAGACCGAAGCCTCTCTGAGGAGGCTCCTCCCCACCCTGGACGCCCTGCTGCAACAGCTTGACCGTGTCACCATGGCAACAGAGGATCTGTACCACATCGAGTGTAGACTGGAGCGAGCTCAGAGGAAAAGGAGGCGGAGAGGGAGAGAGAGAGGAGGTGGGGGCCAGGGAGGGAGGAGCAGGTCAAGGCAGAGAGGGAAGGGGGAGGACAAGGACTCTGCTGGATGGAGAGAACGAAAGAGTGGCAAAGAAAACCACAAAGGGAGCAAAAAGGGGGAAAAGACAGATAAGAGTGAACTTCCGAAGGACTGTGGAAACACCAGAAAGACTCCAGTAGTCACACCTGTTCCCTTCTTAAAGCCCAGACCAGCCTCTGCCACTACTCATACTCCTCAGTCATCAGCCAAACCTTCAGCCAGTGCACCTCCTCCTACACCAGTCACCGATAAATCTGCCTCTGACCCCTCCTGTATCCCCATCTCATCGGCTAACACTCCCTCTTCCCATGTCTCACTGCCTAAAACTCCCACTGCACCTCAATGTACCCCTGCACAAATCCCTTCCTTGCCATCTACCCCTGCCCTTGCAACCATTAGCCGGGACTGGGACCCCCCCACAGAGAGAGAGGCCCTCCCCTCCTCCAGCCTGTTCAACCACCCAGCTCACACTACCACCATTCCTACACGCAAGCGAAAACGCAAACCCCCACCCCTCAAAAACAAGGTGCACCCCAACCTAGACAGGCACGGCCCTGGACACCCCAAATCCTGAGGAATCATAGATGGATGAACAGAAGTGAAAGGTGGAGCAAAAGAATGCAAGAGTAAATGTCAGGTTAAGGACGAGAGGAGGACGGGGGCAGCAGGTTTTGTCCCCAGGTGCCCCCTCGCTAAACCCTGAAAAAGGAGGGAAAATAGTGGACGGGACGGTAATAGGATGAAGCACAGGAGGGAAACAAGAAGAATCTCAGAAACAAGCAGTTTGAGGTATTGAAAGATGAAAGATGAACAGAAAGCATTAAAGTAAGACTTTGCAAGTTTATAAAGCAGTGATCCGTCCATAAGTCCCTGCTCAGTTCTCTCAGAAACAAGGTGCAGGTCACCAGATGCTAACTGAGCTGGGTTTAGTCAGCCAAGTAAAGTAATTTCCCCCGGACTAAAACTGACCCCTGATCCTACGTGACCCTGGAGGTCACATGGGATCACTGACAGGAGCACATAAGCGTGCTCACCTGAGGACATAACGAACTGAAAGCAGACAATGCAGTTAGTCTTTTTGTGTATCAGAAAATTGGGTTGATTTCTCAGTTATGATGTCTGTCTACATATTTTTATATTTTATATTTCGGTCACCATGGGTACTTTGGGCCTGTCTGAAAATAGTCATGTTTTATGAACCCAAATTTGCATGCAGGCACACACAGATACATGCACATGCAGGTACACACATGCATACAAATAACACTGTAGGCACAGACAATTGGAGAGTGCTGAACATTTCAGAGGTATGAGAGAAAACAAAATGATACACACACACACACACACACACACACACACACGGTTGTTGGGATCCCAGCAGCCAGTTCTTCAGGGTGCAGATACAACCATCCTCTCTACTGGTCAAGTGTGGAGAAATTAAAAAATAAAGGGAAGCCACACGTAGCGACAAGAACGAAGTGTAGCAAGTGTGAGCAGAACAACGCAGACCAAAGTAGCGTTTACAAGAGGGAAAGAAGAAGACGCCTACGACCATGCTCAGTGGAGACGTTTGGTTGTAGGTAAAAGATGAGGAAACAAGAATAATTTGGAGTACTGAACATTTACACACGTTTTCCCATCATAAAGCTATAATGTCTGATTATATTTTAAAAATGTTTATTCCTGTGTTGTGTTCAATATGGTTGTGATTTAAAAGCACTTTTGTTCTGATGTAGACTGTTTGTTTTTTGTGGAGGCATGGTGTAAAGTAATAAGCTTGATGTCGAAACCAATAGAGAAAGCTTCACTCATACTGTATCTTAACTATAAACGTTGCCAAAGCTTTTGCATCATTTATGCATTCTGAGTTTTACCATGCCAAGTAATTCATTCATTTTGTACTTTGCACTTTATTTCCAAATTGAGCTGATATTCAATGCCGTATTTAACTCTCGTGTCAAGTTTTCATTTTGTATGTTAGCAGCTACATTATAGAAATGTCCTAGTAAGTATTATCAAGGTGTTGAAGCCATAGCTAGCTGTTGTGTTTGTACTTTTGTCTGCTCTTGGTAGTGTTGTTAACTTTTTATTTTTGATCAACATACAAACTTCCTGTGTCCAGTGGGCAGATCTCAGGGAACCCACCCTTTTCCCCAAAACCTGGAAAGACAAAACCAAATCTGGGGACAAAGACGGTGTTTTCAACAATCTAAATGATATTTTGTGGTTAAAGTTAGGGTAGGCAAACTAGCTAGTTTTTGAAAGTATCCAACTGAAAAAATCCCACCCCCTCCTTTCAAAGCCACTCCCCCAAATAACATTTTTATTCACAGTTAGTGCACAGGCGGAGCGCGTGCAAGAATAATTGCGATGTAATAAATTGCCTACCCCAGCTTTAAATCATGCCACTGAAACTGACTTTCAGCCTGTGTTTGACTTCCTCTCCTTTGTTCTCTCAGCCAAACACAGGTAAGTTCTGTGTCAGCGCCCTGTTTTAATGGCTTTTTAAAAGATGATGAAAAAAGGGCCAATAGCAACGAGCATACCCAACCGTTACACAGCATGAAACAAAATGCTAAGACCCTAAATTATTTTATTTTGAAACATTCTTACTTTTTTCCTGCCCTGTAAGTTGCATAAGAACTCACAAGTTTCATGATCTCACAAAAAGCAAGATCCCACTTCAACTGCTTGTGTATATTTCTGTATATATTGGGGCTTTGTGGTGTATATATTTTTGCTTTTCATGATCAGTATTGTTTATGTGCTGCAGTGGCATATGCATAGGTCAAGCACTGGTGTTGCAAACCCCAAAGTTTTACATTTCCCCAGACTAACTGAAGCACTACAGCCAAAGCTATTAATCTATTTAATATAAATCTTTGTTCAAAATACGCCAATTACAAAACCACAGGAAGCTCAGCAGTCAACTGTTCCGCTGGCCTTCATATTCCTGCTCTGTGTACAGTGTGTAGCAAGATAGTGGCAAAGCCCACCTACTTGTCTTCCAGCTTTTCTTTGCGTTGTATGAAGCATTTTGTTTTCAAACTGTGTTACAAATTTGTCTTCTTTGTATTGCGTATCTGTATTTTGCAGCTGTAGCACTTCTCATGCTTTTGCACTTGACAAAGTCGAATAAAGAGTTTGACAGCTGAACTGTGCATAACAAAATTGTTTTGTGGTTGAATGCTTCAAATATATATTAGTTATTGTTTACGGTCTGCAATCAAGCAGATACTCAAAGAGAACAAATCCAAATTACAAAGCTTTTTAATGCGTTTTTTATTCCACACATATTTACACACCCTGCTCTTGAATGTAGTGTTCTGTACAACTTTACTCATCTCATGTTGCACATCAGAAACATCATGATTAGACCTAAAAAGTGCAAAGCCTTAGCATTTCAAAAAATTTCGAAAAATATGCAGAAATTACTGTCTACACATATCAATACTTAATCACAAAATAAGCCTTTGATACCATAACGCTCTCAAGTTTTCCTGTAAAGTCCCAAATGGTTCTAAATCAAAATCAGTATGTCATCCTAAATTCTCCCAGACAGAGAGGTGAAAGTAAACTCACCTCAGCTCTAAGGCAGGTGTGTGCATGTCTGTGGTTGTGTGTCTGCCAGGACAAGAAATTTAATCACACAAAATCTGTGAAATCATCCACTGTTGATACAAGTCTTTTCCTTTGCCCGGAGACTTCTTGGTTTGCTGCTGGACTGCTCTGCTGAAACGACTTGTTCTGCTGAGTGTGTCCTTGCGTCAGAGAGATGCCGGGAGTGGAGCGAGACTGAATGTCTTCCTGGGCCTGAGCCAGAACAGAGAGGCGGCAAGATGGGTGAAATTTATGAGGGGAAATTGAAAATATTATGAAATGAAGGCAGTGGCAGTGATGGAAGGAAACCATTTCTTCATTTGTGTGCTTCCTTACCCTGGTCCTGATCCTCTTAATGTGTCGTAATCTTGCTAACCACTTAGAGGCGTAGGCATCAGAGGGGTTGGCTCTGTACTGATGGACCAAAGAGGCCATCTGCGGGTAGACAAAGAGGAGGGAAGTACGTGTCTGTCTGAGTGTGTATGTATGACTAGGTGTGAGAGGGAGAGATAAGAAGAAGACTTACATTTGCATGGAGAGCCATCTGCCTGACTAGGAGTGGAAGGTTGCGGTCCGACACGATTTTTGCCACTGTTGTGTCGACTAATCCCTCCAGGTCTGAAAAGAGAGCACAAGAGGAGGAATAAAAGTAAAACAAAACATGGCGTGGCAAGGAGCAAGACCATAGAAAACACAGTGATTGGCTCACCTTTGCGGCACTGGAGTGAGACCAGGTTACATTCATAGTCCAGCGGTTTTATGATGACCTCTACGAAGTTAAACTGACCCTAACAGGAGGGGGAAAAGACAAGGGATTGGAGCTGAATATATACAGATTAGAGACACGTATGAGTGTGTGTGCATGTACCTTAATGGTGCCCAGTTTGTACTCCTCTCCAGAGTCATTGTACACCACCATGACAAAATCGTTGCCAATGTGACGCTTTTTGTTGCAACAGCCTTTGTCGCTCTCCCTGTTTGGCATCAGTGTGGCTATGTGAAAGATAGCTGTGGAGACAGGATTTCATGAACAACAAGCAGACTGGCTGTGGAAATCGAACACAGCAATTACCAAATTAGTCAGACACACACCCTGCATGATGTCGTCGTGCCAGCAGTAGGTAAACTCTCCGTCATCTCCGTACTGGTCAAGCCCTCCGAGGAATATCTGGTCGGGGTCACAGTCTTTCAAATGGATTAATTTTCCCAGGCCTGTTAGGAAGGCAGCGTAGCGGTTCGAACCATACTCGTTTGATAGAATGGCAACCTCATTGTTAACCTGGAGGGAGTGGAAAGGATGAAGGTGTAAAGTCAGAGAGTGTAGGAATGAGCTGACAGTATTATTCAATTAAAACAGCCATCAGTGTCCTTGTGTTCTCACCTGACCGGCTCCTACAAACACCACTCCGATCTTATGGGTGTCATAAGGAGGCATTTGGTCCAGAACCTTCACAGCGCGGTCAATCACCTACCACAGTAAATAAACACAATGAACAACACTGTATATAAAACACTGGAGTAGATTCCAGGTCAGTCGGAGAGGTCAACTAACTTGAGTTTTGGGCAGCAGCAGTGGCTTGTTGGCTTCATTCCCAAAGAAAGGAGAGTGGTAGAGCTGGAGAAAGACAAAGCTAGAGGAGACAAAAAGTAGTAGACAGAGAGAAAAATAAGTGTTGGACACGAGCACAAAATTAACAAGGCTTCTAACCCATATGTTGACATTTGCCATTGCTTGTAAAGTGGCATTTACAACACATATGAGAAATGAAATAAAAATACAAGCACAGCTGCACAGCTATATTTACACTATGTTCCATTCCAGGTTTTAGGACGCAGTTTTAATTTTTTCATCATCTCAAACAATCTTTCGACTTCAAGCTGGGCTGCAGCACTTTTCTTCACTGGCAGGCTGCCACCTGGGATCTGAGCAGTCGAGGAGAAATTTGTTTGCTGAATCGGGAAGATACACTGACACTTATTTGGCAGAAACAGGCGACAGAGGCTGCAGTAGTGTTTTTGTGTATATGTTGGAGTACCTGGGGCTCAGTCCAGCAATCTTCTCAGTGTTGCTGGGCCCGGGCCGACTGTGGTACGAGTCCCTGTCCGTCCTCCTCTCCCTCCTGGAAGAGGGGGCTGACACTGAGATGGTGTGACCCCGGGGTCGGTGGCCTCCGCTCGGGGAGACAGCTCCAGGTTGCGCCACTGCTGATGGAAACTCTAATCTCATCCTTGCTCCTCCACTTTGAGATGACACTACACCTGGGCTTTCACCCCCTTGACTCTGACCTCCCAGTCCATTAACGTCCCCTCCTGTGCTTCCCTCCACCTTCTCTTTCTCAAAATGAGGCTGTTGCTGCTGCTGCTGCTGCTGCTGCTGCTGCGGCTTGCTGTCTGAAGGTGTTTTGGGCCATGATGTGTCTCCTGGCACAGTCTCGGACTCCATAGCGGCCTTGGAGAAGGCTGCAGGTAAAGTTTGGAGCTCCGGAGAGGAACTGGACTTGTTAAGTCCGTGACCCTGGGACTGAGTGTGGGTCTGGAAGGGAAGTTCGGGCCCCTGGCTACCTGGTGTGGAGGGTCCCAGAGTGGGCTGGTCAATGGGAATTGCTCCCTCGCTCACCTCCTCCAGCGTCGACTTCTCGTCATCTTGACTGGAGGTGGAGGAGGACTGGAGGACAAACATTAGAGGTGTTGCTTTAAAAAAATATAGTAGTTGTAGTCATAGTCATAGTTGTAGTAGATTATTTTAGAGAAAAAACAATGTGCAGAATAAAAACAGTGGTGGGTGTGTGATCACAGGCTGTGCTGCTTATTATGCAGAAACAAGGGTGGGGAAACCCACTTAATAGGAGCGTGGATGGTAAACAACAATAACAAAAGCAAGTGGTGGAGATGCTTGTGAATACTAATTTCATCTTTTCACAGCTTGTACTTGAGACAGTACAGCCACATCAAGCCATGTGAATGAATATGTATCTGTAGTCTTTATTGTTTACCATGCTCAAGTACACGTGCTATTTTGTTTACTTCATGTCAGCATAAGCTGCATGCGCCTTTGTGTGTAGAAATAAAAAGGAGTGCATCAACTGCCTACCCTACTGAGCGTTCCAGTCGGCGGGGTCTTTGTTAAATTCTCAGACATGAAGATGGGATCAGAGGTGATTGGCTCAAACTCTTCACTCTCTGGCCAATCAGACGGGGTGTGTGCTGTGGTGACCCCTGACCCCTCCTCCAGCACCACCACAGAGTCTACAGCAGGACACAGCAACAACCCAAGTGCGTTATAGGTAGATACACATACACAAAAACCCAAGTAGCATCCTCAGACACACACACACACACACACACACACACACAAACCAGTGTTGTGCACTATTAGTTAACACAATCAGAGACATCAAAGCATACGCAGGCGTAAGACTCCCACAACAAACATCTAAGATTTCATTGCAGCCGTAGTCATTGTGATAGCACTTCACACACCAACTCTGATCAATGTGGCTACATTTGATTCTTACTGTGTACTTCTCTAGAATGTAGATTTTACTAACAAACTCAAAAGGCAGTCAGGCAAACACATAACCAACATGACCTTCAGTCAATCCAACCTAAAAACACTGACATCAGAGCCAGACAGATCAATGCAGCAGGCAGCATCTGGCTACTTGATTTCTCCATCAAGGCGCATGCATCTGTTTGGTTGGTTATCTTGGCCTGAACACACTGCACAACAGCAGCCCAGACCAGCCCATCCAGTCCTGTATCTCCATAATAACACTCTCCCTACACTCAAAGAAGAAGCTGCATTGTCAGTCAGATCTCTTTGACATCCTCTGAAAATGTCTTCACGCTATTGGTCTACCAGTAAGGCAGGGAAGAGCACAGTAGTTGGATACGGTCTGGGCTTTTTCTGTTGAAAACATCATAAGGTCAAAGGTTAATAGTTCAACTTGGGAGTTCATTTACGGTGGGTTATGCGCTGTATCTCTACTAGTGTTAGGGAAGATGATTAGGAAGGAAGAACAAATCACGGAAGGAATCTAAATGAATCATAATCCATCTTTAGGTGTCATTGGACTGATTGATCTGAGTGCAGGCAAGTTTTCAGCATCACTTGTCAAGGACCCTCCCTCTCCCCCAGCTTAATAGAAGACTGATGGGTAAAGCAGAAATGCTGAATTCCTTCACTTGCATAATATTCAGGTATAAAACAACAGGTCTTTTGAATAAGTTCAGCAACAGTTATCTCTCACTTGCAAATAAAGGAAAAGATTGACATTTTGGAAAACACACTTACTCGTGCTGAATTAGATGAGAAGATCGATTCAACTCACATGGCTGTCCATTATATACGAGGCTGGAGCCAGGAGGCGGTTAACTTTGTTTAGCATACCATCTGGGCCACTCGAGCACTTTTTGCCCTGTAAGTGTTTCCCCCTGTTTTAAGTCTTTATGTTAAGCTAACGTTCATATTGAACAGAGTAGACAGATATAAGAGGGATATCTATCATCTCATCTTCCTCTGATCAAAAAAGCAAATAAGTATATTTCCCAAAAAGTCAAACTCTTCCTTTAAAACATCTTATTGGGAAAACAATATTTCGGTCTTCAGATCTTCACTGTTAATAGCAAATATGAGACAATGTATGGCTTTCTCTGCCAATATTTTTAACAAACTGTAATGAAAGACGTGTGACGATCAAATGTCACTTTCAGTTTGTGCTGACAGGCCACTGTATTGCACAAGTGAGAAGAAATACACTACACCAAGAGTTTTCTGGAGGGGGGAGGTATGGGCACACATGAGGTGGACGGTACCTGCCCAGGAAATGCTCCTGTGCAACCTGCCAGGGGCTGGAGGGCCTGGGGGGACAGAGCCCAAACCCAGAGACCAGAGCGAGCCACCCACTGCAGGCGGGATGTCAGAGGACAGGTCGGTAGCACATGACGCCACATAACACATCGCATCCAATCACAAACCAGCATGGTGGTTGAGGATTGTGGTGAGGATAAAAAAAAAAAAAACAACATGAAAACAAACCAATCAGAACAAGGGAAAAACTCTTAAAGATAATGAGAAAAGAAACATTTTTGACAGGAAGAAAAAAATAGGAGTTGATGAGGTAAATAATGAGAAAATGCAAAGATGTATAACTGGAGGCAGGTGCAAGGGCAAGAGAGGACACCGGGTCAAGCATAGGACACCAGGCAAAAAAACATGTCAAAGCAGTTATCTTTGACGATCACTGACCCGAGCAAATTCAATGTGGCCTTTTATCACCTTCAGGTTCAAATAGAGTATTTACAGGCAATTTGGCTCTTAGCTCAGTCCATTAAAGGGGACCAAGGACGGGCATTCAGGCAGACAGGAAGGATGCGTTCATGCGTAACATTACATATTTTAGTCCATAATGATTTTCTGTTCTGTAGCTAAATATTGTGGATGTGTTTATTTTACTGATAATAGGATGACATTGTTTGTGGGATAAATAACTTAACTGCATTGATCAATGACAACAACCAATGACTCTCTCTGCTCAGACTGTCACTCACCAGTGTTGGAGCGCTGGATCAAGTTTGCCTTCCCTCCAAAACTGCTCTGTGTTTGGATTAGGGGCTCAGAGATGGAGGCTGGTGCAGGAGCAGCAGTGCTGGCTGGAGCGCTGGCTGTCTCGGTAGGAGGTTCCTTCACTCCCTCCATGGCCATGAGGACTGTGGAGAGCTCCTGCAGCGGCATGTTGCCGAGCTCCGAGGAGAAGGGACTGGGCGGGTTCTCAAGACACATCAGCCAGCTTGTGTTACCTGTGACAGAGAGACAGACACATGCATTAGACCACCGATCACCTGTAAAAAGACCACACAAGGGCTTTTGATTATTTTAGCCCACTAACTACCAATAAAACATGTTAATTTTACATTAGGTATGAAAGTTTACCATAGTATGACAGACTTTCTGATCATTTTCCTCCAGGGAACCATACACGTTAGAAAAGTATGAAAATAAAACTTGCAAAAGACACAAATAAGCTTGAGATGGACAATAACCACAGTTAACGTCAAGGTTCCTTTGTATTTGTGTAAATGTTTTTATTTTTGTAGTCATTATCTTCATGTGTTACTTAAGCTGCAAGCAGGGACTCTTCTAAGTGATATTCCTACCAGACGGTCTCCGTATGAAGATCTCTGCCCAGCCCTGTGTGAGCATGGGGACAAACTCAGCCAGGCTGGGGTTGTCTTTGAGAGGAGGGGGAGCAGACGGGGTGGCAGAGGTGGAGGAGGGAGGACCCAGACTATCCAGGGTGGAACCAGAGGAGGGAGAGAGCGGAGCAGCTAACTCGCCCTCAGAGGGGGACACCAGAGGACTGAGACTCTGAGCAGGACCGGCACGTAGAGCGTGGCCGCCTGCAATGGACAGAGAGAGGAAGGTCAACATCATTATCGTTATATGTCAGCTCTTCTCTTTATATTCAGGCCAGTATGAAACTGACAGCTCATCTGATTAGATTTTTGGAGAACTTGGTTAGTTATTATAAAACATCAGCATAAAGACAAGGAAGGTTAAAAAAAAAAAAAGATATTTGAAGACGTTTCGCCCCTCATCCAAGAGGCTTCTTCAGTTCAGTTCTGTGTACTATTAATTTAACAAATATAATAATATTTATTCATATTAGGGCTGCACTATTTGAAGAAAAAGTCATGTTGCGATTATTGTGGACAATATTACAATTCGATTATAATGGAACAAATGGTACAATGAGTCTACTTGCTTAATTATCAAGGAATGCACGAAATACTGACATTTTGAAGTCTATTTCTCAACTTGAATGAAGTTAAACTATAAGCAATATTTATAACAATAACAAGTAAAACAGATGTAAAACAGAACAAGGGAGCATGTTGCTCTCCAGAGGAGGTGGAGGCTAAAAGGAGCAAATATTGGCATACTGGCACCGGCTCAATGTACATCTGTCTAATGCAGAGACTCTATCCACAACCTTAAGGAGGAGGAACTGTACATGAGTGTATTAAATAAAGAGTATAATGTTTAGTTAACAGTATACTGTTAGTATCTATAATACTATATTCATTATAATTTCATATAATAGTATACTATTTTACCACTAGTCGAATATTAAATCCAGTTACAGCTGTTTCATTTCTGTGGGTTGTTTTTATTCTTCTAATATTTGTGCAAGCAAAAGGCTCAGTGTCTAATTTGTTAATGCTAATTACTAACTTGTCAATAATCATATTGTTCAACATTTAATGATTTGCTGTAGCACGTCAAACTTTTTTTTAATGTCCCGCCCCATCCAGGCTATGTTTGGTCGGTTGAGGAAAAGTGCCCATCAGCTCTGAAAAGTTGAACATTTTAAACAACAACACGCACCGATACAGCTAAAGTCCTTATAGGAAGTCTCTGATACAGCTAACGTTAATTGGCCAGTGAGCCAAACCCAAACCTTCCTCATCTTCTCCCTGTTTTCTTCTGTTTCACTACTTCAGCTGCGGCCAACGTCTCTCTGTCTCAGAGCGCCCGGAGCACCGGCATTTCTCTCGGTGCTCCGGTGGCGAGTCCGACTATGTTTTGAACAATTAGTGGCGGGGCGTGTAGGGGGGTTATGGTAGGTTGTTGTCTTAAAATTTACTGGCACTCTGCTCATAAATAATTTTTCTCATTGCATGTAGACTTATCTGTTTTTAGGGGCAAATGCAAGAGCCCAGTGTGGGCGGAGATAATGAGCAGACTGCAACGCACACAGAGAAGAGAGGGTCACATAAATTTTTTGCAGTTATGTAATCGAACATGACAAAATCGCGATTGCGATTAGATTAATCGTGCAGCCCTAATTCATATATAAAAATATAATAGTTGGGAGAGACGTCAGTCAGTCAGAACAGAAGAAGGCTCTTGGATGAGAAGCGAAACGTCTTCAAGTATCTTAAACAAAAGTCCAGTTGCCCTTGATTTGAACTTTCCTTAGATAACTATGACCTGGATGATGCAAACACATTCAGGGTGACTGACAAAGCCAAAAAGATTGACATCATTAAAATACACACTTGCATAATAAATAAGCCACAAGATCTAGTTACAACACCTTATGTCTTTCAGATCCACAAACACAAAATCCAAAGCACACAAAGTACAGACAGACATCAATGTATGAAAGATTACAACAAAGTAGCATCATTTTGCATCACATTTTCCTTTGAATGTACTATGAATCAGATATAGAGTAATGACAAACAATGCCACTAATCTTCATTAAAATGACATGTACCAGTGGTAGAGTGGAGTAGCGAAGAGATAAGAAAGGCAGGCACGGAAAAAAAGCATGGCTGCAAATCTGTGGAGGATAAAAGCTACCTGATTATTTCTCATTTCAAGACAGCAGGAACTGATTTTACCTGCCTCCAAAAAGAGATTTCAAAAATGGATATTGGAAATCAGCAATAACTGCTAAATGCTGTTAGATTTTGGCAACAATTCTTATACATGACAACGTAAATAGTCTAGTCTAAGGTGTGTTAGTAGTGTCCCACAAACTTTAAAATGTTTTCTTCAATGGCAAGTGTTACCTGCCAAGCTGCTGAATATTTTTATTACCTGACATGGAGCGGACCCGTATGCGTGTGGCTCTGTTGTGCTGCTGGCTTGACTGTGACTCCAGTTTGGCTGGAGCCTCTTTGGTTATTCTAGTGTGCAGTGATGGATCTGACCTTCAGGACCAGGAAAGAGAAATGATTACAAAGCAGCCACAAGACTACACTGATGCTAGGCTGTGAGGCTGTACTTAGGCACATCGGTGCTTTGAGCTAAATGCTATCATTAGCATGCTAACATCCCCACAATTACAATTCTAACATGTTGATGTTTAGTAGGTATAATGTTTACCGTGTTCACAATCTTAGTTTAGGTTGATGAGAATGATAACATGTGCTAATTAGCAGTTCTGCAGGTATATGGTCATAAACTAAATTACTGGACTACAAATGTTGACCTGATCATGACAGGGAATCATTAGGATTGATCCTCATTGGAACATGAATGTCTGGTTTAAATATCATGGCAGTCCATCCAATAGCTGTTGAGATATTTCACACAGACAGACCTTGGCATCCCTAAAGCCACTGGCTAAAAATCAGAGTGTGTGTGTGTGTGAGCGTGGCTCACCTTGTCATTTCCCCTCCTCCTCCCAGTCGTTCGGCCATATCCAGACCCAGCAGCGCTTGCGTTCTGACCCCTCCACTGGTGGTTATGGTCACCAGCTTGTTGCCCACCAACCAGGTCATACTGCGGCCCCCCGCCAAAAGGAACTCTGCAATGGGAGACCTAAGAGGACAAAAAAAAGTCAAAGTTATGACTACCACAGCCTCTCTCAGATCTTTTTACAAAAATCACCACTGTGAAGTGCAAACAACCATAAAAACAAACAAATATAATAAACAACTCCTTGCTAACCTCTTGGGCAGGGCTGAGAAGTTGGAAAAGACATATCGTGCCATCATGTCAAGACAGGTCTCCGTGAGTTCCAGGTGGACCGTCTTCAGCCCCTCGTCTGCCTGAGTCACCGCGTTTTCATCAGCGGAGCCCAGACTGCAGGTGGTGGTTGAGGTGTGCATCCTACAGGACGAAACAGAGAAAAGGTTAAACATCAGCGAGAAGGGCAGCTGAGGAAAAGGGAGGCTCCAGATATATATTTAACATGTAAATCAGGAACACAGAGACATGCAAGAATCATAAAAATCATCGTAAAAATCACAATGACAACGTTCACATTCTCTCTATATCACATGCAAAGCAAGCATTTATATGCAGACAGCAGACAATTAAAAACACAGGCACACACTGGGACATGGTATAAGTGGCCTCTTCAGCTGTGCTATCACATTGGTTATTTCCCTAAATGTAAATAAGGAAGCTGAAGGGATCTACACTGTATTGATGCTAAGTAAGCCACATGTAGAAGCTGTGCATGAGGGAATGTGTGCTGCAGCCAAGTCTCTTTATTAGTATTCACTGCAGAGTGAGCAGCATCTTGCATCCACAACCATTACTGCCTGCTCTACAGGCAAATCAGGTTAAAAGCACCTTTACAGAGTTAAAATCAGTCTCAATCAGGGCTGAAAAGATACTGGATGTGTATTCAGTCAAAATGAAGACACAAGTGGCTTGCTGCTCAGAAGTAAACACTCTCAAAATAACTGAACACTCTGCTTCCAACTGCGATGACTGCTCATCACAGTGGGGAGTATACAAGGCAGGTAGATTGTTTTCATGCATCATTCTGACAGAACCATAAAGAAAACCAAAGAAAATGTACATAAAGGAACAAATACTAAAACAAATGAGGCAGAAACAAACTATGAAAAGAATGAATTGAGAGTGATGCAAGAGGAACATCTGTCCTTGGCAGATCTAAAATTTTTTAACTTCGTGTCAGCCCCAGTTTGCAGTTTATATAAGACAGTATAATAGTGGAGGGAGGGCTGTCTGACAGGAATCAATCTCAACAGGAAATGCATGTTGTCATGGTTTCATACATCTACAAGATTACATCCTCAGTGTAAAATCCAATTCAAGTATGTTCACGAACGCAAATTAAATGTTTTAAAAATAGAAATCTATACACACAGTTAAAAAATTAGTAAATCTGAGGTTTAAATATGACAGATTTAAAAAATAAAAAACAGCTGTACAGATGCACTGTCCTGTCTTAAGAAGCAAGAAGAAATCTCTCACTCATACCAAGTCCCAGCATGTGACTACATAACTATTCCACACATTTTGTACTTACCATTCTTCCACTGACAATGATTAATTTTTTCACTTCAGTGTCTAGTGGAAACTAGTGTACGCCAAAAAACATGACCATGAAACACTCACGACTGAAACAGTGTGCTGTTCAGTGCTTTCTCTATTACGCTTTATTTCATTTCAAATACACAATCCAAAATAAAGCTGAATATTAGGGCATTCATGAGAATTCAATGCTTTGCTTTTCTTCAGTACACCTTTCAGTATAGACATGTGAGCGGCACAACATGAGCTTGACTAAAAACAAAGACTAAAACAAAATGTATTGCGATATTGACAAATTATGCAAATTAAAAGGTTTAGATTATTAACAAATGTTGCCTTAAACATGGTCATGTTGTCTGAAGTAAAACAAGTGTCCACCAGTCTTACTCGTCACTCAGGTGTTACCATTCAAGAGACACAAAACCAGCGGTCTGAGAAAATAGATTTGCAGCCATTTAGCAGTTGAAGCAGGTTAAACAGATCTACACTGCAGCTGTTTAGTCTGATCGAGTTCAATGTTACAGTAATTAAATACAATATATAGTAGTTTCAAACATTTAAGTACTGGGCTTTTACTGCCATCTTTTGGGCAGGAGGGGTATGACATAATCAATATAGTTGCACAACAGCCACATCTGACAACTGCAATGTTAGATCATTCATCTGTCTGTCATTTGAGCAAGTCAGCCAAGCAGAGATAAGCATAAAAGTATGAAGATAAGTCAGAGGTGTGTGTGTGTGTGTGTGTGTGTGTGTGTGTGTGTGTGTGATATGAATGATTTGAGTCTATACTCAAACATTCATTAAAAGTTCACATCAGCCGGCTAGTCCTAAAATCCCACAATAGGAGATTGCCATGGTCATAGCAGAAAAGTGTATGTTTGTGAGTGGAGCAAAACAAAACTATGTCAAGCAGGCAAACAAAGTTGTTGTCCCTGTCACTGGCCGAGGAAGCAGAAGTACCCTCCGACCAGGAAAAGGAAGGCAGAGTTGTATGTTGCGGTTGATCAGGATAAGATCCCGTCACTTTGGATACACATGCTTTGCACCAGTCCCTCCTGCCATTCATTTGCTTTTAGGCCAATCAAAACCAGTCAGCAGTACACCCAGCAAAAACAAAATCAAACCAAAGGCAACTTAAAATTAAATGAAAATAAAAGCAAAATCTTTGTTAGTGCAAAATCCAACAGAAAAAAGTGTTTTCCGATGTCTTCTGAAAACACTGCATGCAAAAGCAAATCATAAAAACCAAACCTAAAACAGCAGAGGTATGACCGCAGCCCAAAACAAACCAAAAGGTCGACACACAAATGTTTCTCCAACATGCACTACCCTCTCCAGGTGTCCCTGACAACAAACCACCCATCACCCGCCCAACGGACCCGCATGACAATGATCCTAGTCCCCATCACCCATCCCATGGAGGAAGCATCAAGTGTTTGGGTTGTGGTTTTTTTATTTGGTTACCCAGAAGGCTCTTCTCTAACCTGCGGACCGCATGTTCGGAGACACTGATGCTGCGGGAGCGGAAAGCGTCCATTGCTGACAGGTCCCTCAGCTCTTTAACTGGCGAGCTGCTGCTATTGGCTACCGCCGCTGCCGCCTTCGCCACTTTTGCTGCCCGCAGACTGGGCGGTGATGAGTACCCAAGAGCAAGGGGAACGGACCCGGGTTGGCGATAAGGTGGCAGTGGGCAGTAATGTGGTGGGTCATCGTGAGGGTGGCGGTGGTTTGGGAATGTGGGGGGAGAGTGCGGTGTGTGGAGGTACAGCAGGAGACAGCAGGAATCACGGTCAGAGCACCAGAGTAACATGAGCAGGTGACCAAAGGGCATATGCCATGGAAAGGGGGCAGGGTACAGAGGAAAGGGCCACATAGGTCAGAGGTCACAGGTGAAGGAAGGATCCAGGATGACCCGACCACCCCCCAAAACCACAACCACAACGCAGCACCCAATCGCAGGAGCCAGGGGAGAGGTCAAATGAAGAATTGAAAGAAAAACAAAACAAGGTGAAAATTAACAGCAGTGAACACTATGAATCAGATTACAGAAGAGCGGAGTAAGGAAAAGAGGATTAACAAAAAGGATAAACATTAAAATAAATAGGAAAAGACAAGCTACAGCAGAGGGTAAACAGCTTCTGAACTCGGAAAAGAAAATACACACAGAAAGTCTTCAGGAGAGCAACGAAATAAACATTATTTCACACAGCAGGTACAGAGTGAAGCCAAGGACTATTACAGAAGAAGTAAAATAGTAGGGATGGACTCAGCACAGGCTTGACATAATGGAAGTTAAAACAATGACTCATCCAACTGAAAATTAAATGCTGGGTTAGACCTGAGGGTTGGAGCACAGCAAGTCTGGACTAACTTCTCTGAGGGAGCCAATGAAGGACTAGACAAGACTAATAATTGTACTTACTGGTAGTTCAATAGACTTAAAAGGCAAGAAAGGTTTTTGGAACATCCTCAGTAATTTTTGTTTTCCATGACCTCATCTTATAAAGTGAATGTTGCATTTGTGAGAAAAGGCTGAATAGGAAAAAAGAAAAATAACCTTCATAAATTATTCATATAAAATCTGACAGGCAGCACTCCAACCTAACAGTGGGTAGTGAGCAGCACAAGGACAGGTCACGTCACTGGATGAATGATAACACAATATGAAACACTGAAAGTGAGTTTGAAAAAGAGCTGATATGGAAAAATCAATAGAAACTGATGTTAGTAGAGGCACCGTGTATCTCTATGAAGAGATGTAACAGGGGGTGTGCTTGATTGCAACGGAAACAAGAGTGTTACGAGGTTCTGAAATAAACCATCAGGTGTGGGGACTGAAACAAGATTCAGAGGACTTACACAAAGAGGGTGCAGCGTGGTCTCAAACAACATTGATTACTTTTTATAGTTGTTTTGGGTCCTCGAAATATGCACTGTAGAAGTATTATTTTAACAAGGAGATTAATTCTGAATATAGACTAAGCAGTGTGTGAACACACTACCACACTGGTGTCCCCAGGTCATTTTTGAAGAGCTCTCTGTCCAAACTGAAACACCCAGACAATATAATGACAGCTAAATCATTTCCTTTTAGTCCCATTTTCAGTTGGCGACACAGCCCAGTTAGTCTGCTGAGTCTTAGCTGGTTAAACATTTGTTCAGTCCCCTCCTTCTCTCTGTGATTACTATGTTTTTTAATGAGTTACTTTGGGTGTTTTTATCGTAGGTTGTTGCGTAGACTAAGACATGGACAACCGACAAACATTCACACCATGTACAGATGAGAATGACGCCTTGCTGAGAAAAGCTTCCTTACACCTCTGTGTGAAAGACAGTGTGTATTTCTTTTTGTGTACATGTAAAGTCTGTATGCACTGTGGTTACAAACAGTCAGATAGCAAGAAAGCAACCTCTGAAAGCCTTTCCTCTTGCCATCGCCATGTATGTTACAGGTGGTAGACACAGTAACGCAAACACCTGGACAATATAACTTAATCCACAACTACACAAACTGCAGGAGTGTGGCCTTAGATTACATTATGTTATACAGGTGTTCATATTATTTTGTCTACCCCTTGTATGTCAGTAATATGAGAAGTGAATTTTGGATTCAAAAAAATAAATCGTGGCAGAAAAACAACAAATGTAAAAAGCATAAACAATAAATAAAATGAACGAATGAGCACCATGGCAACCTGAGAGGAGTCATTGCGACGATCACGCCACAGTAGCAGTCATGCTGAGTCCCCTGTTACCTTGGCAACCCCAAACCGTCTTACACAACAAGGGCCACATGGTCAGTGTGTGGTGCTGCTGGTTTGTACGTCACCACTTGCAGATGTGTCTGTATGTAAGCTTTACCTCTTAGGCCGTTCATTGAGGCTGGTGCTTCGGGCACGAAATGAACTTTGCTCGTGACCGTCGTCGAATGGCAGCAGAGCATTGGAGCGTAAACCCTGAAGACACAGACAAAAAGTGTGAATCTCAAGCAAAACTGAAAAACTAAATTAAATTAAGTTAATGTAAAAATATTTAAGTGTAAAGCTCATAAGATTTAAATTTCACATGGTTACTACTGGACCCCGATAGGTTATGTAGACGAGAGTCCTCAGGGTACCAGTGAGACTCAAGGGTTCTCCCTGCTTCCAGTCTATATGCTAAGCTGGCTCCAGCTTCACATCTACCACACAAACATATCTTCTAATGTAAGCAAAAAGGCACATTTTCCCAAAATGTATTCTGTATAACTATTCCTTTAAAAAGGTATTATTGAATACTGAGTAGACTACAAATTATTCTCAGTAACTGAACAGTGCATAGAGCCCCTCGATTTCCAGGAGTGGGTGAGACAGTTAGGAAAGGTTACAGCACATAAAAGAAAATATTTTCTCAAATATGAAACTTTCTTTTATAAATGCGTAAGCAAAAGGATGAGGTGAAAGCACACTGATTTTATTTTCCCTGAGTTATGCTTTTATACTTTCTCTTAGCATTGCATAGTTTCTCTTTTTCTCTGTATGTGTATTGTTTATGTGTTTGTGTGGGCTGGGAATGGAAAATTGGAGAAGTTCTGAGTTTGGAGACGGACTAATTACCAGTTGCAACAGCATGGCTGGTATTGTTTTCACAATTGTGAGTAAGTGCGTGTCAGTCATCATGTCAAAATGTGCTCCAGAAGACACCTACTGTAGCGGGAATTACCACACGTCACAACTGTGTAAGATGCAGTCACCAAACTTTACAGGTGTTTAAAGATCGAAATGAAAGAATTCTAAGATGGGTGTGGTCCGAGCATGGGCGCTGGAAGCAGGGGGGTAGGAGGTAGGGAAGGGGCACTGACAATATCGACAATCTCACATCTGTTGTGTCATGTGTTTCATTGCGCCATACACACCAATTTGTCTTCGTGGCTGATGCGATCCCATCACAAGATGGTCAGTGCTGATGTTATATTTCAAAATAAAAGTCATAAAAACAGGAAGACAAACCTTTGTGATATACTGAACAAAGTCCTTGCGAAAGGGGAGTCTGCAGCGTATGAACCACATGGCGATCACATGGTGGGCCAGCGACACAATGTACTGGTTGAACCTAACGGGAATGGGAGAAACAGGTCAGAATGTGTCTGTGCATCTGAGAATATACACGTGCCCGTGTGTATGTGAGCACTTACTTGGAAGGGTTAGTGTAGGGTAGAGAGATGGCAAACACACTGACATACTGCTCAGCTACAAAGTTGGCATACAGATGGGGCAGGCGCACCAGACCTATTAAAACAGAATAAAAAGAAAGAACACGTCTAACCAAACACTTCCTTTTTCTGTGACAGAAAACTTTGATGTGACTGAATGATCTTGAACATTCAATGATGTTAAAGACATTTTCAGAAAAGCTTTTGGTGCTCACTGGAGAGGAACTCGAGCATAGGAGACGCCATGGCCACGGTGGCGGAGATGTGGGTGAGCTTGACGATAAGAGCGGGGAGGAGCTTGATCATGATGTCAGGCATCTCCACGGTGCACATTGTAAGCGCCACCACACACTGTTTGGCACAGCGGTAAATGAGGCCGGTCTCGAGGCACTGAACCAGCTCTCTCTATAGAATGGAAACAAAATTATCTAACGTCATTCCAGTTGTGGAGGGGCTAGTAAATCAGAGAGATAAGGTGGTGTGTAGCATACAGACACCAGCTATACTGGGACGTCATAGCCCACATGTGGATGTTCTGGCTCCAAACATCTGACTAGATAGTCAGTAAACCCAACATGCAAACTTCAAAACATCCTAGAAACCAGACTATTACTTTCTACAGACTATCGTTTGTACCTGTCTCGACTGCTCCAGGTAGTTATGGTAGGAGGTGATCGCTGTGAGGACAGGAACCACTGCCAGCTGAACATCAGTGCGGGAAAACCCCTCAGGGGTCTTCTTCAAGCGCTCTGAGATCAGCCGATCCGTCACCTACGAGTACATCGGCGAAGAAATTAGCAACATATAGTGGCATTTGGTCATGTGGAGACGAAGCAAATTCACATGTGTGCAGACTTGTAAGTATATGTTTATATGCACTGTCTTCATTTGAACTACCATGCAGCACAGTGTAGAGCAGAGCTGGTCCAGGCTGCACGGCGACGTCAGCAACAGCACTTTGTACTGCAGCGTCCATGGCAGCTTGTCGAGAACCAGCTTCAGCACCTTCCAATCTGTCTCCTACAAGAGAAAAATAACCATGTCTGATCTCTTTAAAGATAAAATCATCTGTTAGAAGTGTATCTGTGTGGTGTGAAGAGTCATTTGCTACACAACCCTGGAGCATTAGTGATACAAGAAATAGCAGATACAGTTTTGACAGAGACATTGTACTCCATGCATGCCACATATCTGTGTGTTGAATGTAATATTTATGTGTATGTGTACCATCTTGAGGCACTGCAGGAGAACACCAAAGGCAGGTGCATAGGGCAGGTAGGCTGAGCGTATGGAGGCTGTCGTAGCAGGTGGTGCAACGGGGGGAGCGGGACTGCCGGCAGGAGGAGATGTTGAACCTGCGGGCTTCTTTTCACTCACACGCTTCTCTGACTCCCTGGCAACAAAAGACACAGTTAATAGTTCATATTTAGATGACTGGATGATAATAAGCAAAACAGATGCAGGTAAGAGCTGTTGCAAAAAGTGGTACGCGCGCCTCCTCACCCGGTGTCACAGTAGCAGTAAGGGCTGAACCTCATGGCCCTGTCTTTGTTGGGGACACCGAGACGGTGAAGCGAGTCCGCTCGCATCATCAGGAAGAAGTCAAACACCTGAAGGAGAGAATAAGAAGTTAAAAGAAAAAGAAGTCAACAGGCCTACACATAAACAAATGGAGTAAGAGATACACAAATATGAAGAGGAAAAAGAATCCCTCTTACCTGTAGCCTAATACTGGAAGCGATAACTGAACAGTACTTTTTCTTGTAGTGAAGCTGTAGGTGGCTGATGAGCAACTCGTACACACGACTAGCATGGCTGGCTGGTAGGCTGTAAAGCTTGCTCTGCCAGGAGAGAAAGAGATGGAGGTTTATCACCAGATACGTTTCTCCCAGATTCACAAATACTTTTCTCAATTGCAACCCAGGAAAAAATGTTTTGAGTCCATTTTCTTTCCCCATAACTTGATCATCTTATGTTAAAAGATAAAGATAAGTTGATATTAAATCAATAGGATTATACAATATTAATAACTTACACTTTACATTTACTTATTGTTTTTGTGTGTCAATAAATGTTTTTTTGTCTTTTTTGGGTGCTGCATGAACCTTTTGTTTAAATCCAAAGAAGGTTTTGAAGTGGATTTAGCTCACTAACCAGTAAGGGTCGAACCATGCAGACTGCATTAATATCTGTAAACACGCTTCTTTAGAAATCACTGATAATACACTTTTGGTTCTTTATGCTGACGCCCAATTTAAGAAGTTTCCAAATATCAAAAGATGTTAAGTTTGTAGGACACAAAGTGTTTCAGATCTTTTTAAAAGGTCTCTTGCTTGGTCACTTTTTTGAATCTAGCCTTCAATATTTGCATGTGTGTACCTGCAGGATTTCCAGCAGGCCCAGTATAGCAGTCCTGACATCCTCCATAGGAGACTCTGCTGTAGGGTCTCTCTCAGGAATCTCTAGGGGCCCTGGACACACCAGAGAGCGACTTGCCACCTACACAGAGACAAACACAAAAAAAATGATCTCATCATGCATTGAGACAATGTGAGCATCTGTGTATGTGTGAGCTTGTGTGAATGTGTACCCGCTCAATGATGTCCAGCAGGCTGTTGAAGTGGTGTGTGTTGCAGCCCTCAGCGAGGTCCACCAGTAGCTGGGTGGCCTGTTTTCTGACGGCCAGGTCCCGGTCTTCAGCTATCCCATTGATCTGGGGGATCACTACCATTTCAATCAACTCATCCTGCAACCAGTCAATGAGGAAACAAGACAAAGAGTTTTATCTTGTTGGATTTGAATGACATATCTGATCAAATCGAATCAAAACAAACATCCACACGTTAAAAACCACACATCAGTGCACAGCAGCAAAACAGGATGCAAATGTGACTGTATGCGTGCATACTGACCTCGTAGAGTTGTCGGTTGGTATTGAGAACAAAGGACAGGATATGAAGCACTTTGATCCTTATTACACTGCGAGTCTCGTTCCTTTGGAACCAGACAGCAATCGAGGCGATGATCAACAAGAGGAACACAAAGAAAAATCAAAACCTGGTCACTGAGGCGTTCGATTTCATTACCATATCATTACCATTAAGATCTTTCTGTGCTTCCTACCTGAAGAATTTCTCCATTAGGCGGTGAAGGCTCTGAATCCAGCCGTCCTTGGCTGGCTGGATAGACTGGGCCCTGTAGGAGATGAGGGTCAGCACTGAAGCATCCTGTCACACACACACAAAAGATTAAGATTAGAAACGTAGCAGCAGTATGTATGAAGACCAAATGACAGCATGACACCAAGGGATGGAATCTCAACAACACTAACAGGTCTTTTGTCAGCACATTTCTCCACCAGACTGAAGAACTTCTCTGTTGAGCCGTGGTAACCGTTCTGCTCATATAGCTCCTCTACTGTGGTCAGCAGCTCATACACGATGACCTTCAACTCCGCACTGCCTATTGTCTGTGAAGACAGATGTGACACGCTACTTGCTCAAAAAAGAATTGGTATTTTACTCTGTGTGTGTGTGTGTGCATTATATACTGTATGTGTGTACCTGGATCTGCTGCAGCAGTCGCTCTATGATTCCCAGCAGGATGTCCCAGGTGACCACCTGCAGCTCTTTGCCATACTTCTTGATTAGTCTCGTGATGGAGAGGACGATTTCATAGGACACCACCTCATTGGCACATGACATGGCCTGAGTGGCAGAGGTCAGACAGCGACAGTCATCACAACTGCTTTACTGCATTCATAGTCTAGAATAGTCTTGTTTTATCAGACTACCTTCTATATAGTCATTTCTTATGTATCTTTAGTCATTATTGTTCAATCTCAGCTTTACTCAATCCTTAAAACTTGGGAAGTTACGCTGGATAGTGCTTGATAGAATATATTTACAGCAGTAGTCTATGACAGTAAACTGATTATCTTTGGGTTTGGACAAAACAAGAACTATTGGTGTATAACCTTTAGGCTTCAAGAAATTGTGAAAGGCATTTTCTATGTTTTGTGACATTTTGTAGACCTGAGAAAAACTGAGAAAATAAGTTTCAGATTATTCAATAATGAAATTAATCATTATTTTTTTCCCCTTATTTTGCCAAGAATGCATTAGGTTTATTTTCATGTAATTTAAGAAATAAGATCATTTTGGCTGAGATAACATAATCAGAAAGAACATTATGTGTATGTGTTGGGGCTGGACGATATGGCCAAAAAATCACGATAAAAAGTTTCATATCAATCGATGTCAATAAGTATCAAATTGTTATTTCTTTCGAGTTTAAAGGATGATTTTTGCTCCTGAGTGAAAGTTGAAGAAACCTGATGGTTAACTGTGGTTTAAACTCTTCTTTATGGTCAACACTTGAGGCCAAATAGAGGATCACTTCACAAATCTGAGGTAGAACATTCAAAACAATTATGATATATCTTTGTCAACAAATATGCATGAGTAAAATTAAGTTAAAGCATTTTTCAGTCCTTTTTCCTCAACAATAATAACAATAATTAAAAAAATTCCTAATTTGTGTGTGATTCAACATTTGTTAAATTGTTATTGAAATGATATAGCAATAATTATTGTTATTGTTTTATTGTCCAGCCCTGGCATGTGTTTTACCTTGTAGAAAGAGGGCAGAACAAGTGTAGGTGTGTTTTTGAGGGCGGGGAGTCTGTGTGCACCCCACAGAGCCATTCCAACAAAGAATACAGCTCCTCTCAACAATGGTGCATCCTCCATGTACACCCTGGTCCAGGTTGCAGGTAAATAAAGAGACACACATTATCGAAGAAACACATGTCATCACAAAAATATATTTTCAGTAATGCACCACAAGCTCAGAAAATATGCTTAAACCAGGAGCAATACCTCTCCTCCATAATGCGACACATGGTGTAAATGGCACTGTGGCCGAGGTGAGTCCCCAACACCTTCCTCATCAGCTAGAGAGGCAGAGAGCAGCACAACAAGAGAGAACAACAAACAACACCGGAGGCGGTTATGAATTGTGCACTTTCACGTCAGATAAAAGCAAATGTGTGTGTGTGTGTGTGTGTGTGTGCGCGCTCTCACCTTCCAGCAGGATTCACAAAACTCCTTGACGTTGACAGTACGGCAGAGAGTGATGATGAAGAAAGTGAGGGAGTCTGAGGGCAGGCAGTTGTAACACACCACTGCATCCAGTACTTGTAGTGCCACCTGAACACATCATACACAGTCACACACACAAGCAGTACAAAAACTGATCAGCATCAAACATGCAAAGGCCTTCAGCTGAGACCGCTGTTGAATACAAGCCAACTGCGTTAATTATTTTTGCATAGTGCTTTGATTATTAAAAAAAAAATGTCTGTGGTTCATAAATTCAAGATTAGAGTAGGTGTCACTAGATTGGCTGTGTTAATTATGTAGTTAATGGGTACTGGTGATGTTTACATAATCACTTGTTTACAATAAAACCATGTGCATTTTTAAAAGTCATAACAAGAGGAAAGTAGTTCATTATAAACCTCTTGCCATTTGATTGTTTAAAATTAGGCGTCACATGCTCGCCTCACGTTTTTATATGGCATGGCTAAATGTTTAAGGAATTCCACTGTAGTATAAATGTAATCAGCACTATATGAGTCTGTCATGCCATCACCAATTAAAAACATGGCAGTACATCTGCAAGCTTCACATCGGGAAACTGCTCTCTAATCTTGATAAATTCACATTCAGCATGTTGCAAAACCTGTAGACAACTGGAGATTTTAGTAAATCAAAGCATATCAACAACCCAGGTCCACAAACAATCACATTTTGAGAATCAGAAAAACACTTGAAATGAAATAAGATCTCTTCCCTCAGTGCCTCGGTTTGCTATGACAACACGGTGCTTATAAATACACACCCAGTGAACACGATATAAAAGATGAAAAGGCCATCTGCATCCACACAATTTAAACAGAAATGTCAGTTTCTTCATCATTTATTTCAAAATTATTGACGGTGAAAAGAATGGCTTTTGATAGTGATTATGCAGGTTAACTGTATACAATGGCTTTGTACTCCATTCTCACACTATTTGCGAGACCTTTGAGTAACTGAACCACTGAATGACCGAAGGTCTTCGCTGGCTCAGAAATGTCATCTTACTACCAGTGAACAACAACAGTAACTTTTGAGCAGGGACGGCCAGCATGTACTGTTGAATACCAACGAGATGTCTGAACAAAGACAGTGTTGATTGTTCTTCAGATGACACTTGAAAACATGTTACACTGCAGTGATAGTTGCTTCAGTTTAACTCAAATCTGTAAGTAATGTGAAGAAATAAACAAATACCTACCTCAATATCTGTTGAAGATGTTGTTCTATTGCACAGGAGACAGATTTTCCTGTAAAGAGCACAACAGAACGAGCAAAATGCATGTTAATAACATTTTTTGATTAAAAAACAACAGAGATGTGTTTATTTGTGTCTCTGACTTACTGGACCATGACGGAGACATTTTGGTCCAGATAGCAGCTGTTGAACTTCACCAGATTTACAAGAACGTGAAGAAAGTCGGAGGTGAGACCTATTTCCATCCACAGGAGGACAAAGGGTGCTGATAGAAAGGAGATAACAGTGAATAAAGGTGTGTAACAGACCACTCTTTGTCAGTTACAATTACAAACTCTACTACAAAGCGTGGTTCACATTAGCTTGGATCTCAATTACAAGGGTGTGTCAGCTACACCAGAGGGTTAACAGTCACCGTAGCACTGAAATATGTTTAGTTTAGTTTTTAAATCTTCATTGTAAAGTCACCATATCTGTGCCCACAGTTGAACACAAAATCCATCTACAAAAACAGAACAGCGATCACAAGTTGAAACTAACCGACTGAGACGTAACAGAGACATACAAAACATTTACAACTATCTAGTATGAAACCTAATACGCCATTTCAGTGTTTGCAAGTTAGTTTATGGGCTGTATTTATTCTGTGTTTGACATCACTGGAATCAAGATTATCAAATCCAAATATTAACATTGCAATTCAAAACGAAAGAGGATTATGGTGATGAATTATGCTGATAATACATTTTGAAAGTGCTTTAATATTTGTTTGTTTTACCTATGTCCTCCTCTAGGTATGTGATGTCTTTCCCGTTCTCAGTTAAGGCTTTGAAGACTTCCAGCCTATCAGATAGGTCCTCGTTGCATGGTTGGTAGTCTCTGATCTCCTTGAAAAAGTAGGCTCTCAGCGGGCCGAGCCGCTCACCCTTCACATGAACAGTGAACGTGGCTTTCATAAGATAACAGGAGCTATATTCACATTTTGTATTTGCTTGTGTGTGTGCGCATTGTGTCTATGTACCTGTCCCTGTATAATGGCCCTCAGCAGCTGCAGGACAGCGTGTCTGGCTTCAGGTGGTTGCTCTGGAGACAGCATGTCCTCCACAGCTTTCCATACTGCCTCCACTCCATGCTGAAACACACATACGCATGTGCACACAGATTTAAAAACAAAACAAATAAGACTACATGTACTGCTATGACAAAAATACTACACCCAGTGCAGACTCACCTCCTCAAATTTTTTAGTTTTGGCAAGATCACAGACATGGTTCATCATGCGAACACGGTTGCTCAGACCGCAGTCCGGGTGGAGCTCCTGAAAAACAACAAGGTCATGACACGATGCAGAACATGATGACATGGAAATTCAAAGCGTGGTGAGTTTGAGTGCATATGAGCATGCACAGGTGTTCTCTTCTGCACACCTTGATAATGTCAGTCGTAATGATAAACTCAGACGGTCTGTTATCACTCTGTTTGCTTGGTGGTCGTGGGGGTCCCAGCCCAAAGATCCCCTTCACCTTGTCCCTGAGACTCTCCTTGCTTGGTTGTTTATTCATGGCCCAACCTGGAGGCGTGGTAGACTGCACAGGCTGGGACTGACGGCTGCCTGGAAAAAGAGTAACACACATTTTACATTATGCATCACAGTAAGCTTCGGTTATTAAAGTGCAAAAGCTAAAGGATAGAAAGACGTGACGTTTCTTGAAGGCAAGCAGTTTGATGGATGGTCAAAGTAAAACATACGTGTGCTCAAACAAAACCCATTGCAATTGTAAAATCAATTTTCACAGAGCTATTAAAAGCATCAGCAATTACCTTTTCCTATGATTTAGCATTACCTAAGCAAATATGATGCTAAAGATCTAAACAGTCAGTTATCCCAATATACAAACACCTACTAGTTTTCGTATGAACTATTTCTTCAGTGACTCCCACTGAAATGTTCACAGTGAGGTATGTGGATTACCCAGAGTAACTGAGATGCTGTTTCCAGAAGGAAACACTGTTGGGTTACCCTTGATTGATTATTGCAGCAAAATCATGAAATATATCTGTCCAGGTGCGTCAGAGAGCTGCAATTGTATACCTAAGTTTAACTCTAATATATCCCCCATATTCACGTCATCTTCTCTTTGTTGTCTTTTTCCAATGACTCAACATTTGGGCAGTGTGGAGTTTTAATATGGATCTTAAAGGGAACTTCTTATGCATGATGAAATAAGATTTCTATTTATGATGACTATTGTCATTTTGTCCCTCATTTATCTTTTTGTCTCCTTCTCAGTCTTTGGCAGTTTGAAGTCTTAAGTGTCTTCCAGGAAATACGAATGTGGTGAGAAAATTTGGTAATTGTCTCTCCTGGGCTGTGCACTTCTAGCTGTTATAAATTGTGTATTCTCACTAAACGGTTGTATATTATTGTACCATAACTCTGTCTGTAAGGTGGATATTTTCTTTCTCATGACACCCAACCAGCCTAAGATAACAAAGGTCAACAATCTTAATTAACAGACATTTATTACACTTATGGCTGCATCTCGAAACCATAACAGGTCAGTTAAGTATGTAAATAAGGTGAACAGACCATTCCAGACTCCCACCCACTATTATCCAGCAGTGAAGTTTGGAGTCCCAGCCTGTGGCTACATGTATAAACCAGGTTTTGGAAATTAGCTGTCATGTGGACTTGACAGAGGGGAGGGGAGGTGAGCAGACAGACAACGACTTCACTGTTTCAGTTCAACAACAACAACAATAACAACCACCACCACCACATCGATGCAAGGTAGCCTCCCACCAGAGCAAATTACATCCATGAGCACTTGACAAAATAAACATGGTCTAATCAGGAGAAATGCAACCTATTAACTTAAACCGTTAGATAACGTCAGGCATTACGTTGCCTGTCGAGGTCTGAGTTAGCAATCCTCTGTGGCATTCAAGGTCTGGTAGCATAAAAAAACTGCACGCCCCCCCCTCTCCCCTTCTCCCCCTCTCACCTTATTGGAGAAAAGTCACTTTCGGTTTCATTGACTTACAGCTTCGTCCATATGCAGTTAACGTTAACCTAACAGAGCTGTATGTGTCTGTGCATTTATATTACTCTGTACTTGCTGCTGAAAGCTGGTCCTCAACCGGATGACACACTAATGTTCTGACAGGGCCACTTCCTACAAAAACACGTTCACTGCTTTCGCTTGACGGGAAATGTAGTTCTGATCAAGCTAAACCCAAACTATGCTAACAGCCGTTTATAAGTCTGGGATTATTTATCATGACAAATGCAGAGCAAAACATTTACAGTAACTGCACGCATCTGTTCTGTTTCCCAACAGCCGCGAAAAACTAGAACAGTAACGTTATCAATACATGTTACTAAAACTGAAACGTTAGTACCTAACGGCTAAGTAGCGGCTAGCTAAACATGCTAACGGTGCTGAAGTTGGTTCCATGTTGGAGTCAGAAGCCGTACCGTCAGGCTGCCTGTGAGTGGAGCTTTTTTCGAAAACAAGGTTGACTTCTTGTAATTGAATTGTTTCATTGAACTCAACTTTGTTGTATTGCTATGTTATATGGTCAAGAGCATGCTAAAGATTGCTGTGAAAAAAGGAGCGAAACAAACATTTCGAATGGTAAGTAGTAGAAACAGCAAAATACTTAACGTTATTCGCTGTAAGTTAAGGTACCTTATAAGTACTTTGGTGTAAACACAACATACTACTGATTATGTTAATAATGCACTGCAAATGGTAACAGTTTTGTTGGCGTTACAATAATACTGTATGAGGTCTCTGGATGTATGTCCAAAGTCAAGCTCATGACCAATTTGTTAAAAAGATAGTCATTCAAGGAGTATAGACCAGATGTTTTCATTATGTTCCAACTGTACATCAAATCCATAATAACTACTAATTAGTAGAATTGCTTGTAAATTAGCAAAAGAGGCTGCAAATATTGACCTGATGGTGAATTTTAGTAAGACATAATAAAGTGTTTTTAATAAGCATAGATTGTGAAGGAAGATAATGAAAGCAGTTAGAGGAAAAGAGAACAAGTTGTGTTGTTTTTTTAGGTATACTGTAAAAGCAGGAGTAGTAATGATTAAACTGAGATGATGGAGGACAGTACTAGATTTAAAATAGGAACTCAGGGAAGTGTGGTTTTTGTGATCAGGAAGACACTGTAGACCTTGTTGTGCTTCACTGTCCTAGATATTAAATTAAATGATTCTCAGACTAGCTCAGAAGAGCTGTGTTATTTAATTCTGTTTTAGTATCTTAGTGTTTTTTGAGCTTAAATTTAAAATACCAATTTAAGTTGTTTTATCAAAATGATTGTTATTTCCTTCATGCATTTATTTATATAAGGGATTCAAGGGATTCAACTTCCCCTCGTGACCAGAAACTACGAATGAGAAACTATCTTCATCTAAATGCTTCACCCCCGCTGCAGCACGAGGGTCTGTTATGTCGTCCAGTGTTTCTTTATGGCCTCTCCTTACTTCATGCAAAGCAGGTCTGTAATCACTCGGAGTGGTAATCAAAATGCTGGCTGCACACCTGCGGCCTCTCTCAAGTCCAAACTTACCAACAGACGGAGGAATGTGGATCCAGTTTCCTCTGTGGCCGTGAAAGTGGAGGAGGATGATGATGATGATGAGGCGAGGATCTGCGAGCAAAGACCCTCCTCGGCCCCCTTATCAACGGGTAATGTTAACGTTACACAACACAGACACAAATTAACCATAACGTTAAGTCATAAACTAGCTTTACAGACTGTCTGCTCCAGGGCTGCGAAAGCTGCCATGGTTGTTACCAAAAACAACAATAATGCCTTATTTGCTACTGTTGACAGGCTGGCAAATCCTACTGTGCTGAAGCTGAACTTTAATCCACTAAACCATGCAATGTTTAACCAGGTGTAGATATAGAGTATAGTATTGTCCTACCTTCCACTGAAGGTTTACAGCTATAAAGCCTTGATATTCTCCCTACAGGCTTTTTCAAACATGTTTTTAACTGCATGGCATCAGACTTCTTTAAACAGTCATCACACCTTAACTCTAAGGCTGTTCCCCACAGGCCCTGAAAACTGCAGTTATTAAAACATAACCATAAAGATAACTCACGAATGAACACTTACAGGCCCATATCAACCCTGTCATTTTTTAGTAATTTTTTTAACAGCTTAACACTCTCTTGGCCCTAAACAATTGCTTTGATGTTTTCCAGACAGGACTTTGACCACATCACAGCACAGAGACTGCTCTTAAGGTCTTGAATGGGATCCACTCATATACAGACAATGGAAAAGTTTCAGTCTTAGTATTATTAGATCTCAGTGCTGCATTCAAAACAATTGACATCAACATATTACTACACACACAGGAAAACTGGGTGGGACTTTCTGGGACAGTGCTAAACTGGTTTAAATCCTAAGAACAGGGACTACTTTGTGTTTAAGACGATACAAAATCATTAGGCTCAACTACTGTCAAAATTAAACACGGACAAGCAGCATTCAGTCTTTATGCACCACACATACTACTTATGTGATCTTCAATGAGGTGATCACATACTTTGCACGGATGTCTAGAAACTTTTTGCCACACAGTCTACTCTCTTTTTAATGCACACTTGCTTTGTTGCCTGCTGGGTCAGATATTTCTCATTCTCTCTCCCCTGTGCTCATTCAGGTGGTTGCCCTGAACTCTTCCCCGACAGGATGGCACAACCAAAAACAGAAACGGACACTTTACCACTGTCTTCACACAGCCAGAGGAGGAGACAGTTAAAGGTGGAATATGACGGGGATGAAGGCGCAACACCGGTGAAGACTGAGCACTGGGAACCTCTCGACTGGAAGAAACAATTAGGATACATTCAGGAGATGAGGAGCGGCCGTGATGCACCTGTGGACAACATGGGAGCAGAGAAATGCTACGACACAGAGGCCCCTGCACGTGTAGGTGTGGTTTCAGTTTTTTCAAAATAATTCAGTAGTTAAAATCTATTCAATCTGATTCCCTCTGTTGTCTTGTCTGTCGGCACAGGTGAGACGTTTCCAGGTGCTGGTTTCACTCATGCTGTCTAGCCAAACCAAGGACCAGGTGACAGCAGAAGCTATGCAGAAGCTCCGAGCTCACGGCTGTACGGTGGAAAATATACTCGCTACTGATGACGAAACACTGGGAAAACTCATCTACCCCGTCGGCTTCTGGAGGGTAATGCAGAAGTCTTTTTTTATGTGTTACATCACTTAACCTTAATGAAATCGGTTTAGGAGCTGTGCTTCCATCCTCTCACCCTTCTCCTTTCATCAGTTTAGCACCTTATTGAATGGTTTCTCTCTCCCCACCCTTTTTTAGACTAAGGTGAAGTATGTTAAGCTGACATCGGCCATGCTGCAGAAGGAGTTTGGCGGGGACATCCCAGACAGCGTGGAGGGGTTGGTCCGCCTGCCCGGAGTTGGACCTAAGATGGCTCACTTGGCTATGGACATCGCCTGGGACCAGGTGTCCGGCATTGGTGGGGGCACACTCCTGAAGCATGAGCATTAACTTACAAATCAGATGGAATAAATAGTCACATATAGATGGAAACAAGCGTCAGTCTGCCTCTTGATAACTAAGGCAATAGTTATCAAGTTTTCTTTGGCGGTACGACTCCTGTATATTTGTGACGCCCAGAGAGACAAATATATTTTTAAGTTTTTATATTTCAGTTAACATGTCAGAATACCTCAATCCGTGCACGCCATTGTGCCGCAGTGTTTGAAAAGAAAGAGGCTACTACTAGGACTGCAACTAATTGTTATTTCATCAACTCATTATTTTTTTTCAATTAATTGATTGTTTGGTCTTTAAAATGTCTGAAAATAGTAACAAATGTCCATCACAAACAGTCCAAATATAAACTAAATTCTATAAAACATAAAACTCACAATTAAGAAGCAGGAATTGGGTATTGTTTGGCAGTGGTGCTTCATAAGTGACTTGATGATTAATTGGATAATCGCTTCAGAAAAATAACAGATTAAACAGATATAGAAAAAATACAGTTTATCTGTTTAGAGTAGACATAGTGAGTCCAACATCACCATTCACTGTTTTCTGTAAATGTAAATGGTTATGTGTGTGTGTGTGTCTCATTTATAGTGCTGATTTTTTTGTGTAGGTGTGGACACACACGTGCATCGTATCTCGAATAGGCTGGGATGGCTCAAGAAACCAACCAAGAACCCAGAGGAAACACGCAAGGCCCTGGAGGAGTGGTTACCCAGGTAACAGCATGACTGATTCACCACTGACCCATAACAACCTGATCAATATAGAGACCAACAAATCTATGAAGATCAGAGTCACCAGGACTGACCCAGATGCGTACAGCACATCATTGACTCTGGTGGTTAATAGGAACTCCTCACTATATGAGTAACGTAACTGTTGTAATTTCATTTTTAATGATGAGGAATGACAAATCCATCATCTGCAAAATGATTTTCAGTAAGTCTGTCTCTGCCAACAATGATTTTAACCTATTACAGGAACAGTAACCTCTGGTAGTTCAAAACAGGGAGATACAATATTTTGTGCACATTTTCTACATATACCTGTCAGATTTGGGCATATTTTAGAATTAGATCATATAGCTGTTTAAGTGAAATAATTATATACAGAAACAAACCACTATGTCTTTAATTTGCTAGCAGCCGATGATTTAAAGCTGCTTTAATCAATATTTTTAGATTATCATTGGGATCAAATGACTACATGGAATATGAGAGGGGTCGGTTGTAGTGATGAACCCTCAGAGAATTATCGCCCAACACTGCAGCTCCCCTGGAACATTTCTGCGTTGTTTGGTTTTACGCCCTGCAGACTTTACTCTATGATGCTCCACATCTGCTAGATGTGTAAAAATGCAGCTGTTGGCTAACAAGTTTCCCATGTCAGCGGAAAAGGTGATAATATGTTATTGTTACAGTGCTATTCCCAAATGAGCAAAAAAAAACAATTAATACAGGTCTACAGTAAGCATGAGATTTCCTCTCTAACTCTGTTGCAGGGAGCTGTGGAGTGAGATCAACTGGCTGCTCGTGGGCTTCGGACAGCAGGTTTGTCTACCCATCAACCCTCTCTGCTCAGTGTGTCTGAACCAGCACAGCTGTCCATCTGCCCACAAGAACTCTCCTACAAAGAGGCCTAAAGCTAGATCTCCATGGTCTCTGAGTCCAACCTCTTCCTTTAAAACCAAAACTGAACCGGAGTTTGCTGTTAAAGATGAGAGAACAAAGAAGGAGCCACGGTCCACACCCATTTCCCCGACCACGCAGAGAAGGAAGCTAAAAAGCAAGGTTAATCATTAAGTTGGTTGTCACATAAGTTTGTCCGAGCGGTGACAAAAAGACTTCAATGTATACGCACACACTGAAAACATGCATCTAAGCTAAATGCTGATGTGATTATTGTGATATTTGTGTTTTCATCACTGACAATATAACAACACCTTTTACATTCTATCTGAGATTATATATTTTTGTACTGTTAGTGCTTAATTCTTTATTACCAAATAAAAACATGTTTGTCCTGAAACTGGATTTGAAGGTCATTTTTCAAGTTTGTCCAGTAGAGGGAGTATGCCTGTTGCATATTGAGGGAAAAGTAACAACAACATAAACTTTAAAAAATTGTATGTATCGACACTAAACCCATTTATAACATAATATTTAAGTCAATACTGTACCTGGAATATATAATATACTTGTGATGAAACAACATGAAATATACTTAAATACAGTAAATGGTCTCAATTCCTTATTCATAAAAGCTGTTTTGGCTGTGTTGGCCGTGTTTATCAATTTAGTAACTTTAGTAGTCCCATCTTGCCCTAAACCGGTGGTTCTGAAACTTCTTCTGTCACGCCCCCCTTTAGAGGCTGGAAAAAGTGAAAGCCCGTCCCCCAGTTTGAGAACCACTGCCCTAAAGTATGCTAGATATTAGTCCAAATTAGTCAGTAAATAGAAAATAATTGTAAAGAGCTGGCCAAACACTATCAACTTTAAAAAGCACTGATATAAACCTTGTAAAGGCAGGATGAAAAGGATATTTCACTTTGGAAAGAACCCAAGAGCCACATTAGTTCAAACACAGCCTCCGTTCATAAAAACATGGTTGAACTCAACTTCATGTCATTAGGTGTGTCACTTCCAAGGCACCTAGTATTTCATGTTGGCTGACTGCCATGGCTTACTGTGACACTTAAATGGAACAGAGTCATTGTTAATGTTATTACTTACACCTGTGTCGTGCTACAAGGCAAAATTTCTTCTGTGAAAAAGGCCTGTTACAGATATAAATACCCTTGACTGGAACCTCTGTAAAATGTTATACAGTGCGTATATTTGTGGCTTAGTAGATAGTATTATTGTAGTTATTTGGTTGCTTTTGTTTTTTTCTTAATGGTGTTGTTAACTAAGGGAGAGCTGACTGACCACTTACATTTACAGTTATGCACATTTGCACTGAGCTTGCACTACTGTTGTGTTGGCCACTGAGCACCTTTGTAAGTGCCTTGCTGAAGGCAGCTTGACAGTAGTGATTCAGATGCAGTAATTTAATATTTCACTGTTTGAATATGCATTTAATGTATTGCTCAAGGGAACATGTTGCAGTGTTGAATTCAGCTCAATTCAATTTTATTTATATTACCAGACAACAGACATTATCTCTGGGCATATGTTGAGGATTTCACAGATCACATGACTTGAAGTGCAAAAATCTTCTGAAAGTCTCATCTTTCCTGATCTGAATATCAAGAACACACACCCCCAACCTTGGTTGCCCTGGATGATTTGAGAGACTCCCTTTTAAATGGATAAATGCAAGCAAGCCTCAGTTACGCATCACAAACACAATGAAAGCTTATATTTCATGAAAAATTAAGTTTCCTTTTACGCAACCTGTATTGATCTCCTGTGAAGACAGGGATAGAGGGCGGATATGGGAGATTTCCGCCAGTCTGGTTTCACCTCCACCCCTCAGGTGGAGCCTCTCTAGACGGGATGTAACCGGAGCAAATCTCCTTAGCATTGCATTGAACGTTTTTCAGAGGCATCTTGGTTGCAGACTCGTTTCATCCAGAAACAAACTGCCTACATTTTTACAGCAATCCCTAACAGCCTCGTTACTGTTAACAGGCTTAAATTTACTGCCAGCACATCACTGCTGCGCTGCGTTGTCAGGTGTGCGCTGAAGGGGACGTGGTGGCATCTGATGTTGACGCCTCTTCACTCTCGCACCTGCTCGGGAAGGAGGACAGAGGAGGAGGAGAATTAAGTGTTACGTCCGACGAACAGCTTTCTAATCTCTGATGTCTTGGATTACTCCTGTGATGCACTGGACGTGAACCCTGTCCGGGGTTTTTGGCCAGTGTTTTACGCTCAATGGGCACAATCTTTTTGCGGGCTCATATTTTCGACCTGGCATTTGCATGGTGGATTAAACACTCACATTAGTTTTAGCCTAGTTGTATATTTGTGCTATCTGAACAATTGTGGATTATTAAAGGACTCGCATTATGCTAAACGATGATGACCATTTGGTCACTGAAGCGCGCAGCCGGATTTTGGATTAAGAGCCAGAGACTTTCCACCGCTCTAGTACCAATCACCTGTTTATTCTCCTGAGACACTTTGACCTGTTTCCCAACTATTGACGCGCTGGGATGGAGAGTGAGCTGAGACCCAGGGTCTGTTACCTGACCAAAGGAGAGCGCGGCTATGGGTTTCACCTGCACGGTGAGCGGAATAAAGGCGGTCAGTTCATCCGCAAAGTGGAGCCCGGCTCCTCGGCTGACCTGGCGGGGCTGCGACCTGGAGACCGGGTGGTGGAGGTGAACGGGGAGAATGTGGAGAACGAAACCCACCATCAAGTGAGTCATGGCTAAATAAATAGCTCCATGCCTTTGTGGTATGGAGAAGCCAGAAAAGTCTTAGACTCTTCGAGGTACAAACAATGAGTTATATAGGCTACCTGTTGGGCCACTTTTTACTTTGCCTGTGGGGGGGGGTTATTAAAATGGGTCATTGTGAGCCTTGTGGGAATCACTGTGTGTCTTTGTCACACTAGTATGTAAAGGCCAATATAGGGGGAACAGAATGCACAGAATCTCACCACACTAACCGGTGTCTTAAGGTCCACTCTGTTACTCCTCTCTCCTCCCTGCAGGTGGTGAATCGTATCCGTGAGGTGGCTCACCGCACTAGGCTGCTGGTGGTGGACAGAGACACTGATGACCACTTCCGTAGACATGGCCTGGCCTGCACCGAGGACCTGGCCATTGAGATGGGAACACTTTCTCCACGCCCCTCACCCAAACCTGCCCCTTGTACCTCTCCCTTACCCAAAAAGACCCTGTCACCAAAACCCAACCACACACACTCATTTCACCGTCCTGCTGCAGGCTCACCCACACAAACTATCACACAAGGCAAGGCCAAGAGATCCTCAGAGACATCAAGTACCGCGACAGACACAGAGGTAAGGGTGGACTTCATTACATCAGACCCTTGTTTGTGGTCTCTTATTAGCACTAGAAGATCACATGAAACATTGATGTTATTGATTATATGCATAGTTTTTATTAGAAGAGAAATGAAAGGAAGAGTCCAGATTGAGTTGAAATGGTTAGTTGGTCTCTCTGGCTGACAGCAATTAGCCAATGTGTTACTGTGTCAAGAGTTTGTGTGACACTGAGTAGGCTATATATACTCTTTAGCCTGATGCGTGTCTAGCACTAATCTGGATTTGAACACTTGGGTGATCTGCTTGGCTAAATTCAGTCCCAGTGCAGTGCCCTTAAAGAGTCTGATTACTTCTCTGAACAGGTGGGACAGAAAATTTCAAGCACAAACCTCAGGTGCACTGGAGAAAAAAAGGAACAAATTAATTGAAGCCACAAAAAGGGAGTAAGAAAACATCCAAGTGGAGGCACTTATGCAGGGTTGAAAGTAAAGATTGGCTGGTTTGAAAGGATATTAATAACTATGTGACTTGAATTTATCTTTCTTTATTTTCATCAGCTGGATGTCTTGAACAGGGATAATACCTACACAGCACGAAAACACTGCATAATCCCTCTTCCTCCAGTCGAAATTAGGCTACAATAACGGTGAAAAACTGAATAGAAGAGTGAATAAAAAGTATAATTACAGCAGGTTTAAAAGGATTTCTCACCCCCTCTCAGCCACATTGCAACAGTGGGTTTTATTGTCCTCTTTTTAACTTTCATTATTTTTCAAACATCTGCTTAAATATAATCTCAAGCCATTGTTATCTGTTTACAAGCCACTGTAAACTCTAAGCGGTGTGAAGATTTAAAATGCATTATTGTATTTAAGGAGTGCTGTCTCTTTGTGCACACAGAGTGTTAACACCTCACACATGATTCTTCGCACCTGACTGCAGACATCAGAGAAAAAACCCTGCTCAACTGACCATGTATGCTGCACATGCAGAACTGTTTAGTTGTTTAGTCAAACTATTGAATCATCATTTTGGAGATTGTGCACTAGGTGGAGGTGTACTCCATGTACTCAGTTCACTGAGAGTTGAATTTACCTTAAAGATTTGTTCAGGATGTTATTCTATTTTTTATACAGACATTTAAACATTCAAATTTAGCAGGAATTTCATAAAAATATTTTTTTCCCTTAGTTAGAATCTAAATGTCTTTTTCCTTTAACAGTCTGCTCTGATGAGGGAGGGCTTTGTAACGCACTGTCCAATATGAGTTTAGATTTTATCACTCACCTGGTCTGCTCGACTTTCATTTGAGTGGATTTTAACAAAGCAGGCTTTGAGTGTCTGCTGGGAAGAAAGAACGTACCAAGCAGACCTTGCGAGGAATCAGATTTTAAGATAGTAATAGATAAATAGACAGATAAAATAAATGTTGCACACTCAAACTGTTTGGGTAGGTATTGTTATTGTTATTTGTGTACCACTGACCTTACAGGAGCAATCAGATATAGTTAGACACATTCTTTCAAAGCTTTGGTAATGTAACAAACATTATACACACAAACTAATGACATGGCAGAAAACTGCCTGACATCACTGTGACATCTCAGTGTCAGCCTGCTCAGTGTTTGGGCTCCAAACAAAGTGGACCAGGATCCTCAGCACCATATCAAACTGCCATCTGTTTAGCCGAATGCAGGGTAAATACAGGCTTCCCCTTGTCTGGGCATCACTTTTGGTTATAGGTTCAGATGAAACTCCATAATATGCAGTATAAGCAGCACCTGTACACCATATCCTATTCTATCACCACCAGCTGTGGCTCCAAATATCAGCTGACCACTTCAACCAAAGCTGAACTTTATAAGCTTCAGAAATATATTTTTCATTCTAGTGCTGAAAAAATGCATTATATTATGCAGGTATGAATGTGTCCACCTCCTCTACATGGAGTAACATGGGACCGTCAAACACAATACAAAGTCCTGTTGAGGGCACAAATGGCCTGTGCTTTTAACCATTAATATACCTGACAAAATAATGGCTTTTAATATGCATTTTCTCTTTGCTCTACCTAAGATGGCCTGAAGAATGAACCTTTTCAGCTTTTTCCACTGCTAAGAGTACCTTAAGTTTACCTGACTGTACTGCATGTGAAACTGGTTAAGTGTTTGCATAATGTTCATCTATTAAAAATATTGTGGCATCAATTTATAGACCTTTTCAACAAATCTTATGTATGTGACTGACTATTTTTGTCCACTAATTAAGCAGCAGAAACTATTACAGTGTATTAATTCCAGGCCAACACCACTGAAGCCCTGCGTTTTTCAAGCATGCAAAAGACACTCACTCTGTTTGTGCATACACAGAGTCTCTCCCTCTCATCTCTCCACCTCTGTGTCATTCATCCTGTGACATGGCAGCAGACACCCATATACAGTTGTCTTACATAACCACAGTGTTGGCTGCTATCACAGCCACACAATTCAGTTATCTGTAAAATATAAGAAAATGTGATAACACTTTGAAGAAGGTATAAAAAGTAAGCTCCAATATAGTAAAATATTAAATTGGAGGTACTAATTTGATATTACTTTGTTGATTTATCGATTGATTGTTTGTTCTAGTTAGATGTCAGAAAATAGTGAAATAATGCCCATCACAATTTCTCAGAGCCCAAGGTGACCGCTTCAAATTACAGTCCAAAACCCAAATATATTACAGTCATTTAAAACAAAGATAATCAGCAAATTGTCACATTTAAAAAACTGGAACTAGTAAATGTTTGGCATTGTTGCTAAATAAATTGTAAATATTTACTTATTGATACTAAGATTTACTGATTATCAAGACAATAGGAAAAACAGATCTTTCATAAAGCTCTCTCAGGTAAGCTTACCCATGAAGCAGTGTCACTAGACAGTCACTTTCCTGGGCTAGCCTCAGGACAGGGACTAATGCGTGATCCTGGCACAGAACACACGTGCGCGCACACACACACACACACACACACACACATCCAACATGTACATAGTACTCCTGTCAGTGGTCATTAGGTTCAGGATCTGTCTTAATGTCTCTCAGCTAGATCCACTTAGCCCACTCTGCTCAGCTCTGAGACCACCGGCTCATCTTGCCACTTTCTCCTGCTTAGCTCATATACACACTCTAGGTACACATTTAGTTGGGCTGGCCAATAAACATGAAATCAATATTACAGTGTCTGTAAAAAACAAAACAAAAAAAACAACTAATAATCTGGTAACTCTGCCTCCTTATTAAATATCCTGTTTTTGTAAAGTCTGTAAAAAACAAACAAAAAAAAAAAACAACTAATAATCTGTTAACTCTGCCTCCTTATTAAATATTTGTACATTTTTGTAAAGTTCTCATTCTAGACTTTGCTGTTGTCTTATGTCCTGTTATAAGCGCAGGCGCAGCTCTCACCGGAGCCAACAGCTGAGCTCCTTCCACGTCTGTGTCACCTGGTGAAGGGGGAGAAGGGCTATGGCTTCAACCTACACAGCGATAAGACAAAGGGTGGACAGTTTGTGCGTTCAGTGGACCCTGGCTCAGCTGCTGAGAGTGCAGACATCAGGCTTGGAGACAGACTAGTGGAGGTACAACCAAAGCGCACACATATTAAAATATATGAGGCGGAAGTGTGACCCCTGTTCCCCTTTTCAGAGTATACATGCATTGCCAGAGGTACTTTAATTGATGGGAAAAACAATGCCACCACTCCCCACATTAACCAGGCCTGCGCGCTGATTTGAGGTGTGATTGGATTAGACATGCATCAAAGACTTGGAGATACAGTATTTCACATACACCCCTCACATTTTTGTAAATATTTGATTATATCTTTTCGTGTGACAACACTGAAGAAATGACACTTTGCTACAATGTAAAGTAGTGAGTGTACAGCTTGTATAAATTTGCTGTCCCCTCAAAAGTACACCCCTATGTGAAAATGTCCACATTGGGCCCAAAGTGTCAATATTTTGTGCTGCCACCATTATTTTCCAGCACTGCCTTAGACTTGGGCATGGAGTTCACCAGAGCTTCACAGGTTGCCACTGGAGTCCTCTTCTACTCCTCCATGACGACATCACGGAGCTGCTGGATGTTAGAGACCTTGCGCTCCTCCACCTTCCGTTTGAGGATACTGCACAGATGTGATGCCTTTTCTGAGGACAACGTGTCCTGTTGAACTGCTGTATGGTCTTGGACACCGTGTTGCAGCTCAGTTTCAGGGTCTTGGCAATCTTCTTATAGCCTAGGCCATTTTATATAGAGCAACCATTTTTTTTCTCAGAGAGTTCTTTGCCATGAGGTGCCATGTTGAACTTCCTGTGACCAGTATGAGTGTGAGAGCGATAACATCAAATTTAACTCACCTGCTCCCCATTCACACCTGAGACCTTGTAACTCTAACGAGCCACATGACACTGGGGAGGGAAAATGGCTAATTGGGCCCAATTTGGCCATTTTCACTAAGGGGTGTACTCGCTTTTGTTGCCAGCAGTACACATTAATGGCTGTGTGATGTGTTATTTTGAGGGGACAGCAAATTTACACTGTTATAGAAGCTGTACACTCACTACTTTACATTGTAGCAAAGTGTCATTTCTTCAGTGTTGTCACATGAAAAGATATAATCAAATATTTACAAAAATGTAAGGGGTGTACTCACTTTTGTGAGATACTGTATGTGTACTTGCATGAGTGAGACATAATTTCCATTTCCATTGGTGGTGTACACTTCATGTTGTGTAGAGGAAAAGTGTGGAGGCAGGAAGGGAATTCATACAAATAAACTTGTTTCTGCTCAACAGTTATTGGTCTGTAAGGCAAGACATACCAATAGTACTACGACTACTTCCTAATCACTGCCCCTGTCTCCTGTCTGTCTCATTAAGTCTGTCAATCATTTTCTCTGCATCTCTTCACTTCTTTGTCCTCCACTGTTTCTGTTTACTCTGACATCTCCTTTTTCTCTGCTTCTCAGGTGAATGGAGTGAACATAGAGGGCCTGAGGCACTCAGAGGTGGTTGCACTAATTAGAGCAGGAGGGGAGGAAGTGCGCCTACTAGTGGTCGATCAGGAGACAGACGAGCTCTTCCATACCCTGGGCATCACACCCGCCACCAGCCATGACAAAGGTTAGATTGTATGCACACACATATCGTAAAACTTCAATTAAAACCTAGTCCCAATAAGTTGCCTGTCCCTTTTACTGGCCTGGTGTGGTTACAGATTTTGACAAATAAACGCTGTGGTCTCAATTAGAAGCTTAGTCTGGTTTTCATAGTTCTCTGGATGTATAAAACCTCTTAAACCCCACCAGGTCGTCCTCTTGAGCTAGTTGTAAGCTGCTTATATCACACATTCAAATATAAATGTTTAAACTTGTAAATATAGACATGCTACACATCACATTGGTTAGATTCTCCACAAGTCCACTTTTATGGAAACAATGAGCACCAAAGTCTTATTCAGTCAGATTTACCAACATGGTCTCTCTCTCTCTCTCTCTCTCTCTCTCTCTCTCTCTCTCTCTCTCTCTCTCTCTCTCTCTCTCTCTCTCTCTCTCTCTCTCTCTCTCTCTCTCTCTCTCTCTCTCTCTCTCTCTCTCTCTCTCTCTCTCGGCCTAGATAGTTTTGTGTGAAAGGAATTAAAGGCCTGTTCCAAATATAGGCAGGGTGAGTTCAGTGATTGAAGCAAATAAAAGCCTGGGATATTAATTGAAGTTTTACGGTACACAACTCTCATACTCTCCAGACAAAATGCCTCATGTGTTAATGTTTACTCTCTCACAGAGGTCTATGTGGAAGAATCAGCCACAGAAAGCGCATCACCCACGCCCTCTCCGACCTCTGAACTCCCTGCCACAGGTCCACCAATCATAAACGTCACACTGACAGACTCCCCAAACACAGACAAGACTCCAAAATCCCGGGCCAACAGGAGCTCAGCATCCTCAAGAAGTTCTACCACCCAATCAGAGATCAGCAGCTCGGTGAGAGGAGAAGTGTGAGAGAAATAATGCAAGAAATGAAACAGAAAATGAGACGTTGGTGAGTGTGTGCATAAAACACGTACGTTTGTGTGTACTGTAGGTCCCCGATGAGAATGACAGGCGTGTTTCGGACCCTTTCATTGACAGTGGCCTGAGACTGAGTCCCACAGCTGCTGAGGCTAAACAAAAGGCCCTCGCCAACCGCAACAAAAAGAGAGCACCTCCTATGGACTGGAGCAAGAGACAAGAGATCTTCAGCAATTTCTGACCCCTTGTACCTTGAATTTGTACTGTGCTTGAGTGCAAATTTGAGTTTCTCCAGTATAGTAGCCTACTAGTATTTACTTTTTACTCCACTACATTTGTCTGATAGTACCTTTTCAAACCATGTATCTCCAAATTTGATCATTTTTTATTCTTTTGATCAATTGAAGCATTAAAGGACCAGTGTGTAGGATTTAGTGGCATCTAGCAGTGAGGTTGCAGATACTAATGGACTGAAGACTCCTTGCCACAGAGTCCCCTTCCTAGCATGTGGAAGAGAACCCGCTCAATCTCTTCTTCTAAGGCTTATTGTAAGTCACCCAAGTCAAAACAACCAATCAGAGCCAGGATAATAGTAAAACACAGACAGGTACCATTTTACTGCCTAATGAGTAATTTTACTTTTGATGCTTTAAGTAAATTTTGCTGATAATACTTACATACCTTTAAAGTAAGATTTTGAAAGCAGGACTTTTACTTGTAGTAGAGTATTTTCACAATGTGGTATGATACTTTTAAGAAAGTTAAAGGATCTGAATACTTCGTTCCCCACTGCCAGAATGCAAAGAGAAAAATATATATTATGATAATAATATGATTCTTCACTGCTCATATTATTATCTCAAGTACTGGTCCAATCCAAGGAAAAAGAGGCAGGTAGTGACATTAGTAGTAATACAATTAAATTCTGTTCTGTGTCCACTATAAGATATCAAATAGTATTATCTATAGATGCTTACTTTACAGTATCTATAAGGATGGACAACATTCTGTGGATGTGTCAGAAATCTTCCAACACACTGCATTAAACAATGGCATTAATGACTGGCAGACCTTCTACTGAGAGACTTATTCATGCAAATGGTGCCTGGTCAGTACACAAAGTTTCTCTTTATTAAATCATAATTCTGAGCCATGAGTAGCGACTCATATAACAGCATATATGCACTATGTTTGTTTTTGCTGCAGATACGCTTTTCTGTTGTAGTTTTTAAATAGTTTTATGTCTTTCAATTTACAGTGAGCAGATCAGATGTTAAAAGGACAGATGCTGATCTCTTGTAGCTTTTTAAGGAATTTTCTCCAAAATGTGCTTGCCTGAAACTTCCCAAAATGTGAAATAAACTTTCAGAATATGTGTAAATAATAGAATGTCAGATATCAATGCATGTGTATTCATGTTAATCAATGTTTTGACAAATCATTAGACTGGGTTGCTGTGCTTTTGTAAATCTACTGGGTCCCATGACAGGTGGCGCTATTCTCTAGTTCTGAGCTAACATATCTTTCAACTGCCTTTAAAGTCTACACTAACTAGTACACTCAGCAGCCTGACCTGGGCTTATCATATCTGTGTAGGCTACATTGGCTATAGCCCCACTGAGTAAACTGTAGTCTAGAAAAGACATTTATTTATTAATTATTATTTTACACCACTGCCATACATTTGGTGGTGAACGGGCATCACGGTAATGCTTTTAAACTTTAACTTTAAGAACTGCTCACAGACACATTCAATGAAAAGTCAAAAAGCATTGAAACTTGTTAAGAGGTGCCTGTAGTCTGAGGCCTCAGCATGTGACTTACTGTTTAACAATTTAAATGTAAAGACAGCAGGTGTTGAAATGTAAGAATTTTGCAGCTCTGTTTGGCTCTTTACATTAAGTAAGAGTTTTGCACATTGACACTCTGTCAAAGCCTTACGAAATGAAATGGACTCTGGCCATCTTCTCTAATATCCAGCCTTCAGCATGCATGACATGATTTATTTCAAGAAACCACAATTCAGCTGGATTTTCAAGAAATGTTACACACATTAACTATAAATCATATAACAGACTCAAAGCATTTTATTTCCATTCCCACCTTCAAAAATGGGGAACACAACTGGTGAAAATAATCCACAGAAAAACAAGAGGTACCAAAGTCTTTCTGCCAAATTGCAATAATAACAACAATGCTCTTTATTATATAAACAGAATTTAGAAATTCATCATCTTTCATCCTTCCTTTGTTCCCATCTTCTTTACCTCTATTCAAAATCTATTCACGAATCTGTCACGGACTACTACAGTATCATCCAAAGAAAATGTACACTGATATTGCAGATGCAAAAACCTTTTGTGAAACTAAAAACATCAGGTACACAAATAATAAACTTCAAAAATCAAGAAGCAACCAAAAACATTCTCGTACACGCTTTGAAGAGACTGTGTGGAAATAGAACTAGACTGGGTTTCAGATTGTCTTGTATTTAAAGTGATTAAGGATTGATTTGTTAAGCTCAGTGGTCACAGTCTAGGTCAAATCAAGTGCCATCATCTGTTTGTTTCAAAATGTCTGCACGCTGGAAAACACTAGCAGAATACCAATGAAAAAATATAGATCCCTGTGATCAATTTTGCTGGCAAAATCCACGATTAATCTTAAAAGCCCTTCGGTGCCTGTACTTTTACATCATCATGATGCACATAGTGAATATTGAACTAGCAGCTTGTTGTCTACTTGTTGTCGGTTTTTAAATTTCAGTGGCTATTGCTCTTTGGCGGTGTCCTAGCTGTTATGTTTGTTTGTTTTAAGTATACTTCACAACCTCTCGTTGTGAACTGAGGTGGTGTGTTGGTGTGTAAAGGGCAATCATATTATGCTGAAATACGTCAAAACATACACCGCTGCGCGCCCACACACACACACACACACACACACACACACACAGTGAAAACACAAACACAGAGCATGCACACAAAGTAGGCTGGGGCAGACTACACACACTTCCAAACAAAAATGAATTTGCACCCTACTGTGCACACATCATTTAAACTAACTATCCAAAACATGCTCATAGGCAAAACAGGTACTCATGCATGCCTACTCATGCAGGATCTCACACTCATGCAGTATGTCACACACACATACACACACACACACACCTCATCAATATGGTAAAGTTAGTCATTGTAAAGGTGCGGATTAGTCCCAGTTTCACAAAGTTGTTTTATTTGCCATTTAGTATTGGGATATTTTTGCCAGTCAAAGACACTTAATTACTTAATTTCACAGTGCAACACAGTATGACAAACAATGACATTAGGGTCAAGACATATCATATGGGTGAGGTTAAAAAAAAAAAAAAAAAAGTCCATACAAAAAAGGTAAAATAAAAAGTGCAAAAACAACTTAACAGTCACTGAAAATAGCATTAATTCAAATATTTTTTGCGTTAATTGTGCGAATTTAAGTCCACTATAGAAACAAAAATTATCAGTAGCAGCAAAACAAACAAAAAATGGACCATTTTTAAAACATTATAAAGATCACAATGACATTGCCAATCACTGTTTTACTTAAGATATCAATATGGCATCAAATGGATATCAGTACGAATGTAGACATAAACATATACACACTCACTCTTGCGCGCGCACACACACACACACACACACACACACACACACACACACACACACAGAAACACAGAAACACAAACACTTGGTCACAGTTAACAGGTGCCAAGGACATTGCGGTGGGAGTCAAGTTTTAGCTCGGTACCATATCAAAAACAATACATGTTTCACACACTGTTAACACAAAATGCCGAAGTAAGGATTTACAAACTGCACATGCACGCACGCACACAAGACACACACACTAACACACAAAACCTCAAAGAGACAACTAAGGATGTGATTTGTTATCTACGATTCCCTCCCCTCTGCTGAGAAAGGAAATGTTAGCCCTAATCCTCCATTCCTACAGAAATGCTATCTTTGAAGCCACAAGGAAAGACACTTGCTCTTTTTTCATTTGCACACTCTTTTGATCAGGTAGAATATGTGACAGGAACATGGCTGACAGATGGATAGTTCTGTGAAGCAGCACTCTGGTCAAAATGAAGGTAGGAAACATAGATGCGGAGAGCGAGACTATCTTACAGTTAAGTAGAATTCGGTGACTACAGATGAAGTAATTCATAGTGAATCCTAATCCCTTGGAAAAGAAAGATATCACCCAGAAAATTAAGAGAGTTTAGACACCTGCCTGTCTGTCCCTAACTACTCGTAGTAGGTCTCAAAAAGTCTAAATAATAGTGCCACCCACAGCCAGTCCTATGTACTGCATGTGCAAGTGTATTTGTGTGAGTCTGTGTATGTTGGTCTGTCTGTCAGTCAAGCTATCAGTTACTCTTAAGTTTAAGAATCCCATTAAAATCTCAACTGTCCCGGTCTTCCCAGCCAATAACAGACCGTTCTGTTGCTCTTTTTCCCTGCCTTGTTACGGACTTCCCTCCCTTCCCTCCTTTCCCTGAACTTTCTCTGTGCTGGTCTGTTTCCCTGCCTCCCTCTTTCCCAACTTGTCTATCCCTCCATCTCTCCTCCATGTCCATCTCTCTGTCCCTCTCTATCTGTCCCTACCAGTTAGTTTTTCTGTGTCGGGTCCCTGCCTAGTTAATCTAGAGGTGTCCCTCGGTCCCTCCCTCCCACCCGCCCACCCTCCCTCTATGGACAAACACATAGGGCGTGGGGGCCGTCCGTTAGGGGGAGCGGCCAATAGCGTCCCTCTCCCTCCCCCCAGATCTGGGCAGTGCAATACACAGATGGATGAGTTTCCCATTCACCCTCCTCCTGCAGGCTCACCTAGGAGGATGGATAAAAGGGAGAGTGGACACAAAGAAGTTACCTCCAGTGTAAACATTTACATCCCTTTGATTTGAGTTTAAAAAATGATAGGTGTGGGATTACCTCTTGGGTGGCTGTAGAGAATCTAAACGCCATAGCAGGCTGCCAGTCTCTCTTTCAGCAGGGGGGGGAACTGCTCTGAGAACTGCTGCCAGTTCTCCTCCCCAACCTGCTCCTTAAAACCGTGCAGGATCTGTGAGAGAGAGCAGAAGATGGGGTGGTGGGGATTATTTCAGGCTCATCCTAAAAGTTCCTAAGCAGTTGAGCTACACACTTTTACAGCTACGGCCAGAAGTTGATAATTTCTTCTACACTATGTGATCCTTTATCGGCTCCTTTATCAAGACCAGACAATATTGAAATATCACTCATGTTATGTTAACCCTCTCACTTGCCATTTATTAAAATCAGAGTATTGATTAGTGCAGCTTTAATAAATTAGAGTTTAATGAAATTGCAATAAACTAAATAACACCCAGAAAATCTGTGGCCCGGTAGTATTATTCCAGGAGTTCTGGTCAGTTTCTGGGTGGACTTATATAGAAGCTACCTTGTGTACCTTTCTTCAACCTTACATGGCCCTGGGCCACGTGACATCTTAATCCTGCCACGGACTGCTTAAGTCTGTTTTAAGGAACGCAGAGTTAATCTGACATGCATCATTCTTATATTTTTTTCCAAATGTACCCACTGTTTAATTAAAAGCATTTTGTGGCCTTAAAAAATGTCGTTTTACAATTCTCATGGTGTCAAGGAGCAGCAAAACAGGACTAGCTGCTCCAACCAGGCCTCACCACAAAGCATCAAGAGGAAAATAAGTGTACACTTTCCCTAGTTAAAAGGTGGAGTAAGCGATTCTAATACAATGCACAGCTTTTTGTCAAATTTAGCGAATATCTCCTTCCGGTCCACTAGCTGTCTGTTTTGTGTATGCGCTGGGAAAACTATCCAATCTGGCTCTATAAATGGGGAATAAAGTGGCTCAGACTGAGACTATTCCAGCCATGATTTATGTGTCAGGTAACACTAAATGACTTGTCCACAGACATTCAGCTTACTCTCTATTTTGCCAAGAGATGCTGTTGTTGTGATGTTAGCTGTAACAGCCAGAGAGTTGTGAGTATCGCTGTCTGGAGCTGGAGTGCTGGCTAAGGGACAGTTTCATCCTGTCTGCATGTTAGCCTCTCAGCAACTGTAGCGAAAGTTTGCTAACCCACAACTTAGCCAACATTAGTTACAGCACTTGCTGCACTTGTCGTTGTTCGCTCTATATGGTGGTATTTTTCATGGAATTCGATTTTCCAGGATCGTATACCCCACTTTTATGTAAATAAAGTGCTGTAAACTTGGTGAAAGTCACGTTCTAATCCTAAAGAAATAGTGTAATGATAGTGCTACAGACCTTGCTTGGATTCACTCTGCTGTCAAATGTTTAAACAGGAATATTACAGAATTTCTCTGTAGATACATGCATCATAAGCTCCTGAGGCGGAGTGTGTTTACTTAATATTTCTGCAGAACAAGAGCAGTGTCAGTGTTGCTGAGTTTCATAGCAGAAAACTGAGATAAACTCTGCTTCGCCTGAGGTCTCTACACCTCACAGTGACTCACACACCAAGGAGAGAGGAGAAGGAAGAGTGTGATCCTTTCAAGGTAAATTAATATCAGGCTTAAGATGGAACTGGTTTTGAAAACAAGAATTTGCTCCTTAATATGACCGGGACTTTGTTTCTACCCCCGATCAACAGACTACTGCGTGTCACCCAGGGTGCCTCTCACCTTGTAGAACATGTCTCTCAAATCGTCTTTAGGATTCACCCAGGAGGCCACTGCATCACAGAAGAAGATGAAATCCTGAACAAACACAGAGGAAGAGGTGAGATGGTTCGAAAAGTAAATAGTCTCAACATTAAGCACTAAAGCATCTGTGGGTTTACAGCTACACAGAAAGCTATAACTTAACGTCGACAGTGTACAATAACTCACCTGCACCACACCTCCTGGGTTCACACCAATCATCATGCAAATCCCACGGAAAGCAGAGTCTTTCTCTTCGTTGTCTCTGATGTTCCGCAGAGACGTACACCTGCAGCATGCAATTGTTAACCAATTAGCAGCTGTTAAACTTGATCCTATCCCTACTAAGATTCAACTCTTCAACGTATCTTATCTATGACATAACATTTTTGAGATGTACAAAATATTGAAAAGCTAATTAAATGGTCGCAGCCAAACATTATTCACTATCTTACTGTGTGGGAGGACATTTGTCTTTTTTCTAAGCTGGAGAAAGCCCACAAATGTCAGGGTTGTGATTCTCACTGCTTGCTGATTCCAAACATTTCACAAGTGTATTTAGAGAATGTCAATACTGCAGCCATTGTAATGCTGTTATTGTGCTCTGCAGCTATGTGATCACATACGAAGAAACAAGGAGGAAAAAATTAGAAACATCAGAACGGGAATGAACAGGAGCTGCCTGATAGGGAACAAATGCCACAAATGTTTCTTGCAAGTATGGATAAGCTAACATAATGATGTGCATCAGAAAGAGAGAGAAGAAGAGAGATCATGTGGAAAGACCAAAGAGGATGAGAGGGAGAGTGCACACGTGTCTGCTGCATGTGTGCGATCCATGGTAACTCACAATGCAGACTGTTGTCATAGCGTGGGAAATTAAAGACACAAAAAGAGATTGAACAGTCCCTCACCAAGGTCGGATAAACTGTGGTAGCATGGCAGCAACTTCCTGAGGACACACATAGCCCAGTCGACCGATGGTAATTGCTGGAGGAGAAGAGAGAGGAGTCGGGAAGTCTGCTGTTAGAGCAGTGTACGTACAGTATCCCGTGTAAACCATTAAATGCCTGTTGACTATAATCTGCTTTTTTTCTGATTTCCTGTCAGTCCTAACATGTAACTATAAAGTCAGTCTACTTCCCTTTAAAAAATATCAGTGTATTCATATACCAGTGTTCTCCAGCAGGGTCTTGGGGGTGTTGGGTCGATTAATAATCTCAACCAGCTGGTTCAGAACCATAGCGATGTACGGCTGCATCTCCACTCCTGATAGAGTGGTAAATTAAAGTGAGACGCGCACGTCAGTACATTGCATTTCATATTCAACCACACAAGTGCTTAACAATAAAAATAGATTTGCTGCAACTCACCCATCTGCATACAGATCTCTCCGATGGCCCAGGTAGCATTGTTGCAGACGGAGATGAACTCTGGGTTCAGATTTGTCCCGAGGATTGGCATGAATTCAGCTGCAGCACACACACAAACACACAAGAAGAAAAATGTTACATCACATTAGACATACAAAAAGGAGGAGGATGGCAACATTATATGTGTCAATTATGTGAAGAGTGAATGAGATAATCACCAATACACGGTTTGACATGAGGGAAGCAGGCCTTGGTCAAGTCACCAAGCAGAGCAAATGAACTCTGTCTTACTTCAGGCATCGTATCCTGGGACAAAAGAGGCAGAGAGACAAAGAGAAATGTAAACACACACCGTTGATAGACCTAAAGAATAGTCCAATGGCACAAGTGACAGCTCGCTATGGGTGTTATTTTTGTTCCATTACAGCAAAAAGTTATGAAATGATCGGCTCACTAAAAGCACAGAATATAAAGTTATTTTTTTCCAATGAGAGCAAGCAGTAAAATCTCTGTAAGGGCACCTGTGGCTGCTTCACAAAACGGACAGATAACAGTCAGTTGAACACATTTAATGAGAGGCAGCACTAGGAAATGTTCTGTTTGCATTAGCAGTAACAAATACAACGCTTATTTGACTGTAGGAGGGCTTTAGCCGCACAGGGAGGCTTCTACCGATGAGAGCGAGGCTTGACATTGTGTGCAGGTAATTTGAATCCAGCACACAAATCTCTTATATAGAGAGGTAATAACAGAATGTAAACACACTGACTGACACACACACACACACACACACACACACACACACACACACACACAGTCTCTCCTCACCTGCATGCACTGGAAAAGCAGAGTCATGATGTTACTGCGGGCCACAAGTGTGTCCACGTGGCCTCCCAGTCCCTCAGCCAAGCCGCTTAACAGATCCAGAGCCACAATCATGAAGTCCTTGTCGGGTGCTTCGTACTGGTCAGGCTGCTGACTGTACATCTGAGACACACAGCAGAGATGGTGGAGAGAAAAAGTCAGAAGTGGAACCATGGGATTTATATAAAGCAGCAAACACATAAATTGTTTCTGCAAAGCTCATGTGACTGTATGTGTGTGGCTCACCATGGCCTGAGCCAGTGTCTTCTGGACCAGGGTGACACAGCGCTGGTAGACAGGCTCACAGTAGGGGAGGAAGCCACTCTGCAGCGCCGTGGCTACAGATGACAGACACTCGAGCAGAGGGAAGAGATCTTTGTCTTCATCCTTCAGCTCGTTCCACTTGGCTATCAGCGGAGGCATCAGCTTCTGGATGTACTCCTAGAAACACAAGTGTGTGATTTTGGACTGTAATTTATTTGATATCAATATGGTACACACACACAAAACATTTAGCATGTTGTCCTCACAGGCTGGTTGAGATGGTGTCCCACAGAGTCCGCCAGTGTTCCTATAGCATCGTAGAGGATGAGCAGGTTCTTGTGCTGATACTTCCCAAAAGCAAAAACCAGCGTATCCAGGATGAAGCTCAGGTAAGGAACCAGCTCTGTGCACGCCTCCTCCTCCAGGGTGGCAAACGCGCTGTAGGATAGACAAGATGGGTTCGAAGGGGCTATGAGCGAATGCAAGAAAAAACACGGAGAGACATGAACATGTGGAAAAACTAAACAGCGTACCTGCATGCTGCTTCCTGTACCCTCTTATTGCCATCGAGGATGCGTTTGAGCAGCTCGGTCATGAGGGGTTTGAGGTGAGCGTCAGGGGGCTGGCTGACCACCCAGTGGGCGTAGCGGCTGAGGGTCCAGCAAGCAATGGAGCGGACCAGGGCCTTCTTGTCACACAAACACTGGATGAGGTGGGGGATGAGCTCAGGCAAGTAAGGCACCATGCCTTGCATACAGCCTGGATGGACATTTTGGGAAATGCGCTTATTCACTCTCTGGCCAAGAATTCACTATCATTCTCACATCTGTACATATAATTTAAAGCTACCTCCAACAGTTGGTTAGCTTAGCTTAGCAAAAAAACTGGAAACATCGGGAAGAAGCTAGCCTGGCCCTATCCAAAGCAAAGCAACCACCTACCAGCGCCTCTAAAGCTTCTTGTTCATCAATCTTGTGAAAATGAGAAAAGTTCTGTTCTTCAGCTCAAGTAATAAAAATATCTAGATAAATTCAAGGTATTGAAAACTTGAAGTTTGCAAATCACCTTATTGTCCAAGAAATGAGTTCTCTTCTAATGTTGACATATTTAGGGTCAGTGAAAAACTATACTCATTTGACTGTTTCAGTAGAAAGTCTTTGCTTGGTCTCACCCTCTGCGATAGCCCCCAGCACTAGGATGCCAGACTCCTTGATGACCCAGTCAGGGTGGAAAAGCAGGCCTTTGAGCAGGGGCAGGAGATGGGGGAGCAACTCCTCACGAAACACGTTGGCAAGAACATCCAAAGCTGCGGCCGAACATTTCCCTGGAGGGGGACACCACCTTCAGCATTAGACAGCTTTGAAACTGTAATAACGTTGTGTTAAGGTTTAAAATAAGCTAAACCAAACTGTAAACAAGAGATGTTGATAAAGTCTGACGAATGCACTTTAAGAGAACTACCACGCAGTCACCAGAGAAGATTACTGCAAGTAGCATGTCTGTAACTCACGTAGATTCCAGTCAGAGAGAGTATCATCGTCGTCGTCCTCATCTTCATCGATGTCTTCCCCCTCTTCGCCCTCCCCTCCTTCGTGCTGCAGAGTGACGGTGCGGGACTTGTGGAAGCGAGGCTTGATGTCTTGCTCACTGTCTGGAACTGCCTCATCCTCTTCAACGTCTCCCTGGAGGACAGCGGAGAGAACGGTGAATGCAGAACAGACACATGGTGAAAAGGGAGGAGACCAGAAAGGAAGTCAGAGTGTGTGTATGGTGGGCGGGGGGGTCCACCTTTAGAAGTATAATGTCAATCTCAGAGTATTTCATCCCATTCACCAGGATAGGAATCAGTCTGAAAAAAATAGACAGACAACCACATTACCATTCAGATGAAATTCATACTTGCACTGCAACACTGGATTTTCCTTGTCATCATCTTAACCCTGTCCAACAACCTGTTGGCATGTGAGCACTTACTGGACCAGATGTCCAGACAGGGCCTCTTTACAGATGGGCTGTTCAGCCAGCGTCAGCCAGAACTCGCAGGCCTCCAGAGCCACGTTTTCATCTGGGTCCTGGGTCCGCTGCAGCATGTACTGGTGACAACAAGAGGTGATGATGATGATGATAATAATGAGGGGGAGGAGACGTCGGGGGAAGGTAGGGATGCACCAAATGTTCGGCCACCGAAATTAATCGGCCGAAAACAGCAAAAAAGCACTTTTGGTGTTCGGCCTAATATGTCAAAAGACCGAATAAATTTTACCAAACTATAACTGACATGTCGGCAGCGTGAAAGCATTTAAAAATATCTGAGAAAGACGCAACACCGTACGCAGACACTGTTCTGCTGAATTGTAGGCAATTAGGCTAGCCGGACCTAAATTTGGAGTGCACATGTATTCAAGCCTTCATGGTAAATCCACTGAAACGGACCAGTGCGAGCTGACAGGCAGGTTAGCAACTTTATCCTGTCATTTTCTCTCTTTACAAAGACAAGTGTTGCAGTATGAGAGTCCTACCTGAAGAGAGGCTATGAAGTCTTCATATTACGAGATACGAGAACCACATACAACATTATTTATCAAATTGGGTCGGACTTGATGAATGTAGCGCAACAATACGACAACGTCCGGTTTTCAAAATAAGGTGTCTATACAGTATGGAAATAAGATTCATTGGATTATATTCACAGAAAGTATAAAACATATTACATGTGTACATTAAAAGTAAATGGACACATGTAATTTACTTTACCAGACCCTCTTGGGCCTCAGATCCACCCCCCCATAGTCTCTCCACATCCTGTGGGAAACACTCAGTAAAAATCACATTTTGACAATTTAATTTATGCAATGGTAAAAAAAAAAGGGCAAAATACTTTTTTCCCATTATATTCGGTTTCGGCCAAGAATTTTCCTTTCGGTGCATCCCTAGCGGAAGGGAAAGCCACGTGTTCTCTGTTTAAACTGGTGCGTTGAGATCAAGTCCCACCCTCACCTGGATGATGCTGTGCATGTGCGGGATGAGGCGATCAATGCGGACTTCCAGCAGCATGACCAGAGCCCTGCAGACGTTCTTCCGCACTTCGCTGTCCTCGTCACCGGCCAGTGCAAAGAGACTCTGGATACGAAAGAGACAAGGAGAGAAAGGGGATGAGTGGCAGAGGGAGAAGGGAAGGATGGGCAGGGTCTACACCCAACAACCATGAGACAAGTTTATCAGGTCCATACAAACTAACTTCACTGCTAATCTAACTTTAACTCTATGCAGACTCTATTGGATAAAATGTGTTCATCTGGTGAACATCAAACTAACTTCAGCCTAGTGTTGTACATGCAATGTACGCAATGAGGAGTTTTTTTCTCACACATCAGTACCTTATTCTCCCGAATTATTTTGCCATAAAAACTGCCTACGTAGGACATAGTAGCATTTCCACAACATTTTCAATGTTTGAATCAAAGCAGTTAATTTGCAAGCAACGGCACACTCCATATGTTACATACATAACTGACTCTAAATATTTTTTTCTTTTTCGTAACAGTGCTGTCATGGATAAAGTCAGATGAAGTCAGTCAAAGGGAACAAGAACAAGAGACTATGAGTAAAATCGCAGTAAAAGCTTTAACAGATAAGATGCGTTGTTACATATTCCTTCTCTGAAAGGGGAGTCATAAGTAAAATGAGATGGAGGTACATGTGAGAAAGGGATGTATGAAAACAATGGGAATTAAAACATAACCGTGTAGTGCTCACCTCAATGAAGGTGTCAATGTTATCCATTAGAGCCTGAGCTCGCCCAATGATGAACTGGTTCACACACGCTATAGCATGGGACCTGAGAGAAACACAAACAAAGTGGGATCTATAATGATGATTCTAACAGGTAGAGACGAAGTGGAAAGGCCGAGGAAGAGAGCCAAAAGCGCCAGTAGTAGGAGTCAGAAACCAAAACATTGGTGTTTCACTGACCTGATCTTTGGGCTGCAGTGCTTGAAAAACTGCAGGAATTTGGGGATCATGATGTTGAGAGGTCTGTTCAGAGCATCGCTATCCAACAACTCTGATGAATCCTCGCAGATCTTCTGCAACGCTCCAAAAGAACCCTGGAAGGCATGGAAAAATCATACAGAAAAAAATGTTGAAGCCAAATTATAACACCACATTACAAAGCTTTTTGTGTGCGCAGGCAGGTGAGACTGACCTCGCAGGTGTTATAGTCCTCCGAGTTGAGCAGATTACAGAGCTGAGGCAGCAGTTCCGGCCACGTCTGCAGTTCTCCTTTAGAGGCAATGGTCGTGATCAGGATGCCTTTATGATAGATAAAGTAACACAAAGATAAATCAGGCTTTAAAATTCAGGAGTAACTAATAACTTAACTCGTCATCATATTCAATCATTCACTTCTCGAATGACTGCTCGCTCCCACACAGCTGCATTACCTGCAAAAATTCAACCACCTACATAGCAGTCTGACTCACACTGGCTAGGAAATGCAGCAAACACTAACTTTCTCTTACTCCATCTTCTCTTTCTCGCTCAAACACCCACCGATCGTAGCTCTGATTAGCGGTGAAGGGTCTCCGATGTTGTTGAGGCATTCTCGTTTGATGAAGTCCGCCACGTTGGGAGGGAAGTTCTGGTAGTGAGCCTTAACATTGTTCTTCAGTATCAGACCGCTGAGAGAGCGAGTGGGCTCATCTTGAGAGAGCAGAGAGGCATAGTTTAAAGACATTTTAAAAATGGAAAAGAGGAGGTGAGATACAAAAATATTTACAGGGACAAGCCAAGTAAGGTTAGTAAATGACTTATTTTTTGACGTGCACATACATACCCTCAGATTTGAGGCTTGTGAGGACAAAGATGAGATAGTTGTTGAAATCTGGAAACTGGTTAAGTTGCTCCAGTTTCTGCAGGCTCTGTTAAGGAGTCCAACCATCCACACAAACACATAGCAAAAGCTCTCACACACCATGTGTTTAACACGTGAGCTGTATGGCTTAATATACAGTCACAATAAACACACACCAGTTCACTTGATGCAAGCTATGCATGACAAAATACACCGAGTCAGTTTTCACTGTCACCCACTTTCACTACCAAGCTCTCATTAGGGAAGCAAATTCTCACACTTCTCACACTTCTCTCTCTCACACACGTAAGGATACTTCTTGCACAGCTCTCTGTGTTGCTGTGTCTGGGGACTGGGAGTCCTTGAGTAGCTGAAGCACTTGCTGCAGGCCCTGTTCATCTGGCTGCCACTCCATCCTACAGGACACAAACACACATATTACCAGTTTATGAAGCATGTACTACATGCACAGCCCCCATCGTACGTTAGTATACAAATCACGTAAAAGTAACGTAAGCTACGCTGTAACGATAAGAGATGAGCGTTAACAGTTAACCTCACATGTGACTACATGTCTTGTCACTATGTGTCGACAACGTAGCAAAACACTGCTGTGAACGTGTTAATGTTTATGAACATTTTCTGTTTCTGGCTACATGAAACCTCAAAGTACCACTAACGTTACGCAGTCGGCCTTTAGTAAGTAACAGATGCACGAACAAGCAGCCACGCTAACTATTATCAATCGCGATCTAACCAGTCCTTTCTACATTAGTAAGGCCCTGACGGCGTAAATGTCTTGTTCATTCAGATAGCAAGCTAGCTTAGCGTCGCTGTGATACTCGGAACGTAACTTAACGTTACAAGATTCAACAGCTGCTAAACGTTTTCTTACGTTAACTCCAAGGATGCCACATTGCTCTGTTAAGGCAGTGTTTGTAATCAAAGCAACAAATACGGCGCAAACAGAGCGCATTAATACTCAAAACACTGCTAACCAGTAGCATTGCTAGCTAGCATCATCTTGAAAGTACCGCGAAAGGTTTTACCTGGTCACTCCGAGGTGGTGGATCTATATCTATATATTATTCTCAGTAGTGTAGTTACACTCTAACAACTAACGTTAACATTAAATAAAATGTGTCCGCGATCTGTGTGGCTAATACCAACTTCTGATCTCAGTGGATCTGTGTGGTTGCTGTGCTAGCTGTTATGTGACAGAGTTTGCATGCCTTGCAATCAAGCCGGGTGATCGGATTGATCGTGGTCGGCTTCCGTAACGGACACTGTCGAGCAAGGTAACAGTGTGGAGAGCTACAGCCACTGAGTTTACTGTTTGACAGTGAGCACACAGCATGCATCAGTATTTGCATATGTCTTTAAATTGCGTCACATACTAATAATCTGTGAACAGACATGTTGTAGGCATCGTTTTTGTGTGTGTTGTGTTTCATGCCTGACCACCAGATGGTGTCAGCTTCAAATCCCTAGAGCACTGTATAATTGATCTGTATGAAGTGATACAGGGCGTGGACACGAAATCATGAACACCAGTGCAAACTACCACTGTGAAGCTATATATTTTTTAAGATAATGTGTCTTAACATCACTATGATAATTCATATCTGATCGGAGGATGAGCCAATTCCCATGAACACGCTGAAATAAACAGCCAAAGTCCAATAATATGCTTCAGAGAGGCAGTAGTCTATGTTGCAGGTCTTCTGTACTGGATTCCAGTGATTTGTAAATAAGTTCATACATGGCATCTAACGTCACAGAAAGCTGCTAGGATTCAGTAAATATCAGGCCAAATATCATTCACAGTCCCACCACTTCCTTTCATTTCGAAATCCTTGTCAAAACTGTATAGCTATTGCTGAAACAAGCCTTATGAAAAGTGGAAGTGTCCTAACAGCATGGAATATCATTTTAGTAGCTCTTTTGTAAAAGGAACAGAGACTTTCATACCAACTACACAAAGCTTTATTAAACATATATATCAATCTGTGATAATCACAGAAAACACATTTTGAGTACAGAGTCACATTTCTGTATCAATATCAACACATGGCTGGTAAGTGGGATGGGGAGAAATTAAGGAATCACAAGTACAAGTGTATTTATTAAACAAGGTTCAGCAGAGAGAGCTGATTTCACTCTTGCTACAGCCCCACTTGCAGCAAGCGTTGGACAGTCCAACCACTACATCCCGTCCTTTCCTATCTGCACTCCGTAGAGCCTCCAGCACCTCCTCTGAGATTGGCGAGCGAGCTGAGCGGCTGAATCCAGCAGCCACAGATGCCACATTTGGTGTTTGTTCTCTCCATGCTTGGGATTCTGCAGGATCCTGCTCACTGGCAAGTTGAGGGATGGGATTTGTGTTCCACAGGTCAAAGGCCTCTTCTCCAATAAGAGCTGATAAAAAAAGCAAAGGTAAATCTCTAGGAAAACATCATAAAAAACAAAACTTGAATCCACAGTCTCACACACACGCACACACACTCTTACCTGAGTCTCCTACGCTTCTCCGCCAGCGAGAACCACCACAGGTAAAGATGACAGCTCGTATGAACTCTCTTCCACACAGTTTCACCCCATAGAAAGAGGGATGGCCATCATTGGGCCGCACCCTGCCCACCAACGCCACCAACAAGCCCAGGGTCAAGAGTGCTGCCTTCCACATGTTGTGAGGGAAAAGATGTCGTAGGTGTCTCAAAGGCTGGAAATTGCTTGAGGTGTCTGTGGTTTGTGCTTCATTCTGGACAGACCCCACCTTATATAGGCCTCAGCATCTCGGAGAAGCACCTCAACTCACCTCCACTCTTTGTCATGCCCAGAGATAAGACCAGAGACCTTTAGGGGCAACAATGCACATAGAGAAAAAGGAAAGTTGTGATTAAGTAGCGAATGATGCCAGAGGTGATGTCAACAGAGCTCTTGGCTATCTAATCACCTGTGACCTTTTGTTGGCCTTTCTGTCCCATACATCAGTTGAGCTGTGCTTTGTGTCACTAGCACAATCTCCATCTCACTGTCTACTCTGTCATGCATTGGATGGAGATCACTATCCATGCACCCCAAGGACAACGAGTGCTATACGTTGGTGTTCACTACAAGTGACACACACACACACACACACACACACACACACACACACTACAGAGAGTTTTCAGAGGCCAACTAGTGATTCTGTGATACTACAATGTTATCTGGCCCTAAAAAGAATATACACACTGGCAAATTTCCTGAGCACAACAAAATGTTCTAAATTAACTGACTACATTTTACATGTTACAGGTAAACACAGCCCAGCCATAATAAAGGGTCACCACAGACAGACCTGGCTACCAGAGTAGGAGCGACTCTGCTCCCAGTGCGACTGAGGACAGGTAGAGACAGAGCAGCACTTTCTCACCTCATGTCCTAAATATAAAACTTTACAGGAAAAGCACTCCCTAAACATTTCCCAAAAATATCCAGAATTCTAATTTAAATCAGACAGACAGAAACTTCCCTACTTACTGGGAGAAATGCCCAAATGCCAACTCAATGGAGCAAAATGTATCTTCTCATGCCACAAACTGAGGACAACCAGTGGAAAGTCAGACAACACTTGTAAATAAATTAAATAATTGTTGCTGTTTGTGTAACTTACTGTAATATTATCATATTATTGTTAATTTTATTGTTTGTTATTTTAATAATTGCTCCTTGGAGAAATGCTACTGCTTGCCCAAAAGCAAAACATATTTTCAATGTAAGATGTGTTTTGTTTGCTTTTTTAAAATCTCTTTCTTTTATTTATTTCGATTCATTTAGCCAAGAGACTTACAATTACTATATATGTCAGAGAACCAGGGTTAAGTGTCTTGATCAGGGACAAATTGGTGGATATGTTGCAGTGTGAAACGAACCCTGGTCTCCCACTACAAAGGTACGTGTGTTATCCACTGTCCCATCGCCACCCCAATATTAACGATTTATATCAGCCGGGTCAGTGATAAGAGGCGGTGAATGACGTCCCATCATTTTCTACCTTTCTGCTTGAGCTATCACGAAAGTAACACTAGAAGTGGTCGTTTGACGTTAGACTCTCATGAAAGTGACAGACAGGCAGTTTCTACCAATCAACGGTCGGTTGTTGTAATGACGCTGCGACCACCTCCCGAGTCAGCCAATCAGCATTTAGTGTAGGGCAGGGCGATAACGAGACGGTAGCAACAGTTGCCCCGGTGAAGGCAAGGCGCCATAGTCACGGTAGTCCTGGTGACAAGAACCAAGCAACGGGAGTCAACAATAACAACGTAAATCTAAGGAAAACACTTGAACGGCTAAAAAAGGATAATACTGGGATAAACTAGAGGTGAAGAAGTAAAACATACCAGAATTATAATTGTATTTTATCGTAGTTAAATGCGTGTGCTTGTTTGTACAGTTGTCGGCTTTGACGTGAAAGTGGTCGCGTGAGTCGGAGATGAAAGTGGCTTCTTTCGCATGCAGACCGTTGTTATGGCGATGTCAGAGCTGTGATAAGCGCACAAGATGGCGGGTGTGTTGTTAGTGCCTATCGTACTTTTTAAAAGCTATTTTGTTAAAATGTTCAGGCTGTTTGTTAACAGTTTCGATTACGATTAAATTATAATGACACGTGATCGGTGGCGTGGTCATAGATGTATTGCCCTAGCCAACACGAGTTACTAGGAACTAGCTAGATCGCTTTAACGTCACAAGTCAACGTGAGCTGCTAGCTCGGGGAAGCTCACTGTCGCTTTCTCAACTCACTTTTCAAGCAAGCTCTCTGGAAACATTAAATACAAAAACATACGCGAGAAGCTGCTCACGCAACTGTTTATGATATCTAAACAACTGGGATATGATTGTTGTATGTCTCAAAATCGTTTTGTGACTTTGAAAAAGTTTTTGGTGTGTCATTGAATTCGGCAGGTCACTCCCGTGAACACGGTGTGCCGGATGATCATCTGATTGTTTTGTTTGCCGTGTTGGTTTACACAGGAGTGGCTTAACGTCCAGTGGGATGGCCTAACAGTGGGTTCACTGATTAAAATTAGTTTATTTCCAGATGGTAATACCAGGAACTATCCATGGTCGCATATTTTCTCATCTTTAGTTAGTCAGTTTAGTTACTTAGTTTAGTCAGTTATTTCACTTGACACCGTCATGATCAGTGAACCTTGTTTTAGATTAAAAAATATTATTCATTGCTTTATTTATGGTGCTTAAGATTGCCCTGTGTGTCATACTGGACTAAACAGGAAAAGCTCTAGATTACTGCTTAGTCTTAGACAAAAGCCCTACTTCCTCCTCAGGTTTATGTTCTCCACACACACACACGTGCACACGCACGCGCACACACACTCATGTACACACACCAGGTCTGTGTGGCCAAAACATAGGTGAAATAGTATGCCAACAAGTGTGAAGCTATGTATGTTTGCAGCCCTTTCGTCATTTTTTATCCACAGAAGTAGTGCCTAGTAGAGCATTGGTTGCCATGGCAACTTCTGGATACTCGAAGGACCTTCAGCCTCAGCAGGCCAACACGGTAACCATAGCAACGCCTGCCGCCACCACACCCTCGTCCGCAAAGACGGCACACTTCCTGCCCGAGATCCCACCAACCTCTGGAACCATTGCACCATCTAATCAATCAGCTGCGGCCTCAAAACCGGGACCGGATGCACTTTGTTCTCAAGCGCCGCCCGCCCAGAGCCAGAAGGCAGTGGTTCTGACTGCTACTACACAGCACTATGTGACCCCTGACATCCAGCACTCTACGGTCCAGAAGAGTAATGGTCAGAGCAGCTCGCCGCAGTACATCATTGTCACTGTTACAGGTGAGGACCTGACGAATGACTGGCGCATACCTACATAATACATGACTTTGCACAAACAAATAATACACATTTTCTAACTGACATAAGCAGGAGGAGGGCACAATATGGCAAGCTTCAGTTTGTCCTGCAAGTCTGTATCTAGGGTGTAAACAAGGTTTGAGAATGGCAGTTTTATGAATGGCAGTTTGTCTAGTCACCAAACAGTGTGGGGGAGAACTGTGTAAACATCTTTGTCTAAACATATGAAGAATGATCATGAATGCTTGTCTTCAGTTGCCAGGCCCATCAGGATTTCTTAACATTTCTTACTTGTGTATACAAAAGGTAAAATCAAAGTGGTATCTAATATTGCTGAAACAATGAATCCATTTGTTAATCGACAGAAAATAAATTCTCAACTATTGTAATTCTTTAAGTCAAGGAAAATACCCAAATATTTGCTCATTCTCAAATGTGAAGACTTCCTGTTTTTGTCTGTCTGATATCATTGTAAATTTAATATTTTTAGGTTTTCGACTATTGGTCGGATACATTAAGTAAATTGGATGATGCCTCGATTATTTTAACTTGATAAATAACAAGCACAACAAATCAATAATAAAAATATAAACCGTTCACTATATTAATTGACCTAGATAATTATTTTAGCAGCTATATGTGCATCCAGTGCACAGCCTTTTTCTTTTCTTTTTCTTAAGCCTGCACTTCTCTTGCTCATCAACATTTTAACAGAAATACTATGGAATTTGTGTAGTTTGGGGCCGGCCATCACTAGCTTTAGCCCCAGCTGCCTCAAAAACATGTTCCAGTGATATCCAAACACATTAGGAATTATGTGACTACATTTGTGCATAACTGCATATATTAGTTATTGTGATGATGATGATGTTAGTCCAGTGTTTGTGGTCATGTAGGTTACAGGTTTTCTGCCATACCAAATTGCATTTAATCTTTAAAATGTCTCGATTAGATGGCTTGAATGAAGATAAGTCCCACCAGGATCAGAAAAACCCTGATGTAGTTTGCCTGTCTAGTTGGGTGGTGCATATATTATGAGGACAAAATAAGCTGATGGACTTGGTTGCTAGGCTGCATAGTCCCGAACGTGGGAGCATGGATGGCTGATGGATGGACCTGACTTCACTTCTGCTCTGCTGTTTCTGCTGTTATACAGAGTTGGTGGTATAATGAGGATTTTTTTAAATTATATTGCATCAACATGGCTTTAAGTTTGCTATTCCTACAGTGGTACAAAAATTACATAAGCCAGTTTCTCTGGTAAATAATGTAATGTGTGCTAACAATGCTTTGGACCTTTTTCCAGACATTCAAATTAATTTAGACCATTGCTTTTTCAAAATGTATCCTTAATTTAAAAAACAAGTGCTCGGTCATGAAGAAATTATTTAGTATTTTAACTAGGGTTAACTAGTGGAAATGAGAGCGAATTGACCCTTGACCCTTGCACTGGTGTCTGCCTGTGTGTTTATTTTAAGGCCATCTATTCGTAGATCTTTTTGCCTGCTAGTGTCAAGTAACACTCTGCACTCTCACCCAGAAGGAGAGACTCACAGGCCTGGAGCTTGTTTCATACTCATGAAGTAGGACTACTAAGTTAGCTAATTAGTTAGACTTTTATTAGTTAGACTAATAAAACCTGGCATTCCCTCATATAGGGGACATGGACTGTAGTAAAAAGGTTCTACTCAGCACAGGTATGCAGTAGTCCTGCTTCATGTAAGATGCTACACTTCAGCTATTGTACTTTTTTGTACACACATTTATGATAACAGGCTACAGTGTTTCCATTGAATACAGCATAACTGTACACAAAGTTTTAATACTGTAACTTCTTCTTCTAACTTCTGCTTCTTTAGAACAACAAAACAGAAGATATAAAATGGTGATAAAAGTCTTTTCAGCCTGTTAACAATGACAGTAACTTTGTAGAAATTAATTTTGCAGCCTTGCATAAAGGAGGTCGGGCTGTTAAAAGTAGCTCACTCGATTTTAAGAAAGGGTACACTTTACAGCGTCATGCATTTACCTGAGAAACTGGGAGAAATTATAAAAGAAATCTTCTAATTGAATATGATTTCATTATCACTTAACACATCTTGTTGTTATCTCATTGGTTAATCAATTGATGATTTCACCTATAAAATGGAAAAACAAACAAACAAAAAAACCCCACAAATGTCCACCACATTTTCCCAAAGCCCATTTAGATGTCTTAACACTGCTTTTTGTTGCTCCTGTAACCAACAAATGTTTGACATTATCCTTGATATTTTCATGTGATAAAAAACTTAATTTATGTATAGGTAATTGAAGAAAATAATAGTTAAAATTTTCACAATTAATCAACTAATCAAATAATTTTAGTGTATATAGACCTGTATTAAAAATACCTGTAATGTCAAGACGATTTGGTTGGTTAGGATGTTGTGATTGACACCGCCTTCATTAGTTTGTTCAGTCAGTAGACCTTTCCCTTCAAATCCAGAAATGTAGGTATAGAAGTTGCCACCAGACAGAGCTGACTAATTAGATATTTAGCCAGCAATCAGCCTGTGGCAAACACCATGTAAACTCTGATGATAACGTATTTATAAAAGGATAATTTCGGTATTTTTAAACCTGGGCCCTACCAGTGACACCCTTTGTTTTTAACCGGACTCAGTCACGCTGTAAAATCTCATGAGAGGTGAGTTGTTGCATAAGGGAGAGGAGTTTGTGTACATACGGGAGCTGCTAGCAAGACTTTATTTCCCAACATTACTCCAACACAAAAAAAACTCCTCCCTCCAACTCTAACTCAAGTTTCCGTCGTTGTCTGCCTGCAACAACTCGCCTCTCACAAGATTTCAGAGCGAGAATTGTTCGTAAGCGAGACTTCTACTTCCTGTTAAAACAAAGGGTGTCACCGGGAGTAACTCGTAGGGATCCTTTCTGTGATGTTAAAGGCACCTCGTGTAACGGACTGAGCCTGTCGGTGGCAAAAAGAAGCACATTTTGTGGATGTAAGTTTGATGTGCAAAATGGCCCCAAAGGAACATGTTGCAGCCACTGTAGCTGGAACGCAGCTGCTGGCTGAAGCTATCTTCTGCATGGATTCAAAAACTTTTTGTACCTACTAGTCATTTCAACCCCAAAATATGCAAAAATCCCAGGTTTAAAAATACCGGAAATTACTGTATCGATCGCTTTTGAATTATCTTTTGGGAAGAATTAAAAGTTGTTTAACTAAAAAGTTACTAACTTTTTCAAACTGTACAAACATTTGGGTAGAGACCCCATTATGATAATGCAAATTAAATTGAGTGGTGGCTCAAGTGTTAACTTGGCCCATGTGTAACTATTGGTATGTTTACAGAGGTTTAACCCAGGCTGAAGTAAGAGCAGCACAGTTGGACAGTGCAAGACGGCAAAATTAAAATATTTTCTTACCTGCCGGATACAAGGAAGTGATTATTATCCTCTCCTCTGCCTACCCATCCTCTGTTTTCTCTCTCTATCCACCATCCTTCATGTATCTCTCATTTCCCTCTCTCATCTGATCTGCATGTTTACAAGATGGAGTGATTTCTCTCTCCATCTGGGGAGATTAGCTGTCCAAGGTTGTCCTCCTGCATGCAATATATAAGGATGAAATGAGGGTTGGGCAGACACACTCTTCATCCTCCCTAGTATCAGTCTCTCCTCAGCTGAACAAAAAATACACATTGTTGCAGGATGTTCTGCGATGGCTGTTATTACGATTTGGAAGCAGTATGTCGTGAGTACTGAGCTTATGAAAATGGTGGCTGGCTTTTCTGTTGAGATTTGTTTGATCATCTTACAAAACCTCTCTCCCTCACCCTGCCATCCCTAGAGGGCTCTGTTCACTCCAACGACAGTCTGTCAGACTCCAGCCCACCTGCCCCCGGTGTTCCTACTCAGGTGGTCCAACCAGTGCAGACCGCCCAACAGGTAAGATGCAAACATACACACAAACCCCATGAATGTGTTGTTTGACTGTGTAGGAGCAAGTCATAACTAATGGTCTAGCACCCAAAGCTCTATCTGACACTCTGGCGTTACTCACCAGCAGAGGTCAGTGTTGCAGGCGGTGTCACAGGCAGCCAAGAGGATTCAGCCTGGCCACATCAACAACCTACAGTCTGTGCACATTAACCAGGAGGTAAACAGACACACAAAAGTTTCCTCTTATGATATAAGAGAATATACCATAAATACAATCAATTAAAGCGTAAATGATCATGCTTGGCTTTGTCCAGTGTTACAGGCAGATAGAAAGAGGGATGTAGGATGCATGTCTTTTCCCTTCCATCACATCCTCTCTTTCGTTTCCTCATGCTCATCCCTCACTCTCACTACAGCCTCCTCAGGCTGTCTGACATGTCCTTGAACACTGGCAGGTCGTGCTGTCTACCTGTGTGAGTGAATGAGCTGTTATGGACCATCACGTCTATCAAAAAACACAATCAACAAACTTGGCTTCCATTCATGTATAACAATAAAGATGGTCAACAGGTTTCTTTTCACAGTTGTGCCTGCTGTTATGGAGCAGGCACAATTGTGGATGTGGTTTATGTAATATTCAAAGAAAATTGTTTGATATTCATCAAGCTTTACTCTTCTCTGTTCATTGCTGTTTGTTTGTTTCAAGCATTATGTCTGGGAAAGACTAAACTGCTCTCATCTATAATTTTTGACCCCAGGAGGATTCATTTCCAACTCTGCAGTTCTCCTCACTTTTACAGAGCATTTTAGCATCTTTTCACTCATTGTTTTAGTTTTTACTACCTTCGATGTCATTGTTTGGGTTCACTCATCACTCTGAAGCATTTTGTTTTCAGCAGGCAGCTGTTTTCAGCCAAAAACCTCTGAAAACCTTTTTCTTTATTTGTTTATTTTATAGGGACAGAGCATGTTAATGAACATCAGTGTAAAAATAAAAGATGTAAACATGCCGGAGTTTAGCTAAAATGCTCATTTACACCCAAAGTCCCTAGACGGGTAACAAAAACAGAAACATTACAAACATGTACAATAAACACATATTATACAATACCTGCCCTGCACATAATAACACACACAGTCAAAGCTAGTGACTAGCTGGTGAACATTGTAGAGCATTCAGCAGCTAAAGAGTACCACAAGAGTTGGTGGAGACCAGAAACAGGGCCAAAAGAAGAGTGAAGAGCTTATATTCATCAGGTAGACAGAAACACAACTCCAACTGAATGCTAATGTTGCTGGATTTGTATATAGATTACTGGTTGCTAACATGTTTGGTGTAACAACAATATAAGGTGTGTGTATGTATGTGTGTGTGTGTGTGTGTGTGTATATATATATATATATATATATATATATATATATATATATATGTCTTTACAGCTTGTTGCCCTCAAGTGCTGCTGCTTTAAGTCTCCTGTTTGCTTGTTGTTCAGGTGGAGCATGTGTTCTCTGGCCAGGTGCAGTATGTGGACGGAGGGGGAGATGCGACTTTTACCACACCCACCATGTGAGTGCTATGTGTGCATGTTGCATATCCCATAGACATAGATTGCTCACACACACACACACACACACAGTCACACACACTGTGCAACTTTCCTGGTCACGCAAGTGTGCCTGATCATTTTTTTTAATGTTTTTGTCTGTCTGTCATTTCCTGTCCAGTCGATCGAACAACTACCCTTTCTCAGACTCGCCCCTCTACTCCCAGACCCCTCCCACCTCCTCTTCCACCTACTACGAGGCCACGCCCAGCTCTGAGTCAGACATCACCGGCTCTGTGACCTCGCAGCCGGTTTCCGTGGCGACAGCAGGGGCCAATAGTGGGGGAGCAGCTGCGGGTGGAGAAGGCTACGTAATTCAGGGAGGTTATGTGTTAGGAGGAGGGGCTGCAGCAGGTGGAGGAGGAGGAGGACAGAGTTATTCTAGCCCTAACTCTCGTGCCCCACCTGCTACTGTGAGTACTTAAATTCAAAGTGAAAAATGCATTACTTATGAAAGTTCAGAAAATTTAATTCTGTGACCGTGCATGCATCTCCCTTAGGTGCAGTGGCTGTGTGATAACTATGAGGGGGCGGAGGGGGTGAGTTTACCTCGCTGCACCCTCTACTACCACTACCTGCTGCATTGCCAGGAGCAGAAACTGGAACCTGTTAACGCTGCATCATTTGGCAAACTCATCAGGTCTGTCTTCATGGGGCTACGTACACGGAGATTAGGGACCAGGTATACAAACACACACACACACACACACACACACACACACACACACACTGATTTTGATGCAGAAGCACCTCAGGGCATTGTCATAACTCTTTGTGTGTGTTTCAGAGGGAACTCTAAGTACCACTACTATGGTCTTCGGATCAAATCTGGTTCCCCTCTGCTTAGACTGATGGATGAACAACAGCACATGGCAATGAGGCAACAGCCTTTCTCACAGAAAAACAGGTATCAGGACGTAACCACGTACTTGTATCCCTGTGGGTGACATTTGTCATTTCAGTTGTGACATCTGGTTGTAAATATAAGATTGTGTAAAATGCCTCTCCCATGATTTGATGTCTTTAATTCTGTGTCCTCACTGCATTTTGGGTTCATTTGCACATCTATCTTGAGCTTTCCACATTCAGACACACTATGCCAAGATGCCAAACGTGCATCTTTGTTGTACAAGATCCATTTAAACAACAACATGTAATAGTTGCTTTGCTTATGATGTTATTGCAGGTTGTTTTAAAGCTGGGGTTGGCAATTTATTTCAGAAGCACTTTTGTCATATTTGTTGAAATTCTCTTTACACCCCCACATCAATCAATAAATCAAATGCTCTGATGCAAAAAATGAAAAAAAAATTATATCTGTGGCTGTTTCAGGACTATAATAAACATTCAAATGATTGGCTGGCCTACCTAAGAGTGGGTTTGGAGTGAGGCCTGAAGGGAGGGGCTGGGAATTTTTCAGTTTGATATCTAGCTGTCCCTTGGTTCTCCAACGTTGCCTACCCCAAGTGCTCCAACTGCAACATAAGCTGCATCTCTCTCTCTCTCCCTGTCTTCCCTGACTGATGGCTGCTCTGTCCAGTAGGATAAAGCCAGTTCAGAAGACACAGGGTATCACCAACGGGACATCGGGGATTGGTCAGCAGGCGGCGGCACTCTGTGATATTTCAGCACAGGTGCAACAGTATCAGCAGTTTCTGGGTGAGCAACACCTGCACACTGTAAAACCTGTTTGGTTGTTTTTTTTCTAGCAATACACTTATTATATGATTTTATTAAAAAAGAAATGAACACTGTTGGTAGTGATTGAGGATTGGATCTGACATGTGTAATTGAAGATCTTACTGTTTCTCTGTTACTCTGCATCTCTGTATCTTGTGTAGAGGCATCAAGGCCACTGCCGGACTTTGTGGAAATTGATCTGCAAGATCGAGCCCTGCCTGATGGGATCCTTTTAGAACACCTCAAGGCCTTTCAGACTCTCTACAGAGAACACTGCGAGGTAGGCAGTCATCGACAAAAAAACAGGACACACATGCTGATTATGACACTCTGGATTACAAGCTAGCTTTGTTCCCTGTCCGCATACACGGGTCACAGCCCTCGATGTATTTACTGTTAAAATCCAGCTTTAATAACTGCCTGGTGTCAAAGCTGAAGTGGAATTTTATAGCACATAAGTGTGAAGTGCTAAAAGACACCAATCTCTTTACTAATTCTAGTGGAACAAAACATTCTTTCCAATGAAAATGTCAAGCAATCAAGATGCCAGAGGTGTGAAGACCGTTTAGAGACCTCTGTGATGTTATGTGTGACCCCAACAGGCCATAATGGACGTGATGGTCAACCTTCAGTTCACTCTTGTGGAGACACTGTGGAAATCCTTCTGGAGGTTCAGCCAGAGCAGTGATACAGAATCACTCAACCTGTAAGTGTCACAGACACGCTAAAACAACCAGATGAAAGAAATATGAGCATACATATCACATCCACCTCTGTAACTGATTGTGAACGGTCTGTCTCCCCCTCTGTCACATATGTCTCGTGCGCTCCTCCAGACACAATGAGTCGGAGAAGCGTCTGCCCAAATCGTGCCTGGTGGTGCTGTGTAAGTTTGAGCCAGTGCTGCACTGGACGAAAGAGTGCGACAACCTGCTCTACCAGACTCTGGTGGAGATCCTCATCCCTGATGTACTGAGACCCATCCCTAGTAAGTTAGGCTTGTCAGAGCCCTGTATGTATATTAAAGTGTTTAGTGAGGCATTCTTTTGGCAGGCGTACAGCATGCCAGCCTGGAAAGGTGAGGGAACAGTGGTCTTTTCATCTGGGGGCAAGTTCAGATGTTTTACCTTCTGATACACACCTGTGTGTTTAAATGTAAAATTAAACCCATTTCCCTCTCTTTCTTCTCTCTACCACCATCCATGTCAGGTGCCTTAACTCAGGCTATCCGTAACTTTGCCAAAAGTCTAGAGAATTGGTTGACCGGCGCCATGATGAACATCCCAGAAGAGATGGTTCGCATAAAGGTATTTGTATTATAGTTTCTTACAAAATGTCTCGAGTGACCAGTTTTTATTATATTTGATGGTGTGTCTTGACATGCATTTACACAAGTTTGCTGTCCTCTTGTGAGGTTTGTGAAAACCCAAGATGCACTTCAGTCCACTGCTTGAACTGAGCTCCTTCCTGACATCTTATTACAGCGCCCTTCATTCTTTCTTTTCCCTCTGTCCTACAGGTGGTGTGTGTATGCTCCTTCTCCCAGACGCTGCGCCGCTATACCAGCCTGAACCACCTGGCCCAGGCGGCCCGTGCCGTCCTCCAGAATTCAGCCCAGATCAACCAGATGCTCTCAGACCTCAACCGGGTTGATTTCACCAACGTACAGGTTGGCACTACTGTCTCCCTCCGTTCCCTTTTCCCATCTATTGCTGTGCGTTGGTGTTTTAGATGAAATAGAGTATAACCCTGACACTGTCCGCCCGTGTCCCCCTCAGGAGCAGGCATCCTGGGTGTGTCAGTGTGAGGACCGTGTGGTACAGCGGCTGGAGCAAGACTTTAAAATGACTTTGCAGCAGCAAAACTCTCTGGAGCAGTGGGCTACCTGGCTGGACAGTGTTGTCTCTGAGGCCCTAAAGCCCTACGAGCACAACCCTGTTGCCCTACCAAAGGCTGCCAAGGTCTTCCTGCTCAACTGGTCCTTCTATAGGTGAGGGGAAAGGGAAAAACGTGTTGTATAAGAGTATTTGGTTTTTACATTTAATAGAAATGTCTTTATTTTCCCTGTTTTCTCACCAGTTCTATGGTAATCCGGGACCTGACTCTGCGCAGTGCTGCCAGTTTTGGCTCCTTTCACCTGATCCGCTTGCTGTATGATGAGTATATGTACTATCTGATAGAACACAGGGTGGCCCAGGCTAAAGGAGTGACACCCATTGCGGTCATGGGAGAAGTATGTCCACATGTTCACATATACAGTCGCTCACATCCTACAGTCTGCACTCGATGATAAATGTTTTTATATATGATTTCTGATCCTTACGCTGTGTTGCAGTTTGCCAGCACCGTCAAGAGCCGGATCTCTCCAGACCTGGAGAAAGGTGAGTGTGGTTGTCCTTACAAATACAGTTAGTTTCAGGTTTTGCTCCAGCCTCTGTTATCGTGTAACTTAAAGTCATCTCACTGTCTCTCTCCATCAGAAGAAGAAGAGGACGATGAGGAAGAGGAGAGCGAGGACGAGACCGGAGACCTGGTGCTGCAGTCCAGCTCTCTGAGTGCGGTCAGTGACGAGAAGGAGCTGATGGAGCCGCCCGCCAAGCAGCCCAGGACGAGTTTAAATCTGCACACTCTGACTGAGACCCACAGCACAACACCTTAGCCGCTCATTTGTGTAATTATCTCACACGCGCTCATTTCACTCTCACCTTTGCTTTAAGTTCAAGTAAGTCATCCCGTCCTGTCGCCTGTGTGTATGCTCCTGGTTTGCAAACAAGTGGTGTTGTGTGTGGTCGTCTGGTGTGTGTGTGTGCAAGCGTGTGAGAGAGCCCTTTGCCAATTTTTTACTCTGTACTTTTGTGCTGCCATTGTTTTTCCTCTTTGCCTTCACCCAATCATTTGACACTCTTCCCATGTTCCCCGTGCCTTCCCTGTCTTATCCAGTGGCTAGATGTCAGTAGCCACAGCTGTCCAGCCTAAGCTGTAGTGTGTGTGTGTGTGTGTGTAAACCACTGACCTAATAGCTGTGGAGAGATGAGAAGAAGCTAGTGTTCTTCATTGTACTCTAAACTCAAAGAAATCACTCACCTTGCCTTTTAAAGCGATGACTATGCAGGGGAGCTGGACTTTAATGAACGCCACTGTCTGAAATATAATTTTTTTTTAACATCAGAGTAGCATCTGGAATGATACCGCACAGTGGACTTTGTTGACACGTGGACTATTTGTCGATGCCATATTGTGCTTTTTATTTGTTGTTAATTTGGCCAATTAACAGATACCCTGTGCCTTTGAGAGATTTCTAGCCACATCTTGTATTCTATATATACTGTGTTGATGGGTTAATAAATGATGGTCCTGTGTAGTAGTCTCGGTGTTGTCATGAACTTTTACTAGCTGTGGAGAAAACAAAAATCTGAGATGGTGACTGTCAAGCTTTGTTGTGATGATTCTGCCCAGTTTGCTGTTCTTAAATCCATCCACCCTATTCATCATCCATCCATTCTTTCAAGCTTATAATCTCTTTTTACACACACACACACACACACACACACACACACACACACACAATGGGCCACATGACAAGGCCAAAGCTTATCCCACCTAATCAGCAGAACTTACTACATCCATGGCGACCTACGTACCAGCTGCTGCTGTCTCAAAGTTTTTGTAGTGTTAAAGTAGAGGGTTTTTTTCTGGGTATCACTGTTAAACATTTTGTAGATCCTATATTATGTACCTTTTGTCAACACTGTCATATATCCAGACTATTTGTATGTTGCTTAACCATTATTGCCTTAAGAAATATGTTGTGGTATGTCCACCATCCAGATTATTGAACTATATTTTTATTGTGATGATGATGAGCCAAGCATGTGAATATGGTGACTTTCTAGATGGACCCATTCCAAAGAGCACATGCTCAACCAGCAGCCTGGACTTTGGGACTGAAAAGAAAACATACATATTATAATGGTAGTAGTGGGATGTCCTTCAGGATGGTCTGACTACCAAAGAGCACTAAATAGAAAACAAGTATATATTTACATGTATTCATATGCTGAGGGCAGAATACAAAATCTGACTTGAAAAATAAAATCAACTGCTAACTGCAACGTTGTGATTCTGTCCTTAGCTTGTGCTGCTGAACCTTTTCTAAAATAGTTCCTCCTGGTGTTATTCTGAATACCTTTGTACTTAAACCTGTGATCAACGTTTGTAGCTTTATTCTCACTGTTAACTAAAAGGATGTGATTGCTCTCAACTTGTGCCAGACTCTTTTTTGAGTTCTTGGTCTTTGCGCAGCCACGTTATCAGAGGTAAAGGGGACCTCCAGCCATGTAGTATTGTTATCTATAAAGTCAGAAACTCACGAGATCAAAGCAGTAGAGACTGAGATATCCTGACTTTTAGTCTGTATGGTTCAGGCTCCACAACTGCTGGATCCTACATTACCCATAATGCAACTCAATAGCATCTTTCTGTTGGACCCTCACTGCCCACTTCTGTCAAACCTACAGATTGTATTGCAGAAATATTAAAATGTGAAGCATAAGCAGAGTTAACCTTGATGACATGATTAGATTTATATTTTCAAACTAAAACTCCAGAGCCACAGAAGACATTATGCATCTGTTTTACAGGCTGAGTAGTACTCCTCGTGATGCGGACAGTAAACAAAAACTGGTGGAGTGCCCCTTTAAAATGAAGTCTGGGACCGCTTGTCACATGTTACCATTGTTTAACCAGTTCAAGCAGTGACTGGTTCATCTTGCTTGTTTTATTTGAATTACTTTTAGAAGCTTTTGGAGATAAAATTATCCAGTAATTCCTGAGAAATAAAGCAAAAACTGAACTTACAAGCAAGTGTAACGGGACCCAAACACCCCGCTGCAATTTGGACCTGGAGGTTCACTGACGCAAGGTGATTGGTAAGCAGAAAGCACTGCTGAATCCAGTCTTGGACCACTTCTATGGTCTGAACCAAAACAAAACAAAATCCCTGCCTAAGTTACATCACACATTTCAAAACAGGAATCCACTGGAACTGTAAGCAGCTGATATGATCAGCATGCAGATGTAAATGTATTAGCAAACATGCATGTGCTAAACATCACCTGGGTGTATAACATTGCTAAATGCTTTTAAAGCCATTGAAGCAGCATGTGGTGGGCAACTTGTGCATACATTTACAAGTGGATACACTTCAAGTCAGTGGTGTTCCCCAGCAACCCATCAGAAGTTAGTAAGAATCATTAACAGTGTTGTAGAATTCTTTCTGTTGTCCTATCCAGTTTATTATCTCATGATCCCAGGAACCACTGACCTACGCTGTACTGTTTTCAGAATGCGTCCAGTTCTTAATACAGACTCACAAAAGACTTTTAAACATTTTATTTTAACAAAATATCCCAACAGAACATGGTATTACTTCCAAGCCAGTAAACATACAACCTGATGTCTACCAGTTGAGCATGTGACTCCAACAAGTCTCTACATCCGTCACATGAGGTCAAAAAAGTCAAGTAATTGAGTACTGGGTTCAATTTGTCTCATTTTAAACTCTGCAGCCTTATAAATCAACACAGCTAGACTGAACTGGTTGTGGCCAGCTGAGGAAACAACTGGTTTAGAAGCAGCAGAATCTGTCAGAATCATTTCATACACACAAAACATGCACACACCCATACATACACACACCTACAGTCTGGATGAAATTCCCTTATGAACATCACAGGTGCAGATATTGCATACGTTCAGTTACAGACACGCAAAAACAAGAAACACTCATGCTACTATAACAGTACACCTTTATGTATAAAAACAAAAAAACTAAATCTTCATTCAGTCCAGCTCTTGGTTTTGGTGGTAGCAATGATACAGTACACATTTACAAAAATTTAAAAGATGAAACCTGTAAAATTAAACACAGACCACCTAAAAAAGACAAAAAAAAAAAAAAAAAAAAAAAAAAGGAATCTTTACAGTATTTCAACTACAGCATTATTTGCTGAGTTTGACACGTGTTTTAACTGCTTTACCAAAGCATAGTCACTGAGCAGGTGCAGTTTTGCTCAGATTAAGGTTGAGCTGGCCACGTCGAAGTGTGTGTGTGCTTTTGTTTGTTACATTGACACTTGTGGCACGTCTTCTTTCTTCATAATACAATCCAGGTACATCGGTCGCTATCTGCCAACACTTGCAGGGACGAGCCTACAGGCGAGAAGATGAGTGAGATTTGAATTTCGCATTCTGCAAGCACTTTAAAACTTCCAATAGAGGATGGGACCCTGACAACCCCATGTTTCTTTATGCCTGGGATCCACACAGCACTGATGATACCTCCTGAGAATTTACTAAAATAAAAAAAATAAAAAACTGTGCCGCTCAGATTGATGAAACTTCAATGAAACTTAAAGAACACTAATACTAAGTACTACTACTGAATTTATCTGACTACTTCAAATCATCAACAAGGCCTTTTTCATTGAAGACATTTTGATGCATCACAGTAAGAAAAGCAGTATAAATAATAAAATGATTGTTGGCTAAATTCCATTTCGATGCTTTGGTTTCACGGTCCCTGGTTAATGTAATTTCCATAGCAGACATGGTGATATAAGTAGTGTGTCATAGTAGTAAAAACACAGGTGTTACCATTCTATTAAACTGCCCCAGTAAGCCAAGAAAATGTGAGAACTTTTTGATGGTCTTGTCTAGGACTCGACTGCATTTGTACTCGGTCTGGTCTCGGTCTTGGACATTGATGACTCGGGATTTTATTTCAAGACCAGTCAAGACCATAACTTTGGGAATATCAATAAATTGCTTTTGCATCATCTGATTTATTTGTTAATATCCTAACTTTCATTGGATGTAAAAACGTACTGCTTCAAATACAACCACTAACCCCAATTAAAATGTGTTACCGTTAACGACTGTCACCCCTCCCGGCAATTGCAATGCTTACGTTGATTTCAGCTCTTAGTGTTTGTATGTGGGTGTTTTAATGGGAATGTAGAGCTTTCAGATCAATATGAGAAGTACCTATGAGCTTGTTCCACATTTTATTGTGTATCACGTATTGTGGGGAGCTGGTCTTAGTCTTGACTCTGTCTCGCCCTCCCTCTGTCTTGGTCTCAGCCCCTAAAAGTCTTGGTCTTGTCTCGGTTTGGGCGGTCTTGACTGCAACACTAGTCAGCAGAGTGGAAGCATTTTAAAGCGTCTGAGAAAGACGCAAAAATCGCCATTTTCAGAAACTGTTCTGATGAATTGCCTCCTAGCACATCTACTCCATCTGTGGCTGACTTCTTAGAAAAGGCAACAAACGGTCTGAACAACTTTTGAGTGTTTGTCACTCGTTTCTGAGAAGGCAATTAAGCTAGCCGCACCTAAATTTTGAGTGCATACGTATTCAAGCCTTCATGGTAAATACACTGAAATGGACCAGTGCGACCAGACAGGCAGGTTAGCAACTTTATCCTACCATTACCGTCAGTTTCTCTTCACAAATCTAAGTGTTGCAGTATGAGAGTCCTACCTGAAGACAGGCTATGAAGTCTTCATGTTACGCGAAACGAGAACCACATACAACATTATTTATCAAATTGGGTCAGACTTGATGAATGTGGAGAGGATACAACAACGTCCGGTTTTCAAAAATAAGGTGTCTATACAGTATGGGAATAAGATTAATTGGATTATATTCACAGAAAGTATAAAACATATTACATGTGTACATTAAAAGTAAATGGACACATGTAATTTACTTTACCGGACCCTCTTGGGCCTCGCACCCACCCACCATAATCGCTCCAAATCCTGTGGGAAACGCTGAGTAATAAGCACATTTGGACTTTTTAATTCATGCAATGGTAAAAAGGGAAAAATAAATGGAAAAAAATGTGAAAAACTTTGTTCTGTGTTCAGTAAAGTTTTTCCATTATATTAGGTTTTGACCAAGAATTCTCATTTCGGTGCATCCTTAATAGCAATCCAAGTTATATTTGGCTGTTTTTCATAAAAACTTGCATAAATGCAAACAAATTTCTTGTAACAATTACAAATAAGCTTTCCGCACAGTATATACTGCGAAGCCAAAAGGTGCAAGTAAGTGTGTGTTGTCACTTGCACAAACACCGGGACCTTTCTGGTAATACTCGAGTTTGTATCCTGCTTTTAATAGAGGTATTATATTTCCATGTACACAAAATACTCCCCAGTTGTTACAGATCCAGACACCAAAAGTCAAAAGCCGTTGGTCTAATCCAGTTTTATTTGACTTCTGACTTGCTCTTTGACCTGGATGAATGATAATCCTCATCTGGACAACATACTGAGAGAGTATTCGGTCTGCGTGGGAGGGGCTGTGGTAGATATCAGGATGCCAAAAGCATGCACAAATGTGAATATAACTCACCTTTGTGTAGAGCTTCGTTGGTCATGCGGTTAATGTAGCGGGAGCTGCTCTCAGGCACCAACCACTTCATCACCGTGTTCACACAGGACTTCCTGTAAGAGCTCCACACACTCCCACTGACGAGAGAAATAAAGATTGACACCTTGAACACACCAGAACTAAACAGAGCCTAACAACAAAAAGGGAGACAGACAGAAAGTTGTGTGTGAGAGAGTGGGTATCAGTAGTTCCTCACCTGGTCTGACCTTTGACCTCTGTAAGGTCACCAACACCCACGGTGCAACACACACCTGTGTTCAGGTCCCAGCTGACCTGCAGGTTGGAATGGTACGTGTTTGGCCTGGTAACAAAAACAAAGCAGAAAAGTACACTTAGCGAGGAAAGAACAAAGTGGCAGATGTACGGCTAAAGAGGCTTTAGGTTTATTTAGGACAAGTACCTGCAGTGCTCCTCATCCGAATTGGAGAAGGCCAGTAACAGCAGACCAATGTTGATCATCACAGTGTTGGTTTCAGGACACACCTGATGCACAACACACACACACACATTATCTCCAGTTCAAATGCAAAATGTTCCTCTTTATTATTTTTTTTCCAGCTCAGAAAAAAAATATATATAAAAAAATTTGCTGTTGCAAATGTAGTACATGAAACAAAGTAAACAAACATGTGTATACACACACACACGCACGTATGTTTATTTGTGACACCAAATTGGAGGGAAGAAAGCAGTGTATTATTCCAACACACTACAATTCCTCCACAAAGACACACTGGTTTGATAAGTGCTGCAGCACAACTGTGTCAGACGTGAAGATGATGAGAAAGAGACTAAAAGTTAAAAAGACTGACCTCTAATATCACAACATCATAGTCGCTGAAGGAGCAGAACTGAGGGGCCCAGGCAGCATCGCTCCTGATCACCTCATTGATAAGATACTCGAAATCTAGAGTCAACTGCTCCACACACACACTCTGCGAGGGGGAACACACATCTTTAAAAAGTTAAATTTTTACCAAGGTAAAAGTCAAGAAGTAAAGAATGATCAACTGTAGCCCGCAATGTTTCTTCTCGTCTAAACTAGAAATTAACAACCCATGTGAGATGTGGTTTGTCTGTAAGACCAGACTGATGATGCTCTGAGATAAAGGCCTGCAGCTGATTACTGACTGTTGATGCCTATATTTCCAGGACAGGTAGGACACCTTGATATAATTGATGCAGTGTTTCTGGCCAGACATACTAGCACAAACACACACCTGTCCATTGTGTGGCTCGGTGACAAGCTGCAGGTTCCGTCCTTTAAGGTCGGTGACTGTGAAAGGTAGCTGAACTTTATCGTCCTCATAACCTGGAGACACAGAAACGGAGAGGAAAAATGCTGGTCAGCCACTTCAGACGTGACCTGAGGAGAGTTTTTTTTTTTTTTTTTTTAAACTGCTCGTTCTGCGTCTTCCTCTTTCTCTTACCTTCTGTATTCTGTTCTGCTGCCCCTGGCTGTTGGAGGCAGAAGTGCAGGCATGAATAGTTGACATATCCAGGCTCGCAGGGCCCGGCCTCCTGGCATGAGTACGGGGTCGGAGGGGATGCAGGTGATGAGGAAGAGGGAGACATCACTTGTTCAGAGCACTGTGGCAAACTGTGACTCCCGCCTGATGCTGACACCTGAGGTAAACTAGTCCGTGTCTCCTCCTCCCTCCTCTCTCTACAATCCTCCTCCTCCTCTCTGCGAGTCCCTACAGTTATCCCTTTGTCTCCTGGTATCTGCGCTGCCTCTTTTACAGCACCATCAACTGTTCTCCTTTCTGTCTGGCCTTCGTTTTCTCCCCCCACCCCTCCTCCTCCCTGGGCGCGCCTGAAGAGGTCGGCTGCAAACTCCCGGGCTCGCACGGCTGCTTGGGACTGGTTAGGAGATGAGGGAATTGGAGCAGGTCTACTGGGTGGCAGTCGGCTTTCTGGAGACCCCTGAGGTAGCGAGGAAGAAGAGGCCGAGGAGGTGGAGGAAAAAGATGTGGAGGCTGGACTTGACAGAGCTGCTCTCTTTGTGTAAAGGATCTGCGATGACTGACTCTGCTTACCTACGAGAGACAAATAAAAAGATGTAACTGAAAAAAGACCTGATGCTGAAATCAGGCTATAACATCAGCCTGATAATGAAAATCTTACAGACATGGATTATTAAGAATGAAAGTATTAAGTATAACAATCAGTTATTATGTGTGACACAGTGGAACTAATTTGTCCCCTGAGGCACAACAGAGACGAGCACGTCAGAACTGTCTGGCCTTTGTTCACCTGGTGTGAACAAGTTGTTCCCTCCTCCCACCAAATATAAATCCTTCTGTAGATGGGCCAATCTGTTCTGTGTGTATTACATTGTATCTGGAGGCAAAGTCTAATATATGATGTCTTAAATGCATAGTCTGATTTTAAGAAAAGCACTATTATGTGAGCGAGCGAGAGAATATATATGAAAATAAAACTGGTCAGCTGAGTGATGGGGCTAAATGTTAACACATTTCTCCCACCCTAAATGACAGCTAATCTAAAACCATTCTAAATATATGATGTTACTGTAATAATAATGCAGTTGAAATGACATTACTTCTAACAAACTGTACCCCACTCTCCCGTAAACACCAGTCACCTCCTGAAATCTACAGCAGAACCCAATGTATATTTCTATTTCATTAATTAATAAAATATGGCTAACATATCAATGTATTTTAGATTATACTCTGCATAGAACAATAGAATAATGCTTTTCTTTGTTTTGATAACAGCATTATATATTGACCATCGATCCCCCGCTCTCTAAATATCGGCATCTACAATTGAAAAACTTGTATCCGTCGATCACTTGTTACCTGGACAGAGTGAGATGCCGCAGGCCACTAGAGAGTAGCTAGTGTTTAACAGGATGACCTGATCCTTCTTCAGCTGGAAAGCTGGCTGGAAAGTCGGGAACGGGTACACCACCTGGTACCTGCTGTTGAGCACATAGCCATGCTCCAGACACTCACCGCTTCCTGGGGAGAGAAAAGGATGAAGTTGGATGAGAGTGAGGCAGTGAGAACAGTAACATAGTGAACCTTTGTGTGTGTTTACCTGTACGTATGGTAGTGGCTGAGGGAACTGGGCAGCAGAAGGAGCAAGGCTTAGGAGGAGGCATGGAGGCGATGGTGATGTATATGTCTCTATTGTTTTCATCACTCATCATTAAGTTCATCAGAACGGAGCTTGAACTGCGCGTACTGGCAGGTGGAACCACACACGCACACAAAATGACTTATCACACTGAACATACACACTGAAATAACAATACTTTTGGCTTAAACTGAATCAGCTCCATGTGGCTGCTGATCGATGTGTTTATTATTCCTTACTTGAAGCCAAAGATGACAATTTTGGAGTGGTCATTTGGCCACTCACACACAGTCAGGTAGAGGTCGCTGTAGATTTCCTCTCCTGCAAACAGACGCACATGATGCACCTGAAGAGAATAAGCAGATATGAGACAAAGAACAAGATCTCTACACATTAAAGTCACAATTCTCACAGGAGGATATGGTACTGCATCCAAACAGTCCTCTGCTTACATTAGAGCTGCAACTTTAAGTAGTTTAATTGATTAGTTTTCAACCATTAAATTAATCTGCAACTATTTTGACAATCAAGCCATTTTTTTAAGAAAAAGCCAAAATTCTTATTCCAGCTTCTTGTTACTATTTTCTGGTTTATTTACTCCTCTGAGAGTAAACTGATATCTTTGGGTTTTGTACAAAACAAATCATTTGAGGACATCATCTTGGGCTCTGAAAAACACTGATCAACATTTTCCACAATTTTCTGCCATTTTAAGGACCTGACAACTAATCGATTAATCGAGAAAATGATCAACAGATTGATGACAATTTAGTTAGTTGCAGCCATAGTTTACATGTGAATCTGCAGGATGGATCACATTAAGGTTCTAGTGAATAAATGTCCTTGCCCTTTACCTGTTTGAGTCTACTGTGCAGGTTGAACTCCCACCAATAGAGATGGTAGGTGTAAAAAGAGAAATCGTCGTCTTCCCCACAGTCGCTGGTATAGGATAGAACGTAACGGCCACATTTGGTGAAACCAAGAAAGATATGCCTGGAACCAAAAAAGTGAGGCACTACTGTAATTCATACCTCGGCTCAAAAAACACTGCACATGGCAAATCACTCTGAATCACTAGCAGGTAGAAATGCACCTTCTGATACATCAGATTAATGGTGCAGTGAATATAAAGCAGATTGGGTCGGCATACATATTAATCAGTTACATTACAAAATTGTATCAGTTACATTCATTAGGGCTGCAATTCCTGGCCTCCAGCTGTCTGACTCCCCTGAAAACAGACATCCTGAGCTTAGGTATGTGTATTGGGAGAGGATAGGTCTATCAGTGGATCCCTACCAGCTGGATCTAGACAGAGCATCAACAACCCTGGGTTGAAATGCTATCAGTGAGCTGAACAAGGTGAACGGCTGTACAAGGTGCTTAATATCAAATCCATTTAGTAAAGACACACACTGACCCTGCTCTCAGGAACTCCTCGCTGACAATGTTCTTTAATGGGACACAGACTCGAGGTGGTAGCTTCCTGAACAGGCGCTGAGAAAACTGTCCTGACAGCTGCAGGACAGACAAGAGTGGATACAAATGTAGACAACGTACATACTGCAACATGAAGCATAGAAATGTGTTTAAAATATATAAGCCTTGCAGTCTTAACGCAGTGGCCATTTCAGTGATGGTACAAACTACACAGGAAATTCAGCGTCTTTCAGCGCCCTGCACATAAACACCTGAGTACTTAAAAAAAGTTTGAACCCATACATCAGTTGTCTATTAAGTGAAACTATTCAAGGATTAACGTTATATCTGACGGCTGAGGGTTAACGATACATGTACGAGCTGTGGAGTAACGTACTGAAAGTTGCTACTGTGGTTTAGCCGAAGCTAACGCCGACTGAGCTTACACGTTCTAATACAACACAAAAGGTGTCTACCATTGGCTTTAATAGCTAGCACGCTAAAACTATCAATTCAGATGTCTACGAGACTGTTAGCAAACCACATAAAAAGGACATTTATCGCCAGAAAGCAGGACACTCAATGTTGTCATACTTGTAGCATTAGCTAATTAGCAACATGCCTGCCATTAGCCGTTACTTAGCCGCCGAGCTAGTTAGCAGCTAGCCTCAGAAGCTAACGTTACTGGAAAACAAGGCTTTCACTGAAGCGCTCCTACATAAACCGTGAGCGCTCTTTTCCCGTTTTATGCCACACGTTCCGTTGTGTCATTCCTACCTTCCCACGCATGAGAAGCTTCACGACATGGTCTTTGTGTTTTCTTTGAGCTTTCTGTTTGCCATCACCCTTTTCGGATTTCGAGCTGGGCGCCATCTCCCACTGAACTGTTGTCCCTCGTTGCAATCAGGACGGTCGCGATTGGTCCGCAGGCGGCACGAGACTGTAGTCACTCGCCGGTGGACACATCCATCAAAATCGAAACAAAAGGTGGGACACAGACATCCTGCAGGAAGCCACCACAAAGGCTTCGAGTACTTCTGTTACACCAGTCTCAACATGACAAATAAAATGTACAATCGGCCAAACAGGGCGTTCCTTTTGATAGGACTTTAAAATGGGGAACATACAAGTCCCAAACACAAGGCTGGTGATGGCCACACAAGAGAAAAAAAAAACCTGGTAATTTGAATGTTTTTATTTTAAGTATTTAAAAACAAGCTGTAAAAAAATGACAAAAAAAATTCAGCATACAGTAACGGAACCTATTGGAACAAAAAAAGGAAGCCACCAACAATACAGATGTCTGTATTGTTGGTGGTTTCCTTTTTAATTAAACAGAGGGCAGTCAAGCACACAAACACATACATGCACACACAACCAACCTACACACTGCCTTATTACAGCCAACTTACACACATTTTTCTGTTCAGTAGCATACACTGTACACAGACACACACAACCCCCTTAAGGAAAATAATTACAATGAATAAAATTAAAACCAAGAAATCATGATAGCAGGGAGAAAAATGCACCTGCAACTGAAACAAGGAATGTTTTTAAAAAATAAGCTTTAAAGGGAAAAAAAAAAAATTCTGTTTTTGTTTTTCTTTACACAAACATAATTTCTGGATATATTCAAAATACTGCTAGACAGTTTTTTTTTTTACCCTCGGGAAATAGAAGGGGAAAAAAAACAACATGAATGTGAGTCAGTGTTGAGATGCTATTGTGCTAGCTTGCAAGCAAAGATGGTTATCATTTCACATTTAAAAAAAAAAAAAGTTCAGATGTATTAAAAAGGTGTGGGTGAGGTGAAGGAGCAAAATGAACAATGACCCAAGCATTTATTTAGTGCTTTGTTCAATCCATGGGCAAAATGTGTTCCCTTTTTCCTTTCTTCAATTTTGACTTAAAAAAAACAACAACAAGAAGGTTGGAATAGAAAATGTCTGGGTGGATGAGTAAATCATGGTCTTGACTCAAAGCCAAAAAGGAAATCTTGATAGAAAAAACAAGCAAGTCCAGAGAGCCATCGCAACAATCCAACGGATGCGATTCGTTTACTGGGCCTGAAATGAGACATTAGACAAAATACAATTTAATCAGTTTTTGCTTTGTAAAGAAATGTGGACATTTTCTCACTATGGGGTGTGTGTATGTGTATAAGGTGTATGAATACAAGCATGGTTTCATGTAAGATTGATAATTAACAAACAGTAAGTGCTAAAATAGTCTATTGCAGTAGGTGTCACTTTTTTTGCATGTTCTTAAAACTTTGTTCCTGAACAGTGTGTAGCTTTGACTGAACTAAAACAAGTGGCAGGTGATGACCAGTTAAACTGCCTGTCCACAAAGTGGCATGTCTTTTGCTGATTGCCTGAATACTTGAATCCTCATGTTCTTTTTATTTGGCAACACCAGTGATTAAATACAAATGAAGATTAAAAACTATGAGTGATTAAAACTAACATTTGCTGTTTATATTGACATGGTTTGTTTTGGACACTGGTCATGCTACCTGTTGTCCCTGCTGTGGAGCAGCTGCCTGTCCTGGCACCTGCCCTCCCTGTCCATAGTAGGCAGCCTGCTGTCTGTAGTACTCAGCCCAGGCTGCGCTGTAGTCCTGCTGGCCTCCAGCTCCTCCTCCTCCTGCTGCTGCTGCTGCTGCAGGCGCTGCTGCTGCAGCTGGAGCAGGTGCTGCCGCTGCAGCTGGCTGGGCTGATGAAAAAACAACACACAATCACATGAGTACGACTTCATTTAATAGTCTAGGTCATATGCCCAGACAGAACCTTGTACTTGTCTCAGTAGATCCAACTTACTCATGCCCATTTTCTTGTAGTATTCCTCCCAAGCTTTAGTGTAGTCTGGCTGGCCCCCAGAGGCCTGAGCTCCTTGGCTCTGGTCCCCTGGAGCTCCCACTGCGGCGCCTCCTGGAGCCTGGGATGCCATGGCTCCCCCTGGCTGTTGGCCATAATACTGTGCATAGTAGGCTGCCCATGCTGCGTTTGGGTCTGCTGCTGCCTTATCTAAAATGAGAGGAAACAGAATAAAGAAAGTAATGAGATCAAAAGAATATACACCTTAAACCATTTACAAAGTGCCTTAAAATGTGTAAAAAAAACAACCAACACACACACGGGGCAAATACAGAAACAGAATTGTTATGTAAAAATGGAAGGTACTCACTGGGGTCTTGTGGACCTGGGGCTTGCCACTGCTGATAGGTATTTCCCCAACCTTGAGGACAGAACTGGGGGCCACCAGGCGCGGCTCCACTGCAGAGACGGACAGGACCATTTAAAGACTTAACCTTGTTATTTATACCAGTCTCCCCTGAAGGAAAACTATTAAAAAATTCCTGTATTTAAGTGTATTGGGATTGTACATACTGAGGAGCACCACCAGGAGGACCTGGATTATAAGGGTTGGGATTATAGGGACCCATTGGACCACCTGGGCCTCCTGGACCAGGACCACTTCCCACTGGACACAACGGAGCCTGGAGGAAAAACACAAAACAGGAAGAAGCCATTCAAACTCAGATTCAGGTGTGTTCTCCTTTGACAGACATTTGATCTGTGCAGTTCTTCTCTGCTCCACCAGTGAACCTACCTCAATCTTCTCTTCTATGAGCTGCTTTGCGTGGTCAATCTGCTGCGGGGACCCTCGGATGATGAACAGTTTGAAGTTTGGGTCACCGTTTGGCGGTGGCTGACGAGATATCTCCACAAATGCACCAGTCTGTTGGTTAATGGACTTGACATTCTCTCCTCCTCTGCCAATGACGAGCCCACATTTGTGAGCAGGAATGGAGAAGGTCATCTCTCCCCCCGGAGGACCCCAGTTCCCCTGGCCTCTACCCCGTCCTCGCCCACCAGGTGGCATCCCTGAACCAGGACCTGGGGGGCCCTGTGGAGAAAAACACACCTCACATTAGGTTTAACTGTTCCACAAAAAAAGCCCTGTTCCTGTGTTCTGTCATCAGCACAGAATTCAAGATCAAGAAATCAAAGGCCTGCCTCTGCACCTACCCCCTGCCCACCCTCCTCTCGGGCACGGATACTCTGTAGCAGGTCAGTAATGATTGAGGCAGCATGCTGACACTGGTCTGGTGGACCCATAATATGGGCTATTTTCTCAGGACCGGTACCGTCATCTGTAAAGGATGACAAAAGGACAGGCAGATTTATTAGTGGGGGTTTGTACAGGGACTGAAAGCACAAGAATCAACTCAAAGGAGAGAAGAAATTATGTAATGCGGCTATAACGTAGCAAATGAAATGAGCTTTTAATTTTAACCTTAGAAATCAAAAGCAGGATCGAAGATTCTCCCAGTATTAATTTATTTTCCTTGCCGGTGTCTGGTATACAACCGAAGGGAAAAATACAAACACCACAGCGTAGCCGGCAAGCAAAAGTACTTCTTAAACGACGCATCAATGAAATAATCGGTAGAAGCTTTGAGTACTAAAATCATCATTAGCTGCAGCCCTAGTCTTAACGTTCAAATCAAAACGTGCCATTATAATCTAAAGTTAAATCAAATAGTGGATGTGGAGAACAGCGACAAACATTTCCTCCCCTGCATAAACACTATTTAGCAGGCCAGGGGGAAGACAGTTGTAATTCAATATGACGCAGTTTAATCTTCCAGAAAAAGTTTGGAGGGCTCACCTGGTTTAAACTGTATCTTCACTCCAGCATCGCTCTGGATCTTCTTGATCATCTCCCCACTTCGGCCAATCACAACTCCAACAGAGTGACGGGGCACAGCTATCTGTGTGATCACAACAAAAACTGTGATAACGGCTCAAAGCAACTGAGTCTCACCCATTTATTAAAGTTATGGTAAACATTCACACATTCTACAGTCATTCGAGTATGTTCATTTAACGCAACTTTATCTAGTTTGGGAAAACAATCTTTTTTACAGCAGTTAGTCGTAACTTGTTTTTTTTGTATTTAAAAACACATTGCTTACATCGATGCCGCCGCCGCCGCCGCCGCCTCCTCCTCCTCCCATCCTTGAGCCGTATTCGTTCCTGTCTCCAAAACCTGCATGATCCCTGTCCCGTAGAATCTCATTAACCATCTCCTTTGCTTGCTGGCGGGCGAACAAAGAATTCAGGAAGACAATGATTTCAAGGGTAAATACAGGCATAATACATCTCAAACTTAAGCAAAACTATCTTCACTGTGGGTACCTGCACTTTGTAGGGGTCTCCAATGATGCGCAGGGGTTTATCAATGTTGGGTGGCTGGGATCCGTCTTGAATAAGAATCATTTTGACTCCAGCCCGCTCCTACGGTTTTGCAGCAGAGGGATGTTACATTTAGAGGCGCTCCAATGAGGATTTTTTGGGCCGATTCACTGATTGCTGAAAGCAGTATCGGCAGATACCGATCACTTGGTCTATTTGAAGCCTTTTATTTATCATCATGTAGCATTATATGTATGTATAGTATACTGTATATTTATTTAATTAGTCCTAAAAACAATGTAGTAACTATTAAAATTAGCAGATGATAAAAATTACAACTGTTTATTACAGGAAACATGGGCAACAAATTCCTCTCCCTCTGTTTTAGAGACTTAAACCATTGAAGGCTTTGCCTGGTTACTGCGAACATCTTATAGCTTAACAAATTTAGCTTTCCTGTGGAGTAAACTACAAAAACAGAACAAACAGCATCTTTATAAATTTACTTCAACTATAAAAACTGCAACAAAAAAAAGAAAAAAAGAAAAGGCTGTACCCAAAATATTTAGGAGATAAAGGACCACAGGCATCCTGAGTCGATGATAAACTCAGAAGTAGCCACTCAGGCAGTTTCTGTGGGCTTTAGGTGGTAGATATTATACTATTAGTTTATTATTATTACTACTTATAGTTACTATATTCATAATTTCATATGGTTTACCACTAGTATAGGCTTAATATCATTTAAGTGGGTTGTTTATTTACTCCTTGTGCAAGAAGCAGTCTTCATCTTTTACATGGGCCTACTGCCACCAGCTTTACCAGAGGAGAGAGTAGCAAACACTTTAAATACAGCCAGCAAGTTTTTATTTGATTTTATAAAGGGTTAAAAATACGGGAGATTTACGGGGAAACATTTAAGGGGAGGATACCGGCTGAGAACGGAAAAATACGAGAGACTCACGGGGAAAACGGGAGGGTTGATAGGAGGAGAGGAGAAGAGAGGAGTGGGGTAATGTGAGACTACATCCACACTACTACGGTTTTTTAAACAGTTTTATAATGAATACAATCTTCACCGTCCACAGCAACGGTTTAGCTGCGTATCAGAGTTGATCTCCGTCCATATTAAAACAACTGAAAACACATCTAGTGGCCATTCACGTACACTGGCCATGCGCCTGCTGGTGTAAACATGAAGCAGATGGTTTACTCAGCAGTTACAGAAGATTTGGCGAAAGAAGAAAGTAATACAGATGAAGAAACACACCAGGTATTTTTTGCATCGACTAAAGTGGAACTGAAAGTAACACTGGAGCACAACACAAGAGTTTTAGCTGCCACTGAAAATTTGTCTGGCAAGTATTGCATCATCTGATCGGCTTTTGTGATGGGCCTTTTTAGAGACCACCGATCAAACTAGTGAAAGCTATTATCGGCCAATTACAATCTGTGACCGATCGATCAGAGCACCCTTAGTTACATTGATTACACACAAACACAGCAAATTCAACAACATAAGCATTATTACACTGCCTCCTGGTTACAGTATAGTAGAAAACACTCCGAATCAAGCGATCATAGATTTATATGAAAGAGTCTTACCTGAAGCTGTTTGATGGTCTCTCCTCCTTTGCCTATAATAAGGCCGGCCTTGCCTGCAGGGATGATCATCTCCTGCATGGAACCTGACTGCCCATTGGTCGACTCGTGACCTCTTGACACTATGTCATCTATAAGTGCCTTGGCTCTCCTGGAAGCAAATTCAAATGGATGGAGGAGGATGAAATGACTCAACACAGCACTAACGTAGCATTCAAGAAATTTAGTTGATGTATTACACTGTTAGGGGTGCAAAAAAAATAATCAACGCAGTTGACAAAAATCTAAATTCCTTGCCAACAATCGATTAATCGATTTGTTCATTCGTCATCGGGCAAGAATTTCAGAGTGGTGGGTTATTAATCTGTAACAAAAGTATTTTTCATCCATAAAGTTTTAACTGAGCTCTGTCTCTACATCACAGTAACAACTTTATGTCCACTGACTGCCTGGAGGGTAGCTAGTGTTTGGAAGTGAGAGGAGAGGTGTGTGCTGCAGCTCAGTGTTTTTCCACCGGTTTTTTTGAGGGTGTGTCGGAGTAGCCGCTTGGTGAGTGTTATGAGACACATTTAGCTTTCATCCCTGTGACGTCACAAGGATGAAAGGGAATTGGCTGGACTACGAACGAGCCATTTTCAAGCAGTTCAGAGAAGAGTTTTCTGTGGGAGACAGGAACTCCCTTTGGGGTGGACTTGGGCTTTTTCACTTTGCAAACCTATTACATGTACAAAAAAAAGATATATAACTCAAGAAAGGAGAGGGAAAAAGCCAAAAAGCATAACACCACCTCTTTAATAAAACACCACTACATCAGCAGTGGTATTAACACCTTCACAAACTAAAACCTCCAGAGTATGGGAGCATTTGACTCTTCACTCAGATTACGATTACAGCTGGACAACGTGTTGCTGCCGAAGGCGCAAGATTAGAGACCACCAGATAATGGCAGTTCACCTGTCTGCGTGAGGTAGCGGCTAGTTCAGCCCTAGTTCAGCGCTGAAAAAAAAATCAACGCAGTCGACAAAAATCTAAATTCCTAAATTCAAAAATCTAAATTCTGGACAATTTTGAGAGTTATTGTGAAAAAGCTAACGTTTGATTTAACGTGTGTGTGTGCGTGTGTTGAACACATTTTTTTGAATTCTGCTGTTAGCCTCTTTCTCCATTACTTTCCGCTACTCACATGAATGCTTCTTTATGAGTAGTCTTACAGTCAAGCAGTCATGGCAGACAATGGAAGAGATACTGCCCACAGCACTTCCATGTACCGTATTTTTCGGACTATAAAGGCGCACTTAAAAGCCTTTATTTTTTTTCAAAAGACAACAGTGTGCCTTATAATCCGGAGCGCCCTATATATGGACTAGTTGTGCTTAATGACTGCGAAGCGATTTTCTGTGGTACAGCGGCACTCGTAGTCATGAGCGTCGCGGAGTAATACATACAGTAGGCCCACTGTGCTTCACCATAATATTACAGTGTGACCCCAAAATGGCACCTGTCAAGAGACATGCTTACAACGCAGACTTTAAACTCAAGGCCATCACTCACGCACGATCCGGGCATGCTGGATGCCGTGATTGCCCAACTGTTTAAACTCGGACACTGTAGATGAAGAATTTGAGGGGTTTGTGGACGAGGAATGAGCTGAAAAAGTGAGTGTATTGTGTTGTATTTTACGTGTTATAACTGAACAATTTTGAAAGTTATTGTGAAAAAGCTAACGTTTGATTTAACGTGTGTGTGTGTGTGCGTGTGTTGAACACATCCCTGTATCTGCATGAATTGGTGACAGTAAATTGTCCGTAAGTGTGAATGGTTGTTCATCTCTATGTGCTCTGTGATGAACTGGTGACTTGTTCACAGTGTACCTGCACCTGTTTTTTAATAAAGTTTGACTGACTTATCTGACTGTTTTGTTTCACTTAATGCGCCTTATAGTCCGGTGCGCTTTATATATGAAAAAAGTTCGAAAATAGACCATTCATTGACAGACTTATAATCCAGTGCACCCTATAGTGCGGAAAATACAGTAGTGCATTGCCGTTAGAAATTAACAAAGAAATGCTCTTAAGATTTGTCTCTCACTTAAAACGGCCTCTTTGTAACGACACGTCGACAATGAGATTTCACGTCGACAAATTTTTATAATTGCCGTCATCGATTACATCAACTAATCGTTGCAGCCCCATGCTGCACATACTTATTTCTTACTGTATTTACGTGTTTGGTCCATGAAAGGACTGGATTTCATTGGAACTTTATATTGCTGCAGCAGAAATGTTCATTAAAAGATGTATTTTTGAAAGCAGTTTTCATTTTACTGTCTTGATTGTTAATTAGCACATGCCTAAAAAAGTTTTATTTAAAAGCTTATAGCTAAATAAGAGACATTGTGTAATTTTGCGATTCATAATCCGAATAGTCAATTATTCGTCATGACTTACTACTAGGTAGTGTAAGACGTTCCAGCTGCACCAACAGTATGCCATAGTCTTCAGCAGCCACAGTGTTATAAACAGGCAATGCTTTATTGGCTTTGCTTAGCTTAATTCATGGAATTCTAGGGGATCAAGTATGTATGCAATATGCACCTTGTTTAAATGATGTAATGTAGCTCTTGATACTCATTAACATAGATCCAACTAAATTTAATAAGCTTTCTTAGAAGCTAAAGACAAAAATCCTAACATTAATTTTTCTGGCTGTGCGTGTCATGATTGACAGTAGTCTTTCTGGCTGTTAAGCACAACTGACTTCCACCAATCCGAGTAATTTATGGGGTAGAAATGATTAAGATTACAGTAAGGACTGTGGTCTGGGTTTAACTTTGGCAATCTTAGCAAAGGATCTGTGCACGCCCTGAGAGGAAGTGCTGCCATAGAGGCCAAACTCTGTTAGAAAAGTCCCAATAGTGCAACCCGTTGCCATTGCACAAGGAAACAGGAAATGGTTGTAAGATTTTATAAGATCTAATTTCTTAAGCTAAATTTTATCAATACATTATGTGTAGTCTGCTTAGGCCAGCCAATGTCAGGACAAGTTTATTATAATTTCTTCACCTTTAAGCAGAGCTGCTACTTGATCCCACAAACATCAATGAACAAAAACTCCCCAGAAGAAGAAAGTAGTTGCATTGGATATAGATTGTTTTAAATGTGAACACCAACTCACTGTACAGCATCTGGTGACCCTGTCAGAGAAACGCTTCTTTCTGAAAGGCCGGCACTGTCTGTGAATGAATATGAAAATATGCATCAATCAAAATGCAGCTGGAAAATACATCACACTTTCCTGATTTCAGCAAATCTGGGGTTAGGCACATAGCTCACCATGAGCAATCTGGACTTTGCAGCCAGAATCCTGCTGTATTTTGTTAATCTGTTCACCTCCTCGGCCAATAACTTTAGGGACAAGACAGAAATTTAGATTTTAGTCTGAACACATGTAACACAGGCATCATGTCTGATTTAGGAAGCAAATGTGCATGTACTCACTTAGACCGACCATGCCATCAGGCACCCTGTACTCTTCTGTTATTGTGGAGCCCCTGACACTACAGGCACGTAAACAAAACAATGATACATAAAGGATCATTTTTCAGTCATAACCATAAGCACCAAAAGACCACTAAAAATAACCCCTATACCTTTGTTGAGACAGGGCAGCCAGCTGAGCTTCAATAGCTGTAAGAGAAGGAAAAAGCGGTGAATGTTTGAAAACCGAGCAGAGCGAGTGTTTGTAATAGGATCAGTGTGTGTTTAACTTACACAATGGGGAATCCATTTCGTTCTGTGATGCTACCTTCTTGGCATCAGGTTCATCTGAAATCAAAAGAAAAGTTAGGCTTACAATGTGGAAAACAATGCAGACACAGTCCCTGTTTCACAGATTTTTTTACCCGCTTCTTCCAGGGATCGTTTCTGTGCTGTGAATGGATAGTTCTCAGCTCCACCGTTGTTGCTCACCGAAGGAACGCCGTCTCCACCAATTTTAGCTGCAATCTAGAATGACATACACTGGATGAAGTGTCTGCAATACAACCTAAAATAGTGATGAAGAGCTTTCAGGTTTTGATAAGATTATTTCAACATCACTCCTTCAGAGTTAGTGACATTTTTACTATATTTTGTTTGGTTTCATATAAAAATTCTCATTTAAAGTGTCTCTCCGCCGACACATTAAGAACCATCTACAACTGTCATCTGGGGGTTATATGAGCCTGGAGACTTCACATTTAGAGAAGAAAACCTTTGTTGGAGGTGTGAAATTTCAAAGACATGGGCATTTAACCAGGCAGCCAGGGTCCAACTAAAGATGGTATTGAGTTGCTTTATGGGGACTCTAGGATCTAGTCTTTTTGGAGCTTGAGCCACACTCATTTTTTCTGTCTCACAATGTCTCAACTTTATGAAATACTAAATTTCTGTAGAGAAAGCTGTAAGTGTAAAGTTAATACATGAGCAGAAACAGGGGGACTAAAATCAGATATAACTATAATTCAAGTTGAAACAATTGATACAGAAAATTTGTATGAAACCATTTATTTATATTTATTATTGTTTTCCTTGGTTAATAAATGTAAAAAAGGAAAAAATGCCAAACACTCCCTAGTTTCAGCTTCTCAAAAGTTAGATTCCACTGCTTTTTCCCCCCTTTTATATCCCTGTAAATTTAATATATTTGAGTGCGACTAATAAATAATGCAATCACTAGGTTACTTGCAGCCCTAACCCTGATAACTACAAATATCGGTACGGTAGGACTAAGTTAACGTTAGGTAGATAAGGACTGTTACAGAAATATTCACGATCAGTGAGAAATTTTAGTCACTAACGTTAACTTAATAAGTTAACTTAACGTTACAAGCATAGTTTGGTCCGTTTAATGCTAGTTATCAATACGATATAACAACTTACTTCATGGCAGTCACAGTGTCATGACAATGTGGTTACTTGTTAAATTTTTCCTAAAATGGAGTTTCCTAATTCAGTCAGCTTACTAACGTTAACTAATCTAGCTAACGTAGCTAGCATTGTCCATTTAACTTCACCCAAGGATCCCGGTGGAGACAAGTCATTTTATATAACGTTAGCGTTACACTAAAGAGTGAACTATATTGTTGCCGCTGCTCAATCCAACCCGCAAGCATTTTCAAGTCATCACTCAACTCGGCGTGCTAGACAATTTAATGGCATTGCTATTAGCTAGCTGGCTAGCCAGTTAACTATCGTTACAGCTAACGTCACGGGTAATCAAGCTAGCTGCAGTTTCCCACCAGCTAACGTTAACGAGCTCGCCGTATTATCTTGTCGCCGAGCTCCTGAGTTAACGTTACCTGTCTGGCCCGTTGTACAGCATCTGCAAAAGCGTCGTTTTTCATTCCCGCGCCGACTCCATTAGTCGGCAGAGCGCCGTAATCAGACATGCTGCTCACAAGGGGCAAATAGATACAGGGGGCAGGCTGAATAGCTTTGGCCGGGTCGAGCTGCGCAGAAGCGGGAAGGCTAAGCAAGAGCGTAAGAGAGACACCAATGTGAGCGAGGCTGCCTACCACGCCGGCAAACTTCCCTGCTTAAAATATCCAATCAACGAACCTTCAACGCCCGGGTCTTCTTCGACTTCTTCTTCGACTTCCTCTTTCTTATACCTTTGTGTGTTCATGGCCAACGTTATAAAGCAGATATACCGCCTCCTCCCGGGCTGGAGGTCGGCTGGCTTGTGCAGAGCTCAGACACTGCAGAGGACAAACCACAAACCTGTATTTGGAGCTCTTAATTGCCTACTTGCATTACGCATTTATTAAAAAACAAAAAAAACTATTGCAATTGAAACGTGCTTTTAATCATTTAGAGGTGGGGAACGCGAACTTGCAGCAGAAAAGGGTTACAAGCATTATCTGAGTCACTTATCTCACTACTTATCCTATTTGAGTTATTTTTAATCACAACATATTTAGAGTATAGACACTTTACGAAATCATTTGTAATTACAGACTTGTAAAATAAGGCTTTACTAAAAATCCTTATTGATCATATAACCATGAGGTCAAACAGCATTTGAGCTGAGCTATTTTGCCATTATAGTTGCAATTTCATAATAATTATACTGCACAACCAGAGCTACTCAGTGAACCTATGTTGAAGTGTAATTAGAAGCAGTGTAACACTAGCTGTGAATATGAAGGTCTAAGCTACAGTTGCACAGCAACTGGGTATCAAAGTGGAAGTCAGTTAATTATTTCATAGGAAATAATTGTTAGCGCAGTGGTTTCATAGGGCTGGCATGTATACAGAAAGCTACCTCTTCACCTCTGCATTTCAGTTGCTTCAGGGATGCTTTTGTTTGCACCCTCCATAATAAATACTGAGACATCATAAATGTTCATTGGCATTAAATCTCATTGTTTCATGATACAGTATGATGTAAGTCTTTACCACAGTGCACATACAGTTTATAAAAATACTATGCGGCTCTGGACCCTGTAGTGTGTTTAAAACATAACAAAACATACACAAATGCACCATTCAGCATAGGAACACTTATAAAATATGTGCATTTTGCATGAGAGTTTATCATGAATCCTCTACGCCTCATGTAAAATATAGTCTTTGGTGGGCTTTACTCAGCAGTAATCCTTCCAGGAAAGAAAAGATTGACAGTGTCTCTTTTTCACTATCACTGTTGTCATTCAAGAGTTAAGTTCAGTATTTTTATGTTGTTATTTTGTAATTATTTCTGTGCTTTAGTATTTGTAACTGTTGTTTAAGACATGTCAATCAAAGTCCTGATGTAACTCCACCAGTGCGCAACAACTTCAGGTTTCCCTCACATGGAACAGGGAACTGGAGCAGTCCTTCTGTCAGTCTTCTCTATATATCACCTAGGAGAAAAAAATAATGCTGTAGGAATGTAACTTGGCTTCCCAGTTTGATTGCATCTTTTACCTGTTCGTTGCTCAGGCAGGTTCATGCAAGTCTTCATCTGTCCAGGTAAATGCAGTAGCAGGAGGCAAGTTGATTAGCTTTAGCTTTCACACTGCTGGCATGCATTGCAATGCACCACACTTGAAACTCATCACAGCAGCTGCCAGTTCAGGTGACATTCTCCAAATGTGAGCCTTTCGCAACAGATTGCATATGATGACAATCTGTTGTTTTTCTCTTTTCTTTCCTTGGTTTATTTTCCATCCTATTATCCTCATCCTGAAACCGCAAGACGTCACAGCAACGTGTATTCATCCAGTCAAGGCCCATTTCCTCATGCACTGTCAACAGATCTGGATGTGCTTGTAGTAGAAAGCCACCCCAAATCATCCAATCTTTTTTACCCCTTCCCTTTCCCACCCCTCCTACCCTCAATGTCCACTCCCAGGGCTATCCTCGTGTATTCGTAGACAATGTAGGACACGCTGACAGCAGGGATGACTTTCAGCAGGTTGGGGGAAATTCCTCGATAAAGTCCGGCCACGCCCTCCTGGGTCACGATGTTGTGAAGCAAAGACAACATCGAGGGTTTAGGAGCTCCCTTCCCTGAAGCTGAGTGGAGAAAAAGAAAGATGAGCTCCACCAACACATTCTGGTCTCTAACTCCATGTGACTCTGAGAAAGTGAGGGCATCTGGTGCTAATGCACAGAAGTCGTGTTTGTTCTTCATTGTAAATTGATCATCCTGTCGTTTGTCCTTTATTGCTCATTAACTACAAACTATTGTTACACATTATACATTTTCTGTATTATAAGACAGAATAGATCTGGAATTATATTAACCTTTTTTCAAAGCATATGATGCACTGACAAAGAACTTGGAACCAGTGTTATGACAAAAAAAAAAAGGGGTTACCTTCACGTTACTAAGAAACTAGGAGCCAATTATTATCTATCAATCAAGCCAGATGAAATCAATCAGTTATCTAAACTTCAAGCATGCCTTAAGTGCTTATGTAAAAACCTGGAAGACCTGAAATTTTCTTATGTTCAACTCAGACAAAAATTAAATTATTGTACTTGGCCACAAAAACCAGCGCACGCATTAACTGAACATATTATTTACTCTAGATGGCATTGACTTGGCCTCCAGCACCACCATGAGTTATTCACATAAAACAAACTTCAAGGACTGCCTTTTTTCATCTACATAACATTGCAAATATCAGGCATATCCTGTTTTTAAAATGATGTGGAAAAAGCAGTCCACACATTTGTTACTTCTAGGCTCGATGAAAACCATATTATTATTTCAGGAAAAAGGAGATAAAGACACACACTCCTGCCTACATCAGTGAAGCTGAGGTAGACCAGGCAAACACTTTCAGGATCAGCATCACAGAGAACCTGACATGGTCATCTCACAACTCCACGCTGGTGGAGAAAGCTCAGAAATGACTGTGTTTCTTAAGGTAATTTAAGAAGGCCAAATTCCCATACCAAGTTCTTGCTTTTACAGAGGAGCAATAGAAAGCATCCTGACTGGAAACATCACAAACTGGCATGGGATGTGCACGGCCCAGAAGCGGAGGGCTCTGCAGCGGGTGATTAAAACTGCTCAGCAGATCATTGGTACACATCTCCCGAGCATCAGGTGAGGTGCCTACGCAGAGCCCAAAGGATACTAAAGGACAGTATCCACCCAGCCACAGCCTGTTTACCCTGCTGCCTTCTGGGAAGAGATATGGAAGTTTCTGCTGCACACCACCAGACTGCAGAGCAGCTTTTTTCCCCAAGCTATCAGACTTTTAAGTTCTAATTCATCCTCAGCACTGCTCCATTGAATGTAGTTTATTTCATTCCATTTTTCATAATTGATTCTATATTAATGTAAATTGTCTTCTATGTAGCAGAAGGGAGTTATAAACTAAATTTCACTATGTAACCTGTTATATTGTGACAAAATAAATCTACCTACCATCACTATCTTGTTACTGTTGTTTGCATGGTGCTGTTTACAGAACTCCCTTGTAAAAGAGACTGTGTCTCAATGGTACTTTCATGTTAAAATAAAGGTTAAATTAAAAAAAAATTCCCCAAGACACAAATTAAAAAAATGTATTGCAGTATTATTTACTGGGTACGCATATTTATATAAATCAAGTCTAGGCCTATATTTTTTTATTTTATTTATCTTATATGTTATGTTCTATGTGTGTAGCATAAAGGCAAAACAAACTTAAATTTTATATGTTAAATATATTCCCTTGAGAATGATTTCTCCTGTTTTAGCTTCTCTGCATTGGCCCCCTGTAAAATCCAGAATATAATATAAAATCCTTCTCCTCAGTAACAAAGCTCTTAATGGTCAGGCGCCATCTTGTTTTAAAGAGCTCATAGTATCTTATTATGCTACCAGAGCACTGCGCTCCCAGAAAGCAGGGTTACTTGCAGTTCCTAGTGTCTCCAGAAGTAGAATGGTAACCAGAGCCTTCAGCTATTGAGCTCATGCTAGTCCTGAACAATCTCTTAGTTATGCTGTAACAGGCCTAGACTGACGGAAGACTTCACATGATGCAGTTCTCTCCTCCTCCTATCCCGCTCCATCTGTATGCAAAAAGGTTATAAGATTATATAAAGGTTGTTGTAGGGAAATTAAGCAATTCAGGACATTTACCTGAAGTGTTGACAGTGAGTGGGAGCAGATTTTTGTTACTTTTACACTGTCTTCACTACTGAGGGAATATCTTTTGGAATAATGGTGTTTCTTCTTCCAGTAGCATTCAAGGGACTTTTAAGAATCTGTGATAAGGAGTACTGAAGCTCTTATGGAAGCTCATTGTGGCCCAACACCTAACTGTAAGACCTTACTGTAATTTGCCACACATATATATCTATATCAGTATAACCACAGTTATCCTGACCTTGTGCCTGCATTCGGGTGCGGATCAGTGCCAGCGGGTAACTTGCCAGCTGTCCACAGGTGCTGGAAAAGGCACCACAGCCGACCAGCACCATGATTCCTGGGTCAGCTAAACCTCTGTTCCTGTTCAACCAAGCCACCTTCAGAGTCTGTGGAATAGAGGAAGTGAGAAGAAGGAAAACACTAAGGAGATGCACTGTGAACGGCACGCTATGTGATATTTCATGTCTCTCTGACCTCGTAGACAGCCAGGTCGATGCCGGCATAAGGGACAATACTCAGCATGTTCGGTACGTAGCCCTTGTAGAAGGCTGTGATACCTTCTCTCTGTAGAATCTGTTTGGCACAGTCAGCCATCCCTGAGTATTGGCCTGTTTTTCTTAGTGTGAGACGGGTCTTCAGCATCTGTGAGGAAAAGAAGAGATGTAAATCAGACAAGAAGGACAAACAGAAAGTGTGTTTTCTTCAAGATATATATATGTTTCTAACTGTGTATTAGCCTGATATTACCTCCATTGGGTAGATGGCTGTCTGGGCAGTAGCTCCAGCCAAAGAGCCGGCAACAAACCTCTCATGAACCCTCAGATTTCCTTTTTCATTACTGCCACACATCGCATTCTTGATCTATTCAGAGTTATAAAGGAGAGGAAAGAATAAAGTAATCATAATTTGAGAGAATTGCAATCATAGACAAATGATAAGAATTAATTATCATAATCTAGCATTCTGGGGAATACGTTTATTCGTTTGATTTTAGTTAGATGAAAAAGATCAATGCCACTCTCTTCTAAATTCATTATTATTGAAAAATAATTTGCCACACTGTTATAAAAATTACAACTTTACCTGTTCATAAGCTGTGAACTTTATTGCAGTTTCTGGAGCAATTTTAAGAACATTGATGCCGTTGCCCCTCCACAACGACCGCAGTCCTCCTTCTTTCACCATGTACTGAAAACTGCTCATCACATTCCCTTTAAAATCAGTGGAACCATGAACCTGGCAGAGGAGAGTCAGAGAGAAACTCTGTGTAAAGCAGCAAAGGCTGAACGAAGGTTCATCTTAAAGCAAATCAAAGACAGAAAACGTTGACACATGAATGACCATTTGGTTCAGACCAATCTAAGAGATGAGATCATTATTACCCCTGACCAACCTGTCGGAAGACTTTGAGGCGGTCTAAGGGGGCAGTCCCAGTCCGAGATACAGATCCAGCCATTACTCCAGCCATCAAATGCCGCCACACATAACCAGACTTCTTCTCCTCTTCAGAAAATTCATCTGGGACTGTCAGCTGCTCACCTATATCCAACATCTATTGGATCCATGGCAGTTGGAACAAGGATCAGATATTAAGATAATAGAAAATTTTTCTCTTAAAAGCCTGTTTTTCTTTGTTGAACAGTACGTGATTAATTTTTATTGCAAAATGTTGTGTTACCATGACCCGAAGTACTGCAAAGAATGTGCATTTGTTTGGAATGTATTATTTAGAAAAATATAAATGGCCAAATTTTCGGCATTCACTTGTCATCTGTCTTTTCGGTTCTGCCATTTTTAATAAATTAAAGTAAATGTTTTCATCTACTAGTAATCCATCATTGTAAGTCAATTAGTTGTAGTTAGTAGTTGTTCAAACTAAGAAGTGCAATGACAGGGTAGTTATTTAAAATATCATCAACATCTAGTGTTCAAACAGTGCATTTTTTTAGAAATAAGCTCAAGCCATATTCTAGTTTATTTTAAGATATTCACTGCGGGCCATTTAAAAATGAGGGAGTGGGCCACAGCTGGCCCGCAGGCCATAGTTTGCCCACCCCCTGCTTTATGCAATTAATGCTTTAACCTAACCATGTCTTTATTTAGAGATACACAATGTTGTCCTTGTGTCTGTGTTTAAAGCTGAGGTAGGCAAATTATTTCTGTTTTTTTAATGTTATATTTGTTGAAATTCTATTTACATCCCGACAGCAGTCAATAAATCAACCGGTCTACCTGCATGCACTCACTGCGCATGAACATGTGTTTCAGGGGAGTGGCTTTGGAGGGAGGGGGCGAGATTTTCAAACACTACCCATCTCTTGCTAGTTTGTCCATCGTTGCCTACCCCAGCTTTAAGTGTGTGTGACCTCACCAGTGAACGCTTCCAGTAGCGTGCCACGTCCTCCATGTTAGTGAGAGGGTTAAACAGGAAGTAGTCTCGCCACTCATTCCAGTCAATGGTCATGGTGCCGTCTTTGTCCATTCTGAGTGACAAACACATAAACGAGTTCTGAAATTCACACAGAGTAGAATCATTAATGTAGCCACTGAGTTACAGAGGGTATGATCGGTAATTTGCTCATGTTTAGAAATGGCAATGAGCTTCTTGGTTTACCACAGTCTAGCTCATCAGGGAAACTGAATGTGCAAAAAAAAGTAGGAAATGCAGTACCTACTTGAAACAAAAGGACAAATATTGAGCTCTAAAGATGCAATGTAAGAATGAAACACTCCTTGGTGCAGGAAAGTTGTGAAGGCTTTGATCTTCAATTTACATTACTTATTATTTAAAAGGATGTTTCTAATCTGAGAAGGGATGAACTGGAAATGTGCATAAGGAAGATTATCAGGTGGCAAGAATCATAATTTTCACTGTTGAGAATTGTTAACATCCAGGCCAGGTGTATCTTTTCACTTTGTGATGTGATGGGATATCAGATATCAACATACTGTTAGCAGACCTTTGCAAAATCCTGGTGGCATCCTTGAGGCTGATGTCTACACCGATGGTGTGCAGCGAGTGCTGGATCTCTGCTGCATCTATCTGACCTGCATAGAGCCACCAATCCCACACACAGTAAGAAAGAGTCATGAAATTAAAGCATGGAGAAAATGTTATGTCAGTGTGAACATTTTGAAGTAATAGTGCCATCAAGTATTATTTATTATTTTAGCTTTGTACTATGGGCTGATACAGACCATCATTGTTTCTGTCGAGGTTACTAAACATGATTTTGAGCTGTTTTTCATGGGTGCGAAGATACTGCGTGAACTCTTCAAAGTCCAGCACTCCATCCTGGTTGGTGTCCCCAGCCTGCACCATCTGAAAACACAGAGAGCTGGGGCAATGAAAAATAAATGGGCATTAGGCAGATATTTAGTCAGGGACCAAAAATGTTTGTTAGCCAGAAGGTAGGTTGTAAAAATTAATCACAGGTCCAATAATAAAAAAATATATTTTAGCCTATCCACACCCCGAACATCAGACATCATGTCACGGTGGTGGATTATTGTAAAGGCAGTCTATGATTAATTACATACAACAGCATAGGTTTGCCTTGTTTATGAGTGCAAATGCAACAGAGGTGACCCATGCTAAATACCACAAGTTCAAAATTGCGTTTCAGGTTTGTAGTCTTTAAATATTTCTCTAGCTTGCCATCTGTTGGAGTGATAATGTTACTGCATGTTGTGTAGTTGACCTACAAAAAAATGTGAAATACAGTACAGTTTGTGTTCATTTATTTGTCTGTTGATATATACACAACGCATTCAAATGTTACACAAAAATATAACAATTACAAATTTCATTGACAATTGTGGCAATTGTTTATGAGAGATTCTTTAGAAGATTTTGGTAATTAAATACAGTGTAAAAATTCAGTAGTATTTTAATTGCATATTGAAGATATATAGTCTGTATTTTACATGATTAGAATCTCATTTATTATTCTGAAAAAGGTACCACCTATGATCCAGTCCCATTACTAAAATTTTTTCAGAACGTTTAGGAAAGTGGGCCCAGACTATAAAACTACATTAAATAAATGTGGAGTAAAAACAGGCATGCAATTTGCTCCAATACGAATTACAATATTGACGCAACCAATAAGATATGGTACATAGACACATAAAAGGTTAACACTCTGGACAATGATCTATACATGAGAAGAGATCAAGTGTAGGACCAAGAGAAAGGTTACCACTCTCATCTTTCAAAGTCCTGCCCCTTTTTCTAAAATAGAAAGCATGCTGCCCTTTACATGCACACACACAACCCAACCCTTACCCTAAACCTTAAAGACTTAACTTACTGATGTACATTGTGATGATTCACATTTTGGCTGTGTAAACATGTTTACGTTCACACAACATCAGTAACACACACACACACACACACACACACACACACACAGCAAAGAGAGAGAGAGAGGGGCAGCATGGTAGAAAGTCTTCTTGGTGACCCACAAATGTTTTTTGCTAACACAAACAGTCAAAGACAGACTCAGAGGGGAGATGTTATGCTGTTGGTGTTCTTGGCCTCTGCTGTTGCACAAACAGCAGCGGCAGATAAACGAAGTTCCACATAATAAAAAATGGATCTCACAGGCCTTCACTGGAGGTTATGGAGAGGCAAGATCATTGGGTCAAATGATTTATTATTAGAGAAGGAATCCCCTAAAACACCTCACTCTATATGTATCTCTCACTCTCTTTCTCTAACACACACACACACACACACACACACACACACACACACACACAGATGTATAACGGGTTAAACCATAGGATTGGTTTAAACAATGGCCCCGTCACCAACAACAAATGATTGCAAACATACCAATTCTAGTTGAATATTTAAGCAAGAACTAATGGACCTGCTAGGAAACCGCCTCCTTGCTTGGTCAAGTGGGCCTCTATCTCTATGTGCACGCTGATTTACACAGTTTTTAAGAGAGAAAATTTATTGACTGACTGATGCTGAACTTGTTCATCTGACGCAAGTTCAGCATCAATATCCACTCCACATTGAGTCTGGAAAGTTGTTTAAATAACTTAAAATTTAATGTGATATATAAGTACTACCCACAGCCCACATAAATGCCACTGTGTGGTATCCCAGTAAAGAATCAGGTGTGTGTCCTGATGTCTTACCCTCTCCAGGGAGCCTCTGGAAAGTCCTCGGCCTGCCAGCCCTGTCCGCAGTTCAAGGATGTCAATGTGTCCATCTTTGTTGAGGTCCAGCTGTTCAAACAGCTCAGCCCAGCGCTTCTCCCTCTCCTGGTCCGGACCAGCAGATTCACTGTCCTGGCAGCATGCCCAAGTCCATTGTGGTCTCATAATTGGTGCCAGTCGGGGTCAGCTGATTGGATACAGGAGCATCAGTTCAATCACCACAGCCTGACACACACCAGTCCTTACATCTACCAAGGACGTAAATACTTTCTTGTACAGCAAATTTAGGAACTTAAAAAAAAGCAAACACGTGATGTACATTTAGTTAGACCTGTGGTGCTCAACCTGGGGATCGGGGACCCCTCAACAGGTCACAGATGATTCTGGGGGGGGTCATTAAAAGAGAACTACACCGACTTAGCACTGAAATCCCTTTAACAGTCAGACTCACAATTAAAACTGATTCAGCAGTGTCAAAACATGCCGTCTACATTACCCATAATGCAACTTGACCGCCAACAGCTTCGTTAGAGATTTGAGTGAGTTACGCTTCTATTGGCTAATATAGCCTCAGGCCTCACGCAGAGATGAGGATCGGACAAGGCTGGACAGGGATTATAATTCATGTTATAATCCAATTAGCCCGGTAATCAGACCAAGTACACTGTGACCTTTTTGTTGAAATATATATATATATTTTTCTGTTTACTGTTTATGCCAGTAACATATCTTTTAGCTTTATCACAGATATGCAGTGGCACTCCCCATGACCTGTAAACAGACTTAAGTGTAAAATCAGTGGAGTTGCCCTTTAAGAGAGGAAGGAGGAGAGAAATAAGGAATAAAACATGCACAATGTTATTTAATGTTTAATTCTTTGTTGAGAAAAGTATTCAAATAGAACAAAGGTAAAACATCACTTTCTGGCTGAGCAGACCACTACCAGTAGACTTTTGCAATTGGTGATAAGGGGTCACAAGTAGACACTGCTTTTCTTAAAGGGGTCATAAGCCAAGGCGGTGGGATGCCGCTGATTTAGACTGTCAGAGGGTGTCACATTATACTTCGCTGGTCACACTGAATATACAGCGGGTTGCTGTTATGTTGTATTACAACATATGGCAGAGGTGCAGCACCGTGCTATTGCAATTGAAGGGCAGTTTGCACATTACTGTTCTGCATTGTATTATTTCTATTTCTGTGCGCACCCTCTCTTAATCAATTTTAATCAAGGTCTGTTGAATTTATATGGAGTGGAGCAATAACTGATGCCTGGGGAAATGATTGGTTAACGTTACCGATATATTGGTAATGCCATAGCTAAACCATTGTAGCTCAGTCTCACGCAGGTAGATCCACAAGAGCAAGTTAGCTTCAATATACATTCACGATGACAGCGTGATCCACACACTCTTCTGGACGCTGTTAGGTCTAATAATAAAACCTAGAGACCATTTTGCGACTCACGCTCTATGTTTATCTCCAAAACGACCCGCCGCCCATGGTAGACTGCAGAGGATCCGGGACTCAAGAGCAACCGGCGGGACCAGAGCTCAGTGTGGGCCTGCTGGAGCTGAGTCCGTCCCGAAACGGCATTTGACACCAAACATAAAGCTCCCTCTGGATTCCGCAGCCCCTGCGTGTCCCCCACTACTGGTCGCTCAGCTGCTGCTCGAAGATTAACTGCCACTCTGGTTGAGGAAGCAGGAAGCCACAGAGAAACTCAGTCAGATCCTCAGTGTGGAGGACGGACTGCTGCTGCATGCATGCTGGGACACGCTATGAACGCAGTCTATGGGTATGAAGGACTATGGTTTGGGGTCTATGGGTTTATTTTATTTTTTTCAGAACATACAATCAGAAAAGGAGAAACAAACAAGAAAAGCAAAAGAACATTACAGACACAAACTAACAATCTATATTAAAAGATTCACATAGATACAATAATTTAACAGCCATAGCATTTTTTTATATATATTTTACTGTATTCCCTTGAGTTTGTTTCTACTAAAAGCTTGCTGTACAAACTCAAGCTTGGTTACTTCAATTCAACATGCATCATAGTTTTTCTTTTTTTCCGTTTTGCCCACCAAGCACAAAATATTTTGTTTCTTCAGGGGTAGAGTTGTGTGTCAATGTTCTTTTTAACTAAAGGTCTATGGTTGCCAATAGCCATTATCCACTGCACCATCACCAGCCCGCATAAGATGCATTAGAAAATGTCAAAAGCATACAAAGTAGTGAAAATGAGTTCCACCTCATCAGCTGTGAGATTAAAAAGCTGCTTGTGTATAAATGCATCAGTAAAGATAGACTAAATATTATTAGTAGAAATGTATATATATTCTGCTGATTAAAACTTTGCATGTTGAAGGCAGCACCTTTTCTTGAGAGTCTTTTCACTGCGAAATGATGATCCTCTCTAGACATGATTAAAGACATATAAAAATACCCATCTTTAAATAAGTCTGTTTTTTTTAACAAAAAAAAGTTCTTTCAAGCACATCTACTTCTTTACTCCAAAAAAATCCAGAATCTATGAGTAAAATATAAATATAGTTTTCAGTTAAACATTACATACAACACATAAAACATGCCCGTTTTATATGATACAACATAATTTTCAGTGCATATAGATAAAAACTGACTGCAGAGGGCAACATGAGATAATTACTAAACCGATTAAGAAAACTAACTATTCAGAACAATACAGGGAAAAAAGCAGAGGGAAAGGAGAAGTAGAAAATATAGTGATTGTTACTGCAGAGGTACTGCAGTTAATGATCTTGTCAGGTGTTATGTCTTATTTTGTCCAAAGCCTTGTCAATCAACATCTAACACTCACTTCTCCATCCTGCTGTACTCTGGCTCTCCGGAGATGAGTGATGTTGCCAGCCCACCTGCTCCTCCCTCATCACGTTATTCTCCTGTGATAAACACCCTAAGGCTAACTAGGTTCTGTTTATGAGTGACTTTTAAGACAATTACTGATCCCTGACCAAACACACACACACACACACTGGATGTCCCCTTGTCTTAATTTTCCTATCATATGTGCTGACGAGCTTTGTATTTCATGTTGACAAGCCTATATGGCCTGTGAGCACGTACACCACCTCTCTCATTCAGCTGTTTTCATCTCTTTTCAGCTACCCGTCTCTACACCTGCTGGCCCGAGGGGAGTAGATTGACAGATCAGAGAGCAAACAGGTAGACTATATAAGAACAGCACACTGTAGTTTGGGAGGCTGTCTGGAAGACTCAGAAAAAATTGTTGACTGTGTCAAAGAGTGTTAATTTTCCCTTTGCCGGTTTCCTCAAACGACATACCTCAATGTGTAAGGGCCTCTCCTCCCTGCCCTCCTCATGCCTGGAAAAGTGAGTATGCAACTGGGTTCTCTTGTTTTCTATGTGAATAAGTGATTCCCTGATTGCAGAGTTTGTATTAGGAAGTATACGTGTTTGATTTCTTGTGCATGTGTGTGTCAGGGCAAAGGAGATGCGGGTGAAGTTAGGCCATCTGGCTGAGACGCACCACAAGCACAAGTAAACCCACTGAAACCCATGTTTCAAATAAATCTATTCATAGTGCGGTTATCACAGTGAAGCTGAACTTTGGCTGTTTCTGTCTCTCTTCTCAGGTTCTCGGATGGAAAAGCTCTTCACGACCTGGAAACTCTTCTAAACAACAAAAGTATGAAAGCTTTTTCCCCTTTATTTCTTTTTATAACACTTCCAAAGTCAGCTCTTTGTTTCAACAACACAGGCATCAAGTATTTTTACATTTTGATATGTCACAGTAGAAAAAACACAGTGTAAACAAAAAAATTAATGATGTCTGAATTTAACGAATTTAGCAGCTTCAGTTTCAGGGTGGTGGTAACGTGCATGATGACTCACTGACTTACTGGGACAGAGCCACGGTCAATGCTATTTTTAGTAACACCTGTGCTCCAAGTCAAAATGACTGCAGGCACATTTTTCTAAATGTCTTCCATGCATAGTAAAAAAAAAAGAATACATTAAATGCTGTGTTAATCTTGCACAGCAGGTAGTTTTAGTCTTGCTGTATGTGTCTGTACATGTCTCTGTTCAACACTTATCCTCAGGAATGCAATGTCACCTTCTACAAGGAGAAATGATTAAAGGCAATAACAGTGACTGAAAATTACTGTGGTTAGCATTTCAATACACGTCATAAAAATAACCACGATTCACTATGGAAAATAAATGTTATAGCAAATATTGAAGTGACACTATGTGACTTTAAAAAGAAGAAATGCATTCTTCTTCTTACAAATAAAAACTGAATTTAATATGCAATAAAACACATACTTGATCAATTTAATACAATCTGTCTTATTTGGTCTAGAATGACCAGTCGGTTTCGTAGCCAATGTTAGCAAAGTATCATTAGATACTGCTCTATGACTGACGCTTAGTCAGTCCTCGGATTTGATAACTCTTCTCTACTCCTGTTACTGTTACACAACATTTTAATATTTACCATTATTATCATTAAATGTCATTGTGTGCACAATGTTGCTCAAACGTTAAACAGCCACATTTAAAAAATAAATCCATGACCAGTGTATTGATACTCATGTGGACAAATTCTATCCTTAGTTTGCCAGTGCCTTGACAATATTCCCCTTAGTACCTACCCCCAAGTACTACTCGTCATGTTCAAAGTTGTATTGGTTCTTCTGTGGAAAATAACCCTGAAGATATCATTAGGGTTAGCTTGTGCTAGGAGACCACACATCTATAAAGGACAGCATGCATTGCTCACTGGGGAGTTTTGAAAGACATAGGTATTTAGCAGGTAAATGTATATCCAGCATTATCGGAGCTTGTAAAAGTCAGGATATCTTTGCCTCTGCTGCTTTGATATTCACCTTTTTCTAATGCGTCTCTTGTGAGTCCCGCAGCTTAAAGGAAATTGAAGAGTAAATCACTGGAGTTTCGCTTTAAGCAAGTGGTCATTGTAGTTTGAAAATGTGCATTTCAATATTTCAGATGACATTTTCAATTCATTTTCCTACAGTACATTTTACAGAAATTTTCCGTGACAAAGCCACATGGAAAAAGTGCTTTCAGGTTTGAGCTTTTGAATAGTTAATGGCCCATTAGAGCTGTATCACAGAGTAAGCATGAGATGTGGCCTGAGTTGCTTGTAACTTGCTTTTCCTTGTTTCCCTCCTCCTGGCTTGTTCTTCTCTTTCTCTTTTGTTCATGTCTCAGGTGGTCTGCAGGCGTTTCGCAGGTTCCTGCATTCAGAGTTCAGTGAGGAGAACCTCGGGTTCTGGCTGGCCTGTGAGGACTACAGGGTTTCTCCCTCCAAGACCAAGGCCGGCATCATCTACAGTCAGTTTATCAACCCTGACGCCCCGCAGGAGGTTGGTTAGAGAGGAGAGTGTGATATAAGATGAACACAGGGGAACACTGAAGGGAGTGTGTCAACAGTTAACAAAAATGATGAATGGCATTTGGTGAAAAGTACGAAAGTTTCCCCCCTGTATTTCTGCGTGCAACGAGTACAATTAAATGAAAGCGCTTCTTTTTATAACCCGTTTTCCCTTCAGGTAAACCTGGATGCTGAAACCCGGGAGGCTCTGTTGAGCGTGATGGACTCTCTGTGTGCCGACACATTCACCATGGCACAGCAGAGGATCTACAGTTTGATGGCCAAAGACTCCTTCCCCAGGTTCCTGCGCTCCGCTCACTGCATGGAGGCCATTAAGGCTTTCTGAACACACACAGTTTACTACCAAAGACCTGCTTTAGAAATAAGTGCTGATGAATCCGCATTGCTTGACATGTTGATTGTATTTCACTAGTTATTTTAACAACTAGCTAGATTTGTGATTGTTTTCCATTTGGTAGTGCTGTCCTTGTGCACTGTAAGCGTAATGCATGTTTTTTTTGTTTGACACAGTTTTAGAAATGTAGATGTAACTAGTATTACCTCTGAACTGTGTTACATCCACAAAGGATTTAAATAAATACCTCATAACAGAGATCTCAGTATGTGGTATTTAATGACATCAGTATTTTATACATGCACACAATATGTATATAAACATATAGAAGTTTGTTCCGACAGGCTGCTTCAGAGCGCATGTTGACATTAAAACAGCTCATACAGTGTTCAGCCTCATATCTGCTGTCACATTGCTGGTCTGTTGCTAAATTGGACTAGAGAAAATTCAGACCCACTTCCTTAGCTGATGGTGTTTATTAAAGACAAACAACCCGTGGCATGTCTCAGCTAAACGGCTCCACTTAGTAGAGGCTTACTTTAAAATGGGGTGCAATGGTGCATCCCCATGGTAACATACATTAGACCTGCCTAGTCACAATGCTCTGGTTATGTTCAGGTATTTGAATTCTAACACATACATGAGAGAGCTGATGAGTCACTTGAGTTAGCTTGGGCTGAACACTACAAGTACTACAAAAAAGAAATCTGGGAGTGTGGCGTTACAAAGCAGTGAGCTCACCAGACTTTGCTCCTCATCTCTGCTCTACATTAGCCTCTACTAGCATAAAAAAGCCAAATCTCTGACCAAACTGTGCATTGCAGGTCAATTATATATATATATATATATATATATATATATATATATATATATATATATATATATATCTCGACAAGGAAGAAGAACGTGTGGATTAAATGATCAGTGATCGCTGGAATTTATACCCACAAAGTTTATATCTGAAAGGAATTTTGGCAGTGACAGGCAGAAGAATTATATTTAAGTTGAATGCTTTCCATTGGACTTTTTTTATGGCCAAATTTCCAGTGATCAATGATCATTATGGACAATGCTCCTTACATGTCAGCATACTCAATGCTGAATTGGAAGTGATGCAGTTAACTGATACCATTTACACCTTCATTAGCCAGGATTGCAATCCGTTTGCAGTCAGTTTTCTTAAGCAAGGAACACAAAGACACCCAGTACGTGTTCACCATGTAAGGCCCCTGTATTTAATCAAATACCACATCAAACACGATGGCAAGCAGCCAGGGGCGCAAATCATATCCAGAGTGACTGTTCTCTTATTTTATATCATTTTTTGTAAACTGAAAAATTATTAATTGACATCTGTACAAGAATGACTGACGATTTCCGTATACCTGAAGGCAACTGAGACATTCAGGAATTAAAAATAATAGGAGAGCTGGCGTGCATCTTAAATCTGGGTCATATCAGGTCAAAGTGGGTCCTTAGGTTTAGCACATTCAGCCTCAGCTCTGTAGGTGTGCAGCTGTGTATCAGGTCCTATTTGGAGCTGGTTTCTGGACGGGCTGCTCCTGGGTTGCCTTTACGTTCAGCCCCTTTAACCACACTCAGTGGTTTGTGGAGGGATAAGCTCAACTTCTGGGTCACCTCCTGCTCAATCTTGTTCCTGATCGCAACCTCTAGACCCTTCGGGGAACAGCAGAGGAGGAGCTCATGTTAAATGTAAGTAATCATACAAGCTCATTGATGTATTTGCTGGCAGATTCTTCTATCAAATTGAGAGACTGGGGCTGAGACAAACTGACGCTTTCTGTTAAACGGGTCCTCACCTTCTTCAGCTTCTGCTGCTCAACCACTTGAGCCTTCTTAGGCGCAATGGTCCTCCCTTTACAAAAGCGGGGTGGGGTGGGGGGGGGATAATATTAATGTCAAATTACCAAATGCTATAATTAACAGTTTAGCAGATGAATTGTTTAACATAATTAAATTACATACACACAGTCTGTCTGGCTTAAATCAGATAGGCCTGAAATGTCATTTGTAAAACTGTACAAGAATACAATGAATAGTAAACTGCCTGCAGAAAACCGTCCCTACTCGGTACTGTCTCACATCAACAGCTCTAAGGCCTTGCTGTCTACATCAGAGTAGAATAGTAGATTTCTTACTCAGTAAATTGTGCTTGCCATTAATAGTGTCATTGCTGTTGAGATAAATTTGAAGTAAGGAAGTCCTGTAACATTTGTTACATATTCCCCTGGCTAGTCGCCAACTATGTTGATAATACAAAACTGTGTTTTATTATTTATTTTACCTTTATTTAACCAGAAAGAAAACTCATGGAGATGGAAAATCTCTTTTCCAAGAGCATCCTGGCCAAGACAGGCAGCAGCACAATTAACAAGGTTGCAGACATTAAAACATAAACGTAAAACATAACAATTTATGATGGGAATAATTAGTGAGTTACAAGGTCATAAAATATCAAAATATACATATACATTTACCACAAGTGATAAACTACAAGGATCGTCTGAGTAATCATTCATAACATCTACAGCCAGTGTGTACAGCCTCCATGTCATTTAAAAGTACTTTAAAAGCAACCAGTGAAACCGGCTCCTGAAGATTCAGGACATTTTGGAGCTGATTCCAAGCGCAGGGAGCCGCATACTTAAACCCCCCTTTTCCCAATTCAGTCCTGACTTGAGGGACAGATAATAGAAATAAGCCCTCAGAACGAAGAAAATATCTTCCTGTGGCTTACTTTTTGATGTAGGTTTGTAGGTATGGGGGAAGCAGACCAAGAATAGCCTTGTAAACAAGAATGTGCCAATTATTAAGTCTACGGGTGGACAATGCAAACCAACCAACCCGCTGATTGTTTAACAAATAAGGTCAATATTTGATCACATACAAAATACCTCCTGGGGTCAGTTCACTGGGTATATCTAAAAGTATTTCAGTCTAAACTGCCCTGCCATAAATCATTTGAGGTCATTTTGAAGGGTGTAATGTTGTTTAATTGTATGGCGTTATGCTGAGGGGTGTGTAATATTTAGTCTACCTTCACTGAAACAAACACAGTGGACAGAATAATAGAAACGCTTCTCAGTATAACACAATATTATAATACTAACACCATAACCTTCATGAAAGTAGGATTTATCGCAGGACTGTAGACTTTGTGTGTAACGCTAACCTGATATACTGAATACTGTGTGATACAAAAATGATGTTTCATTTTCTCTTCGTCAACTTACAGTGAGTCATTAATATTAAAGTTTCCTTTGTCATTAAAAACGCCATTAAGTGATACACACTAAAAGGAGACACTGCAACACAGGTACGAAACATATGTTCAGTAGTTTCCTCAGAAACTTTAATAGCTATGTTGCTGGAGATTAATACTAAATAACGTTGCAATGTTATGTTATGAAGCCACGTCCTAATTTCTGCTGAACGTAAATCAGCTAACAACGTGTTCAGCTGTCTCCGTGCAGGTTGATGCTGTTTCACTAAGTACATCTTCCACACCGTTTCTACCTACTCATTGGATAAAAGGTAAGATGTTTAGTTCATACCTCCTTTCTTCGGTCCTTTCTGTTTGTTTGTTTGGTGTTTCTTGGAGGCTCCTGGCCGCTGAGCTTTAAACTTCTGCGAACCTTGAGCCATTTTCGCTCACCGGAAATACACAACGCACAGTCCTCTTCTTCTTTGGTTCAAACGGTGTTTCTTTCACCCCCGCGTTGTTGCATTACCGCCACCTACAGAACTTCTTCTTCTTCTTCTTCTTCTTCTTCTTCGGGTTTTTACGGCAGCTGGCATCCATTGAGTTGCATTACTGCCACCTTCAGTTTTTATTTACCCTTTGCTTCCATTAATACTAAATCCGCCTATCTAATCCAGTCGCCCTCAGAAAACCAAATATCCATTTCCTACCCTCCACACTTTCTCCATACTCCAATAAACTTTTTACTGTATTATCTATCCGTCCTATTTTTTTTTTTAACTGTGTTATCATTTCTTGTCTTTCCTGAGTAAATTTCCTGCATGTTATAAGAATATGTTCTGCTGTTTCAGCCTCCTGACATTGTTCACACATTCCTGTAGGATGTTTTCCTTTAATTAAAAGTGTGCTGTTAAGATTGCTATACCCAATTCTCAGCCTACTTATTATCACCTGCTCTTTCCTCTTTGCTCCCCTGCTTCTTGATATACCTACTTTGCTTTGGATTCCGTGTAAATGTCTCACTTTTATTGCATTATCCCAGCTCTGTTGCCATTGTTGATTTACACTTCTCCACACTATGCCTTTCCCCTCTGATTTTGATAATTTAATGTTGACTTCAACATCTCCTTTTTTAACTGCTTCTTTTGCCACCTTATCTGCTTTCTCATTTCCCTGAATTCCTGAGTGTGCAGGGACCCACAGAAATATTTTTCCCCTGCCTAGCTATTCTTGAATTCATAAATAAGACTTCATAAAGCAAGTCCAGGTGACTTCTAGTTGTGCATGTCTTCATGCTTATAAGAGCTGACACAGAGTCACTACATATTAATATTTCCTTATCACTAATTTGTTCTGTCCATTCTAACGCCATCAATATGGCAAACAGTTCAACTGCAAACACACTCAGACAATCAGATGTTCTTTTGCTAAGTTCTAACTGATACTTAGGAACAACAACTGCAGACCCTGTTGTATCTGTTTGCATGTCCTTTGACCCATCTGTGAAAATTTGAATACTTTCTTTGTACTTACATTCCCTATAGCTATAATATACACTAGTTAAATCGGCATTCTTATTATTGCGTTTAATGTCAAGTAGTTCCAAATCTACACATGGTACTTCTAATTCCCAGACAGGTCTGATAGGCCACACCACATTTGCGTCAAACTCTTTATCATATACCCCTGTATCCCTTGCCATTTGCTCTCCTGTCCACCCAAAACTTGTTTTTTGTGTTGTCTGCTTCTCCCAGCACGTCTGCAGCACCCTTTTTGCTGGATGGCCATCTCCATGCCCTCTTAAATTGACCCAATAATTAGCCCCCAGCTGCTTCCTCCTCAACCACAATGGCATTTCACCTGCTTCTACTTGGAGAGCACATATTGGGGAGGTTCTAACCGCTCCTACGCACACTCTTAAAGCCTGAGCTTGTATAACATCCAGGTCTGCTAACACAGATTTCGCTGCCGAACCATATACAATACTTCCATAGTCTAACCTTGATCTTATTAAGGCTATATATATGTATTTCAGCGATGCTACATCCGCTCCCCACCCCAATCCTGCAAGACACCTCGTGACATTTATAACTTTTTTTTACACTTTTCAACTACATATGTAATATGCTCCCTCCATGTTAATCTCACATCAAAATATACTCCCCCAAAAAACGAAAACTTTCGACTCTCTCTAAATTATTTCCATATAATTTCAAATACCATTCCCTGACTTTCTTTCTTGTGAAGAACATAACTTTTGTTTTTTCCACTGAAAACTTAAATCCCCATTTTGTTCCCCACTTTTCGACTTGATTAATTCCATCTTGCATTTTCTTAGCTACATATTCCACATTTCTCCCTCTTTTCCACAATGCTCCATCATCTGCAAACAATGATCTCCCCATATCAGTTGGAATGTTTACAAATACATAATTTATCATAATAAAGTTGGACTTATTACACTCCCCTGAGGTGTCCCGTTTTCTACTATATATTGGCTAGATAGTTCTGCTCCTATCTTCACCTGAATAGTTCTTTCATTTAAAAAGTCCATAATCCAATTGAACATTCTCCCTCCAACACCCATTAGGTTTAGTTTAATTAGCAATCCTTCCTTCCATAACATATCATATGCTTTTTCCACGTCGAAAAATACTGCAACCATTGTCTCTTTATTTACTTGGGCTTTCCTTATTTCATCTTCTAGTCCCAGCACTGGATCTATGGTACTCCTTCCCTTCCTGAAACCGCTATGGTATGATGCCACCATTTCTCTTTCCTCCAAGAAGTATGTTAACCTCTCATTCACCATACGTTCCATTAACTTACAGATATGAGACGTCAAGGCAATTGGTCTATAGCTTCCAGGTCTGCTGGCATCTTTTCCAGGTTTCCTTCTTGGAATTATTATAGCCTCCTTCCAACTCCCTGATATTATTCCATCTACCCACACTCTGTGATACAACATCAATAATTTTTCCAGATTTTCTTCACTTAGATGCTTTATCATACAATAACATACTTTGCCCGCTTTGTCTAGTGCCCTTTTTAACGCTCCTATTGTAAAGGGGACATTCAGTCCATCCCCCACACTACTTTTCCTACCTAAAGCCTTAGCCTAAAGGATTTTCAGATTTTGTTTTCTCTCTACCTCTTCTACCTTCTTCCTGCATATTATTTGAGATATGTACCGTAACAAAGGTTTTTGCCATTAGCTCTGCCTTCTCCCTATTTGTTACTGCTGTCTCATTACCCTCAACCAGAACTGGGTAACCCCATTCCCTCCTGTCCCCCCCATCTTTTTTCACCTACAGAACTTTTAGTGACAGGCTACTTGAGACAGACAACTCATTTCACTGTGGTTTTATTCTTTTTTTTTTTTTACTGAATTGATGTGGAAGAGAAATCTCTTAACTCATGACTGCACTTTACAGCATTATATTCGTATACGTATATATATAAAAAAATCCAGTTTTGAACCATTTCCACATGTTACAAAATAAATCCAGGTCAAGTGATTATCAATATAACAACAATAACATACTTTCACTTAAAAGAGGCCATCTGAACAACACTCCTTCCAATGGCAATTGTGGCCATACTAATCATTGAGAATACTACACAAGCACCTGCTTTGAGCAGTCAAATGCAGAAAATAGGTGGCAAGCAGCGCAGAATTTTGGCACCTGATTATTAGGCATGTGCTGAGTGTCTCAAGGGTAGGTTAATGGAACAATACTATATTGCTGCTGCTTCAAAAGCATGGTGTAATAAAACATGGTGTAATGCAGAAACAATTAAGCTGCAACCCAACATAACACACTATCTATAGGAAACTTCTAAAACTAAAAGCACAGCCACAAATTATTCTGTCTCTTTTAAGTTTAAGATATAAACATTAGTGAGATGTAGAGAATTTTTGTCCAGATTTTTTTCTCTGCAGTCCATCCATCTGCTCTGCCACAGCCAGTGCTTGTGTTCATGCATTTCCGTGTTTGAGTCCGTGTAGGCAGACGGAGAGGTAGTGTGTATGGTTGAGGAGGCCTCCCCAGTGTGGTGTACTAATGGCCTAGTCACTAGGAATCACAATGCAATGAAATAAAACAACAAACCACAGCCAAACAGTTATCGTCATGACGTACAGACAAACAAATCTCATACCTCTTAAAAGATTTAAAAAGAAATAATAGTGGCGGGTCAGACAGCCACAAAGTTGCTACATATGTCTGGAACATTGTGTAAATTTGCCCCCAAACATGTCATGTCTCAAACTGTATAAAACCAAAGAAAGAAAATCCAAACACACAAGTGTCTTTTACACTCGTGTGACCTAACAGCATCTTTGTGAGTCAAGGTTTGATGGGTAGACAGGACAAACGGGAGGAAGAAGATGAAAGTGAAGGAAGAAATTAGCTTATATTACAGCACAATATAGACAAGTACACAAGGGATACTTCAATTATTATCATCATCATCATGTTTTTTTTAGGGTGTTTTTTCTGGACCTCTCAGTGGTCCTGTAGAATAGGTAATGTGCATTTGTCACCTGTTTAAATGAATGAAGTGAATGATAAAGTCCACAAGGGCAGTGTGTGAGGTCAGATGGGGTGATAAGACGGTAGACTAGCATATTATGAGGCCAGACCTCTGACCTCTGTCTCCTCAAGCTCACAGAGATATACAAGCAAAAGTCACCAAGTATGTTTACATGCACATTAGTTTTGCAGTTCTCTCACCTTGGTTTTGAACCTTTTCCAAACAGATGTATACATGGAATATGAGAAACCTGGTCATTCATATCCCTGTGTACATGATCATAACAGTATCCAGGTTTCTGATCATCTGCATGATTCCTCAACATGTGTGCTCTGGATTTAACGTGTCAATCTTATCGCCAGTAATGGATAACAAGATCAATAACATTGTATTTCTTGTTTTACTGACTGACTGACTATCTACCACGTAACTTCAGCAGACGACGCACTTGCACACATTACAGAGAATGCTCATAAACCGGGATCAGGTGTTTTTACATGTCTTATGATCCTGTTTTTTTTATTGGGATACTCTAGCTACCATATTCAGGTTTCTAAAAACTAGGATAGAGGCACAACCCAACCACAATACTAAAGCAAATCCACTCATTTATAAGAGGGTGGAGACATGGTGTGTAGCAGCACAGTGTCCGATTCTTAGGTAAATTTTCAGACTCGCAGTGAATTAAATGGCTGCCTCAGGAGTCTTATTATCGTAGGTTTTTCGATGAGATTTTCTCAACATATCTGTGAGCTTGACAAGACGGCAGACTGGCTGCGTTATATGAACCAGGGTGAAGGAAGGACTGAGGGGCTGCTGTCTGTCCACTTATGATGCCAGCTCACATCAGTGAGCTATATCAGTGCTGCAACTCTGTAAGGCAGTGAGAAGTGTGGGCCCCGAGTCTGGCCCTGTGACATTCAGTACAGCGAGTAGCTGTGTCCCATACAGATCAAGATGTCTGGGTCTTTTCTATGGAGCCTCCTAGAACAACAAACACATTGTAGGATCACTGGCCAGGTGACAAAACTGCAGGAACTCAGTTGCAGTTAACTTCCACACACAAAACCTGGGAATGACATGGGTTCAACTTGAGTTTTAACAATCGATAACAGTCTACTGGTTATGGGTAAATACTTTCAACTAGAGAGTCAATAAGGGCGTGTGATGTGGTAGGGCTGCAAATTCTTATTATCGATTAATCTGTCTATTTGTTTTTGATCAAAACATTTTGAAGAAAGTTCACAATTTCCCAAATAAGCTTGTTTAGTCCTACCAACAGTCCAAAACATTTGCGAGAGAAGACATTTTTTAGGGGTCAATTTTGCTTAAGTAGTAACTTCATCGATTAATGTATTATCAAAATAGTTACCTATTATTTTTCTATTTTATTTTATCACGAAGAAAACCCCTCGTGTAGTCCTTAACCTGTCTTCAACCGCCATGGCCCTGATCTCATGGAGTAGTCTGACTGACTGGCTGGAAGTCAGTCTGGAGTAAAACAGCATCTCGGTTATAAGGAAGGATGAATCCAATTAGTCAAAACACACTAAAGCAAAGGCAAGAAGTAACTGAGTGTCTGAAGTCTGTCCTGATCACAGCCTCTAACAACAGGAAGTTCATCTGAGATGAATATTACATTCGGATTGTTGGTGGTATCATGTTATGTGAGCTTTCTGTAGACAGATACTACAGAGTGGATGAGTGCCCCAAAATCTTAAAGGAGTAGTTCACCACAAAATGAAGACGTGAAATCATCTACCGCTCACTCCCACATCAGGTTTTTGATTAACTCTGAAGTGCATATGGCCAAACTAGTTGGCTTCTCACATACATTCCCTCACCTACATGAGTAATATTACCGCCTTGTAGAGTTGTTAAGACGGACATGCTAGCAAACTGTTGCTTACTTTACACAGAGTGTGGATACAGAGCAACATAATCATTTAGAGTGATGTTTGAGTCCAACTAACAAATCTCAACTCTCAGCTCTGTGTTTGGTCTCCTCTAACTCATCTGGCTCTTAAGATGCTAAATGCTCCATGTTCACCAGCAAGTCACTTATGTTAAAAAACACTGAAAACACCTATGTGTGATAAGAGCAGTGAGTGAACAGTAAAGCTGTGGGCTATAAAACCTAAACGCTGAGCTGAAATAAGCTCCAACACTCCATCAAGAGGACGGGAACTGAAGAGTTGAGTGATAATTCTCTGTTGATCCGTCCCCGAGCGACACCTTTCACATAAATATAGTTCCCATTAGTTTTCCATTGTTGATATAAAAATATTGATTTATACAGCTTTAATGCCCGATATGTAGATTATTTTGTTTTGTTCTGATGCTGATCTAGTTGAACACACCCTTCAGTGGCATGCAGAGTACTTAAGGAAACAGAGATATAAAGTTATTCAAGTATTTTTTTTTTTTTAAATGTGTCTTGGCTGTAAAGCATTGATGTGTTTTTTAAAATAATTTGGGACAAGCCTGACTCATAGCAACAACATGAAGAAGCTACGTAGGTATTTTGTGGTTGCACAAACATTAGTAAAGTCTTGCAAGTGAGCAGATGACCAAACCTACATTTTGGGATGAACTATTCCTTTAATCATGATGCCTGTATTACAGAAATACAACAGCAAAAGCTGTTATGGCAAGAATGACACAATTTCCTTTTCATTCTTACAGAGAGTGGCCTGTGCAGTACAGTGAATGTGTGTGGTGCTGAAGTAAGTATGGTTACACACATTTTATATATATAATATATATATATATATATATATATATATATATACATACATACATACACACTACATTATTAGATTAGAAGTGTGATATGATACAGTACAACTGGGAATAACAAGGTGCAAACAAGGAGTGAGATATAAATACAGCTATGTATTGTAGGCTTCAGCTGACTAACAAGGACCGATCAAGAAATTTGTTCTTGTTCAAAATTTCGGCGCACTGGGTAAAAAGTGAGTGATTTTTCAAATCACTAAAGATTTCTGGTTGTGAAAAGTTACTGGATTATTCCTCTAAAAAAGCTTTCTACACAGAACGAAAGAAATTAAATGTTAATATAACATTTTGATGTCATCTTTTTAAACAACCACATATTTGGTTAGTAGTACCTTTTATTAGCAGAGGGTTACTTTTCTACATATGTACACACTACCAGCAAGGATATTTTATATTTACAAGTGCGTAGCAGCATTTAGAAACCATGGCTGAAAAAACAAACAAACAAAAAACACTACTTTGAAATAAAAAGAATTGCCACTTAAGACTATTTGGACGTTTTTTTGTTTGCAGCTGAAGAAACCCTGAAAAATTACCTCATTGACGACTCAGAATTTTTTTTTTGCCAAACAGAATTTTTGGGATTGAGTCCAGCTGAGCGCTATTCCTTGTCGCAGAAGCCATTTAGAAAGAGGCGGAAAGAGAGAATGAAAGACAGAATGGAAAAAAAGGTGAGACCACAGGAAATGATGAAGGACATAAAAGAAAAGGGGAGACTGCACATGTGTCTGCTTGACTCCCTGCAGTGACTTTGTGTGGGTGAGTAAAGATTGAAGAACGTTTTTTTTTCTTCTGTGTGCACCGCTGACATTTAACAGTGACTGTGCATTGACCAAAACTAAATTAAACCACAACTATGATTGTGTGTGTCCTGTAATGAAATGAGTGTCTTTGAGTGTGTGACGTTAATGTGCAGTGGCACACACGGACCAGCAGGAGAGGCTGAGGGGCTCTAGAGGGCAGTGAGGCGGCCGGTAAGTGCCGCCTGGAGCTCGGAGGGGAGGAAGACCCCCAGCTCTGTGATGATGCCTCCTGTGATGAGCTGGTGAGGGGTAACGTCAAACGCTGGGTTCCACACCTCAATACCTGCCGTGAAAAGTTAGGAATGAGTGACAGTTAAAAAATAAGGTGGGCAATAAACTACATCAGTGTTTCCAAACCTTCTTCTTCTTCTTTTTTTTTTTAAAATCAGTTGTACCCTCACAGCTATGTCCGATCATCATCAACACCACCATTATTTTTATTATTATTATTATTTTTAGCTGACTGTTGATTCTGTTTGTTTAATTTATCCATTATGTTTTAGCTAATTCAGCCCCATACTATATAGCTGCAGTAAAGGAGGCAGCATTTTCAGGACCTGCAGTCCTGGGACCGCATTTCTAATACCCTTGTTCTTTGCAACAGCGCCACCTAATGAATTGGTGCGCAATTCATTGTGTTGCACAGCAACACAAAGGAGGTTAACCCTATCTACCCTATAACAGTTTAAACTGTTTATCCACTACTACATCCTTCAGCTCAGTATCCTCTTAACATGACACATTAAGGAGACCTTTTGAAGGTTTTTAATGTTGTCAATATTTTTTCTCAAGGTCAAATGTTCAATATGTTGAAATCACCCTACGTCTTCTAATGTTTTACTCCTTGAAACCTATGCCCTTGAATTTACAGGCAAGACAGTTTCCTTGACTTCAGATGGCTGAACAGATACAGTTACCATTTAAACTGCATTTGAAACATCCATCTCCCTGCGTTCTTGAACTATGAAGATAACCCATTCAGATCTCTAACAATGTTAGTTTATATCAAGTGACCAAAAAACTGCAATGCTTTTGTTCTTTGTAATGAAGGAACCTGTCTCCCAGTGCAACCGTGTGTCACGTTGATGTGATTCTAATAGTTTTTAGACAACAGTGAAGCTAAGGCACAGAGGAAAACCAGGTAATACGTGTTAGTAAAATCCATTCATTGCTGGTTTTGATCTTTTAATGGAATTTGTTGACTAGAAGAAAAATGTAAAATAATGGCAGCCTTCTAATTGCACTTTTAATTGTGGCTGTTTACAGGAAGGACCAGAGTGTGAGCGGAAAGTTAAATGGAGAGAGTAACATAATGTACAAGGCACACATCGTCCTCTCCAGGGGCCAGTGAGCTCATTAAATGAGTGTGCTTTAATTACTGTGATGTCACTGAGCACCTCTCTGCTCTGGCAACGTAATTAATAATTAAGAGTTCAAATGACTCAATTCTTCTCAAACAAACTCACCCTAAAACACACTTCCAATGTCCGCTCTTACATACTCAAACTTGACCCATATGTCTGCTCAGGACTGTCCCGTTGTCCCCCAAGGAAGACTTGCCCACAATTCATAGCATTCCAGTGGTAAAAATAATCACAGGAGACACCCTGATGGCCTATTGGTTTAAGGTGCTGACCACAAACTGCAACACCTCTAGCTTGGATGACCGTCTAATTAAGGCATAAAAACAACAAAAGGCAAATGATGGCAGGGGAAAGTGGAAAAAACATTGAAAGACCTCTCGTGAGGTTCACAAGCAGACAGCAGCAAGCACTTTGAGGTAGCGGAGCCTCACGCTTTACTGGCCACACAATGATGCCTCTGCACAGGTAATGTGATTTCACAAAGTGCTGTTCCATTCTTTATACAGCATTTGGAGCCCTTGCACCTTTTTTTACTTTGGCACGTGCACTACATGTGACCTCAATTAAAGTCTGTGAAGGTTCAGTGCTAAGGGTTTAGGCGCAGGGAACTGGGCCACCTCATCCATCTCTACAAGCCTGACGTTTTCCTGACGCTCTCAGTGCTCTACTAAACTTTTGTTTTTAAGAGTTTCTTGTCATTTTATACTTTCAGACCAACATTTGTGACTTTTCCCCTCGTACAAAAACATACCACACTGCTTACCCGGAGCGGCAATGGGGACTCCGTTTATACTGGTGAGTTCCTCAGGGGGGCGCACTTCGATGATGTCCCTGCCGCTCTCCAGGCTCAAGTCGCACGACGTGCTGGGCGCAGCCACATAGAAGGGAATCCCATGGTGCTTTGCGGCAATGGCCAGCTGGTACGTTCCCACCTTGTTGGCTGTGTCACCGTTGGCAACCACCCGGTCTGCGCCCACCACACAGCTGAGATGGAGAAGTAAAGAAAATGAGCGTAGAGTAAAGAGAGTAACGTTTGAACAGCAGGGGGAAAGAAGAAAAAAAAAAAAAAAAGAAAAGAGTCACAACACCAACACCTGTGATGGCATTTTCTATTGTGAGGGCTGCCATGCTGTCGGTAATAAGTGTAGCAGGATTCCCTCTGCTACCGCCTCGTACGCCGTCAGTCTGGATCCCTGTTGTACGGCCTCGTCTCTGTGCAGATACGCTTCAGCCTGCCCAGCGTGTGGAGGCTTCGCACCACACCTACACACAAACACGAGTCATAATTACAGTTACAGTGCCATAAATATTTTAACAATCACACTCTTCCTCATTCACATCACGGCTCCAGTCTTACCGAGCGCAGTCCCGTATCCAGCTGTGGCCAGCGAGCGTGTTGCAGTGTGAGGATGGTGACAGAGTCCCTTGGACGCCAGACAGGATGTGCTGGGCCATAGTTACGCTTCTTGTTGTCATTGACGTCACGCTCCAGCATATCTTCAATCCAAGCAATTACACTGTGGGGTGGGTGGGGACAAGAGGTGGGAATTGAGAAGAGGCTCCGT